>NC_141592.1:2055000-2375019 GCF_036417535.1 Chlamydotis macqueenii | reverse complement strand
TATGAGAGAGCGAGGCAGTAAATGTGTGATTAAAGCAGCAAAGAGCGAGCAAGTGAAGGAGTGAGTAGATTAAGCAGCAGAGGGAGCGAGGGAGGGGAGGAGTGAGCGAGCTGATCAACAGAGGAGCGAGCAGGCAAAGGAGTAGAGGAGTGAGCAAAGCAGCAAAGGACCAGAGGAGAGAGTGAAGGAGCAAGCAAAGTAGCAAAGAAAGCAGGAGCAAGTAGAGGAGCAAAGGAGCGAGAGGAGCAGTGGAGCAGTGAGCAAGCAAAGGAGCAGGGGAGCATGTGAGCGAAGCAGTGACGCAGTGAGTGAGCTAAGCGCCAAGTAGTGAGTGAAGGGGCGAGCAAGTGAAGCAGCAAAGGAGCGTGCAAAGCAATGAAGCTGTGAGAGAGCAAAGCAGTGAGAGAAGGGACTGAGCGAAAGGGGGGGGTGCGCAAAGCATCAGAGGAGCAAGCAAAGGAGCAAGTGAGCAAAGCAGCGGAGGGGCAAGGGAGCGGAGAAGGGAGCGAGTGAAGCAGCAGAGGAACATGGGAGTAGAGGAACGAAGGGAGCGAGCAAGCGGAGGAGCAAGCAAAGTTGTGAAGGGTCGAGCAAGTAAAGCAGCTGAGCAGAGCAGTGAAGGAGTGAGCAAGGGAAGCAGTGAGTGACACGAGTGAGCAAAAGAGTGAGCAAATGATCGAGTACGCAAACCAGCAAGTGAAGGAGCAAAGCAGTGAGCGAGTGAAGCAGTAAAGGAGCAAGCCAAGCAGTGAAGCAGTGGAGGGGTGAGCGAGTGGAGGAGTGAGTGGAGCAGCGAGGAGTGAGTGGAGGAGCAAGGAAGGCAGCGAGTTAACAAAGGAGACAAAAGAGAGGGAGAAGGGGAGAGAGGAAGAAAGAAGGAGAGGAGGGAGGGAGCAGGAGAGAGATAAATTGGGGGGGAAGAGAAAGGGGGAAGAAAGGGGGAGAGAGAGAAAGGGAAAGGGAGGAGAGAGAGAAGGGGAGAAAGAAGAGGAGGGAGAGAAAAAAGGAGAGAAAAAAGGAGAGAGGAGAGAGAAAGAAAGAGAAAAGGAGAGTGAGAGTGAAAGAGAAAGAGGGAAAAATAGGAGAGAGAGAAAGGGGAGGGAGAGAGAAAGAAGGAGCGAAACAAGAGAGAAAGGACGAGAGAGGGAAAGGGAAAGAGACTGGGAGATAGGAAGAGAGAGAGAAGGGGCAAGAGAGGGAGAGAAAGAAAGACACAGTTAAAGACATGGAAAGAGAGGGAGAGAATAAAAGGGAGAGAGAGAAAGGGGGAGGAGGAGAGAAAGCAATACAGACAGTTGACCCAACTTGACTGAAGAGCAATTCCATGCCATATAATGCATGGATTTCCCCATGGCATGCTGTGCAAATTCTGTCTCTGGAGAGAAGCTATCCCATTTAGTCATTTAAGTTATATGGTTTTCTTACAAGAAAACAACTCTGTTCCTAAAGGATGTTCTCATGAGAACTTCTTGCTGCACTGTTAGATAAAGGCAAGGCCACGCAGGTGGCATAATCGCCAGTACCAAGTGGGAGCTGCCCGCAGGCTCCTCTGTTACAATGAGCTGGCTGAGTTTATCCTGCGGCCAAGGGGTTTGTGCAGCACAACACAGGCCTGAAGGCCACACTGCATGTGAAGCACAACTCAGTACAGCACAGGCCTGGGCCTACTCAGGTTAACTGTTATGTGGATCACTAACTTCTCGATGTATAATAGTCCCCTGGTCAGGATCACTACATTCCACTCCTTGATCCACATACAGTTAACCTTTCCCAAAGGTATTATAAGTTACAGATTATATTAATAACTTATGGACTGCTCAAGCCCTAAGAACAAGGCCCAATAGAGCAGACATGGGCTGCTCAAGATTACTACTTCCTCGAGTACAATGTCTTCCACAAGGCTCCTAATACAGAATAGAAATCCACTGTTCAGTTAGAGCAAGGAAGAATAAGGGGATCCTGAGCACTACTGAAACAAAGAAGTTCACTCAACAGTCAGAATCCAATATGACTGTTAAGCAGGTATTCTTTATTAGCAGCGCTGGGCAGCACTGGGGATCGCTCCACCATGAGTGCTCCAACAAACAGGCAAAATCACAGAGAACAGATGTTGCAACATCATACATCTTCAACAGATTTCTGAGAACTAATGTACATAAACATAAGATTTCCTGGAACTCATTAATATATGCAAATGTTCATCTTCACATGCACAGAGGTTCTTTCTGGTGGTCTTCGCGAGTCCTCTGGTGGTCGAGGGATGAAGTAAATACTCCTCCTCACTGTGTTTGTTAGTTGAACTCTGAGTCTCTCCCATATAGGGTCTTGCCTTGGCTCATCGCTCTGCTTGCAAATTCCTTAAGCTCCCCTTATCTTGGTTTGGCTGGTGTCTGCTGAAAGTACTTTGTAGTGCTTTGTTATGTTAAATTTTACGACTCTGCTGTTCTTTCTCTCAAGGTTAGTTTACATTTTCACACAAGGATTACATTGCTATGCAGGACAGAGTGGTTACAATTGGAACACATTATTCACTAGCTTGGAGCCAACTCTATCATTATGAAAAAGGATATTACCAAAAAACCCCACGCAGACAGTTCTGTAGAGCTAGAACATAGAATCATTTAGGTTGGAAAAGACTGTTAGGATCATTGAGTCCAACTGCAAATCTACCACTGCCAAGTTCACCACTAAACCATGTCTCTAAGTGCCACGTTGTTCTGGTTTTGTTAGTGAGGGGGGGCCTAAGGTGGCAGCTTCTGTAGGAAACTGCTAGAAGTCGCTCCCCTTTGTTCAGTGGACTCGGCCGGGCCTAGGGCGGACCCGCTGCTGGCCAAGGCCGAGCCAATTGGTAGCAGAATGTCCCGTGATAACGCCTCTGCGATAACGTATTTAAGAAGGGGAAAACAGAAAAAAAAAGGAGAAGATGTGAAGCAGCTGAGCGGGGGCAGAGAGGGGGAGGCGCGAGCCTCATGGGCCTTGCAGGCCTCACCCTCTGGCCTCCCGCCGGGCAGCCGACTGGGCCCAACTCGGCCCGGCCTGGCTGCAAGAAGTGGAGAGGAGATGAGAAGTGAATAAGATGTAAAAAGGATCCTGAGAGGCGTCTGCCAGCCTGTTGTGAGGAATGGCTGCAGACGCCAAGGTCAGTGAAGAAGGAGGGGGAGGAGTAATGCGGCTCCTGGCCAAGATTCCTCTGCAACTCGTGGTGAAGACCATGGTGGAGCAGGTTGTCCCCCTGCAGCCCATGGAGGTCTATGGAGGGGCAGAGATCCACCTGCAGCGCGTGGAGGACCCCACGCCGGAGCAGGTGGAGGCCTGAAGGAGGCTGTGGCCCATGGAGGGCCCGCTGGGACAGCTGTTCTAGAGGGACTGCACCCCGTGGAACAGATGACCCACGCCGGAGCAGTTTCACGAAGGACTGTGGCCCGTGGGAGGGACCCCACGCTGGAGCAGGGGAGGAATGTGAGGAGTTCTTCCCCTGATGATGATACAGCGGCGTAAAACAACGCGTGATGAACTGACCGCGACCCCCATTCCCTCTTCCCCCCCGTGCCGCTCGGGAGGGGAAGGTGGTAGAGATAATGTTAAGCCCGGGAAGAGGGAGGGTGGGGGGAGCGAGAGAGAGACTGCATAGTCTGGTCCCGATTGGGGCTGAACTACGACACACGTCTGCATGTCTTTTTAATACCTCCAGGGATGGTGACTCCACCACTTCCCTGGGCAGCCTGTTGCAATGCTTGACAACCCTTTCAGTGAAGACATTTTTCCTAATGTGAGAAACAACCGCTCACCATGAATAATTTGCAGAGGACAAAGTCACAGGAGCAAAGTATTTTTTATTTGCGAGTCAGATGAGTTGGGTGCATCTTAGAGCGGAGGCACCCCTCTTAGTTCATAGTTACAATATTTATACCCTTCCCCTGATCATCCAATTTGTCTGTTTCCTTTTTTTCTTCTTTTCCTTTCTTTGTTGGAGCTCACAATCTATGTGACTGCATCCCTGTTCCGGACCCCTCCCCCCTTCCCTGTTTTCTATATGGCCCAAGGTAAGGTCTGGTTCTCAAGATAAGGTTCCAAAATGGCTTAAGCAAAACCTTAGGCCCTTTTCTCACAGTTCCCCCTCTTTCTTTTTCTTTACTATTTTTGCTGAAGCCCACGCTCTTGCTCCAAATTATGCAGAATTAATTGGGGCTTCTCGTCTCGTTCTTCCTGCTTCAGATCTCTTCTCTTCAGAACCATTATTTTTCTGGGCTGTTGTCATTTTCGGGTTTGTCAGCATGTTGGTTATCTGCATTCCTTCTACAGTATTGGTAATAAGTCTTATAAGACAGGGGATAAGGCAGGGGAGAAACATTAAACCAGTCAGCGCGGATAACAAAAAGCTAGAATTCTTTTACAGAGCGTTTCCTCTACCCATTTGTCAAATTTAGCCCTGTTTCATCTTATGCATTCCTCACCAATGGTTTCTGAAGCTAACACCCATCCAAGAGGTCTTTTATCTTCCACTGAAGTAATGGTGTGATTCCACCTAAGAATTTGGAGGGGACTTAGACTGATTCCTTTCCATGGCCATGCTTCACTCATTAGAAGACCCCCCCACAAACCCCACAGTTGGTAACATTCAATTCTTCTGCTATCCTTTCAAGCAAGATCCACAAACAGGTTCTTCCCTATAGAGGGAAGTCCTAACGGCTTCTGCAGCTGCTTTCCAATTTTCTCATATATTTGGTTTTGGGTCTTTCCCCGAGTTCTCGTCATTCTTTAGGGCCATAATAATGTTCTGAACTAACATTGCTTTGGCTTGATCCTCGTATCACCTTCCATCTGACATGCCCCATTGTCCCATTTTACCAAAACAAACCCATGGCTCTCCTTTAGGGCATGTTTGTCCGCCATGACTCCCATAAGTAGTTCCTTTGTTTTTAACTTTCCAATAGGTCTGTCCTGACTCACTACACTCTTGAGGCGAGCCATCAGAACATTTCGAGTGAAGGTGGGTGTGGTATGTAAAGCCATAAGCTGATTCTCTTCCCCAATGTTTGATAACATCCTGTACAGGAGGGCAAGGATGTTGAGAGGTTCAGGCAGACGCAGAGGACCCAAATTATGTTAGACCAAGGTCTGGTATAGCGTATATTTCCACTTCCCATACCTGTTGGGTTACAGCCAAGAGTAGGGTATAGGTATCTTCTTAGTGGCAAATACAGAGGCTAATCCAGTCTTGCCCTTGATCTGTCTTCTTTTACACCTGCAGAATTTTCTGTCCTGCGCACAGGAGGTAATGGAAGTCCGTATCTAAATCTTCCACTGTCTTCCACTGTCAACACCCCCAGCAATACCAAGAATGTCCTTTCTGTGTATCTAGTCTCCCGTTTGTTTGTTTGGGTTTTTCTGTTTGTTTTTTTAATAATCCTTACAATGGGACACTATAGTGGGAGACACTGTGGCCCACAATCTTCCTTGTATCTTTAATATCCCTTTTTTACTTAAATTATCTATTATTGAATTTTGCTTTTGCCCTTTTTCTGCAGAGGATCTGAACAACCTCTACTTGTCGTTACATTTCACAATAAAATTGGCTCATTGTCATTCTCCGGGTGAAATGTGCAATTCTCTGGTTTTTACCTTTTAAAAGTTAATTTAAGAGGGTCATCAGACCCTGCATCACAGACCAGTTGTTGGGATGTGTTTTCACTGGTCCTTTGACTTTGGCTACATGTGTCCACACCTTTCTTTTGTTTTGAAATCACTTTGTTCTAGCCACCCACATCCATAATGTAGACTCTCAAAACCATACCCAGCTGCTACTTCTCCCTGGAGACACTAAACATTTCACCATCTTCCTTGGCAATCCAACTCTGTTACAGGGCATTTCTCGTAGCACCGAGCAGCTCTATGCCTGGCCCAAACCTTCAAGGTTAACAAATTAAACATTTCCTTCTTTCATTTGCAGAGTGAGTTAACCAAACAGAACAGAAAAGCATTTGCTGCTCTTCTCTGTCTCAAGGTCCAGCAGCGACAGCACTCACCCAGGGGGTGAGAAATTGGGTACAATTTCTACGTCTGCTCAAGGTCTCAAAATGTGCCTTCAATGAGCATATTTCAACACAGTCTATCAAGTATTCTGAGAGGGACTCTTCTCATTTCTCCTGATGAAACTGTCTTTTTCTCCCATGTATTTATTGATCCTAAAGGAGAAGGTCAGAGGGTCTTAGGTGCCTAAATTTCTAAGTACTTTCAATAAGAACCCAGGCACCCAGCTTGCATGGTGTCAAAGTCAGCTCTTATAAAATACTACCTTTTGTGGATGCAATCATAATATCTACATGGAAAACAGAACAGTAGCTGTCAGTATGAACGTATTCATATGGTTCTACTTCTTCACATACTAATGCAGTATATGTCTGCTTTATTGTATTGGGTCTGTCTGAGATGGAGGTAACTTTCCCCATAGCAGCCCTCATAGTGCTGTGCTTTCTATTTGTGGCTAGAACAGTGTTGAACACACACCAATGTTTTGGCTACTGCTGAGCAGTGCCGGCACAGCATAAAGGCTGTCTCTCCAACCTCCTGACCCCAAAGGCCAGTAGGCTGGGGGTGGGAAAGAGGTTGGGAGGGAGCATAGCCAGGACAGCTGACCCAAAATGACCAAAGGGATATTCCATACCATATGACGTCATGCTCAGCAATAAAAGCTAAGATAAAGGAGGGGAGGGGGCGTTGGTTATTAAGGCATTTGTCTTCCTAAGCAACCACTACATGTACTGAAGCTCTGCTTCCCAGGAAGTGGCTGGACATTGCCTGTTGATGGGAAGTAGATAAGAAATCTTTTTGTTTTCCTTTGTCTGTTATAGGGGACATAAAACATGGAGCAGTTCATGAACGATTGTATCCCATGGAGGAACCTCATGCTGGAGCAGGGGAAAAGTGTGAGGAGGAAGGAGTGGCAGAGACAAAGCATTATGAACTGACTACAACTCCCATTCCCCATCCCCCTACTCCACTCGAGGGTGGAAGGAGGAGGTAGAAGATTCAGGAGTGAAGTTGAGCCTGGGAAGAAGAGTGAGAATGGGAAGGTGTTTTTGTTTGGAAATACAGTGACTTGGCAGGTTTGGAAGTACTTTTGGAAGTACAGTTTGTAATGGTATTGGGCACACGAGGGAAAGAGGAATGTAGGGAAAATGTGGAGAAAGAAGCAAGGAAAATTGAATGAAACTTCAGAGTGGCCACTTTTAAAGTGGAACATGGTGGAAATGGGAATAATATATCTTCTAAAGGATAATTAAAAAAACCCTTTCATTAACTTGGTTGCTGATTCATTCTTACAAATATGCCACAGTTCTGTTTCCTCACACACTTATGCATGTAGAGGAGTCTAGAGCTGTAAACTCAAACTTTAACAAAACAAGAAACATTTACTGTAACAGAGCTTAATTTAGTAGTAATTCTCAAGATCTTTATAATCTGTGGACACAAACTGCCTGGCTTCAATACTCTGGATTACATATTACAGATGAAATATTCTATAAGCAGCTGGGAGAAGTCTCACGATCGCTAGCCCTTGTTCCCATGGGGACTTCAACTTACCAGATGTCTGCTGGAAATGCAATATAGAGGAGAGGAAACAGTCTAGGAGGTTCCTGAAATGTGTAGTTCCTGACATTGCTGATGAGTGAGTCACCTAGGGAAGGTGTCCCGCTGGACCTGTTGTTTGTGAACAGAGAAGGACTTGTGGGTGATGTGATGGTTGGAGGCTGTCTTGGGCATGAAATGATAACTTTCTCAATTCTCAGAGAAGTAAGGAGGGTGGCTAGCGGAACTGCTACCTCACTTCTGGAGGGCAGACTTTGGTCTGTTTGAGAAACTGTCTGACAGAGTCCCTTGGGAGGCAGTACTGAAGGGCAAAGGAGTCCAGGAAGGCTGGACATTCTTCAAGAAGGAAATCTTAAAGGTGCAGGAGCAGGCCATCCCCATGTGCTGAAAGACGAGCCGGCAGGGAAGAAGACCGACCTGTCTGAACAGAGAGCTTTGGCTGCAACTCAGGAGAAAAAAGAGAGTTTATGACCTTTGGAAGAAAGGGCAGGCAACTCAGGAGGACTACAAGGATGTTGTAAGATTATGCAGGGAGAAAATTAAAAGGGCCAAAGCGCAACTGGAAATTAATTTATCTACTGCGGTAAAAGACAACAAAAATGTTTCTATAAATACATTAACAACAAAAAGGGGACTAAGGAGAATCTCCATCCTTTATTGGGTGCAAGGGGGAAACATAGTGACAAAGGATGAGAAAAAGGCTGAGGTACTTAATGCCTTCTTTGCCTCAGTCTTTAATAGTAAGACCAGTTGTTCTCAGGGTACTCAGCCTGCTGAGCTGGAAGACAGGGACGTGGAGCAGAATGAAGCCCTCATAACCCAAGGGGAAATGGTTAGCAACCTGCTACACCACTTAGACATATGCGAGTCTATGGGGCCAGATGGGATCCACCCAAGGGTGCTGAGGGAGCTGGCGAAAGTGCTCACCAAGCCACTCTCCATCATTTATCAGCAGTCCTGGCTAACTGGGAAGGTCCCAGTTGACTGGAGGTTAGCAAATGTGACGCCCATCTACAAGAAGGGCCGAAAGGAGGAGCTGGGGAACTACAGGCCTGTCAGCCTGACCTCCATGCCGGGGAAGGTTATGGAGCAGGTCATCTAGAGTGCCATCACATGACACGTACAGGACAACCAGGGGATCAGGCCCAGTCAGCATGGGTTTATGAAAGGCAGATCCTGCTTGACCAACCTGATCTCCTTATATGACAAGGTGACCCACTTAGTGGATGAGGGAAAGGCTGTGGATGTTGTTTACTCAGACTTTAGCAAAGCCTTTGGCACTCTTTCCCACAACATTCTCCTGGAGAAACTGACTGCTCATGGCTTGGATGGGTATACTGTTCGCTGGGTAAAAAACTGGCTGGATGGCCGGGCGCAAAGAGTCATGGTAAATGGAGTTAAATCCAGTTGGCAGCTGTTTGCAAGTGGTGTTCCCCGGGGCTCAGTGCTGGGGCCAGTTCTGTTTAATATCTTTATCAATGATCTGGACAAGGGAATTGAGTGCTCCCTCAGTTTGCAGATGACACCAAACTGGGCGGGAGTGTCGATCTGCTCGAGGGCAGGAAGGCTCTGCAGAGGGATCTGGACAGGCTGGACCGATGGGCCAAGGTGAACTGTATGAGGTTCAACAAGGCCAAGTGCTGGGTCCTGCACTAGGGTAACAACAGCCCCATGCAACGCTATAGACTTCAAGAAGAGTGGCTGGAAAGCTGCCTGTTGGAAAAAGACCTGGGGGTGTTAGTTGACAGCTGACTGAACATGAGGCCAACAGCATTCTTCTGAGAGCTGCAATCTATTTGCCTTTGAATGGGAAAACCCTGATTCAGGAGGTAAAACTCAGCTCACTTGGACAGTGTTACCCCAAGGGTTTACAGAATCCCTGAATCTGTTCAGACAGGTGAACAAGTGCTAGAGGGATTTGGTTTAGCCCCAGGGACACAATTACTCCAGTACGTAGACGATTTGTTAATCTCAGGGGTAAGAGAAAAGGACGTCCGGCAGACTTGTTAATTTTTTTAAGAGAAAAAGGACTGTGAGTATCCCAGACTAAATTACAGTTTGTGGAGAAGGAGGTAAAATATTTGGGACATTTAATTAGTGAGAGAAAAAGGAAAATAAATCCAGAATGAATTTCTGGAATTATTGCAGTATCACTTCCCAGGACAAAAGGAGAGATTAGGAAGTTTTTAGGCCTCCTTGGGTACTGCTGATTGTGGATTAGAAATTTTAGCCAGAATGTAAGTTTTTATATGAGAAACTTCAAGGGGAAAGTGAGAAACCTGAATGGACTGAAGGGGAGCGGGAACAGTTTGAGAACCTAAGAAAATTATTAATTCAGGCACCAGTGTTGGCGCTCCCATCCTTGGGGAAAAAAAAAAAAACACAAACCTTTTCACCTCTATGTAAATGTGGAAGACGGAGTGGCCGATGGGGTGTTGACTCAAATATGGGGAGGACAAAGACAGCCTGTAGCATACATCTCAAATATTAGATCTAGTTTCTCAAGGATGGCCTACATGCGTACAGGCAGTGGCAGCCACAGCTCTTTTGGTGGAGGAAAGCAGAAAACTGACGTTTGGGGGAGCATTGATAGTGTTTACCTCACATGCAGTTAGAACTATTTTGAGTCAAAAATCGGGGAGGTGGTTGACTGATTCCAGGATATTAAAATACAAAGCAATCCTGATGGAAAAAGATGATTTAGTTTTAACAGCTGATAAAAGTTTGAACCCCTCCAAGTTCCTGTATGGGGAAACTGAGGAAGGATCTCCAGAACATAGCTGTTTGGATATTACTGAATATCAGACCAAAGTCCGAGAAGACTTACACGAAACCCCACTGTCTGAGGGGAAAAGACTTTTTATAGATGGATCTTCGAAATACATTAATGGAAAACGTCATAGTGGTTATGCAGTAGTGGATGGTGAACAAAATAGCACAGTAGAAAGGGGAAGGCTACCCAGTAATCGGTCGGCCCAAACATGTGAACTATATGCCTTAAAGCCAAGCTCTGGAGTTGCTCAAAAGAGAAAAAGGGACTGTTTACACTGATTCCAAGTATGCTTTTGAGGTTGTACATACCTTTAGAAAGATTTGGAGAGAACGGGAACTTATTTTCTCTCGAGGAAAGGAGTTAGTACATGAGCAATTGGTATTAGAAGTATTAGAGGCCCTGGGCCTACCAGAAGAGATTGTCGTGTGGGGTAACGTTAGCAGGGCTGCCTGTATGCAGGAGGGGCAGTCCGCGGATGAGTCCATGAGTGCAGGGGGCAGGTGCGTCCACGTACGTGGTGGGCACGGATAAGCCCATGGGCGCAGGGGCAGGTGCGTCCACGTACGTGGTGGGCACGGATAAGTCCATGGGCGCAGGGGCAGGTGCGTCCACGTACGTGGTGGGCACGGATAAGTCCATGGGCGCAGGGGACGGTGCGTCCACGTACGTGGTGGGCACGGATAAGTCCATGAGTGCAGGGGGCAGGTGCGTCCACGTACGTGGTGGGCACGGATAAGTCCATGGGCGCAGGGGACGGTGCGTGGTGGGCACGGATAGATCCATGGGCGCAGGGGGCGGGTGCGTTCGTGTGGATAGGGGGTGTACAGGTATTTAACCCTGTGTTGCGCAGCATTAAATTGAAGGCTTGGCTTGGCGGTATCCGTGTGATGCCCTGCTTTGTAATATCTAATCTTGACTGGGAGAACGAAGAACCGCCCGCTGTACTGGAAGAGCAGGCTCGGGAACATCCGAGGAATCTGAAGGTGCACAAGTCCATGGGACCTACAGGAAAGATGGGGAGAGACACTTCAGTATGGTCTGTTGTGACAGGACGAAGGGTAATGGTTTCAAAATAGAGGGAAGTAGATTTAGATTAGATATTAGGAAAAAAATTTTCACAGTGAGGGTGGTGGAACACTGGAAGAGGTTGCCCAGAGAAGTGGTGGGTGCCCCATCCCTGGAAACATTCCAGGCCAGGTTGGATGGGGCTCTGAGTAACCTGATCCGGTTACTCCTTGCAGGGGGGTTGCACTGGATGGACTTTGAAGGTACCTTCCAACCCAAACCATTTTGTGATTCTATGATACCATGATGTTTCCTGTAGGCCCCCTTGAGGAAGACCACTATAAGGTCTCCCCGGAGCCTCCTCTTCTCCAGGCTGAACAGCCCCAACTCTCTCAGTCTGGCCTCACAGCAGAGCTGCTCCAGCCCTCTGATCACATTCGTGGCCTCCTCTGGACCCTCTCCAACTGGTCCATGTCCTTCTTATGTTGGGGGCTCCAGAATTGGACACAGTACTGCAGGTGGGGTCTCACCAGGGCAGAGTAGAGGGGGAGAATCACCTCCCTCAACCTGCTGGCCACGCTTCTCTTTTTTTTTCTCTTTTCTCTCCAGAAATTCATTCTGGATTTATTTTCCTTTTTCTCTCACTAATTAAATGTCCCAAATATTTTACCTCCTTCTCCACAAACTGTAATTTAGTCTGGGATACTCACAGTCCTTTTTCTCTTAAAAAAATTAACAAGTCTGCCGGACGTCCTTTTCTCTTACCCCTGAGATTAACAAATCGTCTACGTACTGGAGTAATTGTGTCCCTGGGGCTAAACCAAATCCCTCTAGCACTTGTTCACCTGTCTGAACAGATTCAGGGATTCTGTAAACCCTTGGGGTAACACTGTCCAAGTGAGCTGAGTTTTACCTCCTGAATCAGGGTTTTCCCATTCAAAGGCAAATAGATTGCAGCTCTCAGAAGAATGCTGTTGGCCTCATGTTCAGTCAGCTGTCAACTAACACCCCCAGGTCTTTTTCCAACAGGCAGCTTTCCAGCCACTCTTCTTGAAGTCTATAGCGTTGCATGGGGCTGTTGTTACCCTAGTGCAGGACCCAGCACTTGGCCTTGTTGAACCTCATACAGTTCACCTTGGCCCATCGGTCCAGCCTGTCCAGATCCCTCTGCAGAGCCTTCCTGCCCTCGAGCAGATCGACACTCCCGCCCAGTTTGGTGTCATCTGCAAACTGAGGGAGCACTCAATTCCCTTGTCCAGATCATTGATAAAGATATTAAACAGAACTGGCCCCAGCACTGAGCCCCGGGGAACACCACTTGCAAACAGCTGCCAACTGGATTTAACTCCATTTACCATGACTCTTTGCGCCCGGCCATCCAGCCAGTTTTTTACCCAGCGAACAGTATACCCATCCAAGCCATGAGCAGTCAGTTTCTCCAGGAGAATGTTGTGGGAAAGAGTGCCAAAGGCTTTGCTAAAGTCTGAGTAAACAACATCCACAGCCTTTCCCTCATCCACTAAGTGGGTCACCTTGTCATATAAGGAGATCAGGTTGGTCAAGCAGGATCTGCCTTTCATAAACCCATGCTGACTGGGCCTGATCCCCTGGTTGTCCTGTACGTGTCATGTGATGGCACTCTAGATGACCTGCTCCATAACCTTCCCCGGCATGGAGGTCAGGCTGACAGGCCTGTAGTTCCCCAGCTCCTCCTTTCGGCCCTTCTTGTAGATGGGCGTCACATTTGCTAACCTCCAGTCAACTGGGACCTTCCCAGTTAGCCAGGACTGCTGATAAATGATGGAGAGTGGCTTGGTGAGCACTTTCGCCAGCTCCCTCAGCACCCTTGGGTGGATCCCATCTGGCCCCATAGACTCGCATATGTCTAAGTGGTGTAGCAGGTTGCTAACCATTTCCCCTTGGGTTATGAGGGCTTCATTCTGCTCCACGTCCCTGTCTTCCAGCTCAGCAGGCTGAGTACCCTGAGAACAACTGGTCTTACTATTAAAGACTGAGGCAAAGAAGGCATTAAGTACCTCAGCCTTTTTCTCATCCTTTGTCACTATGTTTCCCCCTTGCACCCAATAAAGGATGGAGATTCTCCTTAGTCCCCTTTTTGTTGTTAATGTATTTATAGAAACATTTTTGTTGTCTTTTACCGCAGTAGATAAATTAATTTCCAGTTGCGCTTTGGCCCTTTTAATTTTCTCCCTGCATAATCTTACAACATCCTTGTAGTCCTCCTGAGTTGCCTGCCCTTTCTTCCAAAGGTCATAAACTCTCTTTTTTCTCCTGAGTTGCAGCCAAAGCTCTCTGTTCAGACAGGTCGGTCTTCTTCCCTGCCGGCTCGTCTTTCAGCACATGGGGATGGCCTGCTCCTGCACCTTTAAGATTTCCTTCTTGAAGAATGTCCAGCCTTCCTGGACTCCTTTGCCCTTCAGTACTGCCTCCCAAGGGACTCTGTCAGACAGTTTCTCAAACAGACCAAAGTCTGCCCTCCAGAAGTGAGGTAGCAGTTCCGCTAGCCACCCTCCTTACTTCTCTGAGAATTGAGAAAGTTATCATTTCATGCCCAAGACAGCCTCCAACCATCACATCACCCACAAGTCCTTCTCTGTTCACAAACAACAGGTCCAGCGGGACACCTTCCCTAGGTGACTCACTCATCAGCAATGTCAGGAACTACACATTTCAGGAACCTCCTAGACTGTTTCCTCTCCTCTATATTGCATTTCCAGCAGACATCTGGTAAGTTGAAGTCCCCATGGGAACAAGGGCTAGCGATCGTGAGACTTCTCCCAGCTGCTTATAGAATATTTCATCTGTAATATGTAATCCAGAGTATTGAAGCCAGGCAGTTTGTGTCCACAGATTATAAAGATCTTGAGAATTACTACTAAATTAAGCTCTGTTACAGTAAATGTTTCTTGTTTTGTTAAAGTTTGAGTTTACAGCTCTAGACTCCTCTACATGCATAAGTGTGTGAGGAAACAGAACTGTGGCATATTTGTAAGAATGAATCAGCAACCAAGTTAATGAAAGGGTTTTTTTAATTATCCTTTAGAAGATATATTATTCCCATTTCCACCATGTTCCACTTTAAAAGTGGCCACTCTGAAGTTTCATTCAATTTTCCTTGCTTCTTTCTCCACATTTTCCCTACATTCCTCTTTCCCTCGTGTGCCCAATACCATTACAAACTGTACTTCCAAAAGTACTTCCAAACCTGCCAAGTCACTGTATTTCCAAACAAAAACACCTTCCCATTCTCACTCTTCTTCCCAGGCTCAACTTCACTCCTGAATCTTCTACCTCCTCCTTCCACCCTCGAGTGGAGTAGGGGGATGGGGAATGGGAGTTGTAGTCAGTTCATAATGCTTTGTCTCTGCCACTCCTTCCTCCTCACACTTTTCCCCTGCTCCAGCATGAGGTTCCTCCATGGGATACAATCGTTCATGAACTGCTCCATGTTTTATGTCCCCTATAACAGACAAAGGAAAACAAAAAGATTTCTTATCTACTTCCCATCAACAGGCAATGTCCAGCCACTTCCTGGGAAGCAGAGCTTCAGTACATGTAGTGGTTGCTTAGGAAGACAAATGCCTTAATAACCAACGCCCCCTCCCCTCCTTTATCTTAGCTTTTATTGCTGAGCATGACGTCATATGGTATGGAATATCCCTTTGGTCATTTTGGGTCAGCTGTCCTGGCTATGCTCCCTCCCAACCTCTTTCCCACCCCCAGCCTACTGGCCTTTGGGGTCAGGAGGTTGGAGAGACAGCCTTTATGCTGTGCCGGCACTGCTCAGCAGTAGCCAAAACATTGGTGTGTGTTCAACACTGTTCTAGCCACAAATAGAAAGCACAGCACTATGAGGGCTGCTATGGGGAAAGTTACCTCCATCTCAGACAGACCCAATACAATAAAGCAGACATATACTGCATTAGTATGTGAAGAAGTAGAACCATATGAATACGTTCATACTGACAGCTACTGTTCTGTTTTCCATGTAGATATTATGATTGCATCCACAAAAGGTAGTATTTTATAAGAGCTGACTTTGACACCATGCAAGCTGGGTGCCTGGGTTCTTATTGAAAGTACTTAGAAATTTAGGCACCTAAGACCCTCTGACCTTCTCCTTTAGGATCAATAAATACATGGGAGAAAAAGACAGTTTCATCAGGAGAAATGAGAAGAGTCCCTCTCAGAATACTTGATAGACTGTGTTGAAATATGCTCATTGAAGGCACATTTTGAGACCTTGAGCAGACGTAGAAATTGTACCCAATTTCTCACCCCCTGGGTGAGTGCTGTCGCTGCTGGACCTTGAGACAGAGAAGAGCAGCAAATGCTTTTCTGTTCTGTTTGGTTAACTCACTCTGCAAATGAAAGAAGGAAATGTTTAATTTGTTAACCTTGAAGGTTTGGGCCAGGCATAGAGCTGCTCGGTGCTACGAGAAATGCCCTGTAACAGAGTTGGATTGCCAAGGAAGATGGTGAAATGTTTAGTGTCTCCAGGGAGAAGTAGCAGCTGGGTATGGTTTTGAGAGTCTACATTATGGATGTGGGTGGCTAGAACAAAGTGATTTCAAAACAAAAGAAAGGTGTGGACACATGTAGCCAAAGTCAAAGGACCAGTGAAAACACATCCCAACAACTGGTCTGTGATGCAGGGTCTGATGACCCTCTTAAATTAACTTTTAAAAGGTAAAAACCAGAGAATTGCACATTTCACCCGGAGAATGACAATGAGCCAATTTTATTGTGAAATGTAACGACAAGTAGAGGTTGTTCAGATCCTCTGCAGAAAAAGGGCAAAAGCAAAATTCAATAATAGATAATTTAAGTAAAAAAGGGATATTAAAGATACAAGGAAGATTGTGGGCCACAGTGTCTCCCACTATAGTGTCCCATTGTAAGGATTATTAAAAAAACAAACAGAAAAACCCAAACAAACAAACGGGAGACTAGATACACAGAAAGGACATTCTTGGTATTGCTGGGGGTGTTGACAGTGGAAGACAGTGGAAGATTTAGATACGGACTTCCATTACCTCCTGTGCGCAGGACAGAAAATTCTGCAGGTGTAAAAGAAGACAGATCAAGGGCAAGACTGGATTAGCCTCTGTATTTGCCACTAAGAAGATACCTATACCCTACTCTTGGCTGTAACCCAACAGGTATGGGAAGTGGAAATATACGCTATACCAGACCTTGGTCTAACATAATTTGGGTCCTCTGCGTCTGCCTGAACCTCTCAACATCCTTGCCCTCCTGTACAGGATGTTATCAAACATTGGGGAAGAGAATCAGCTTATGGCTTTACATACCACACCCACCTTCACTCGAAATGTTCTGATGGCTCGCCTCAAGAGTGTAGTGAGTCAGGACAGACCTATTGGAAAGTTAAAAACAAAGGAACTACTTATGGGAGTCATGGCGGACAAACATGCCCTAAAGGAGAGCCATGGGTTTGTTTTGGTAAAATGGGACAATGGGGCATGTCAGATGGAAGGTGATACGAGGATCAAGCCAAAGCAATGTTAGTTCAGAACATTATTATGGCCCTAAAGAATGACGAGAACTCGGGGAAAGACCCAAAACCAAATATATGAGAAAATTGGAAAGCAGCTGCAGAAGCCGTTAGGACTTCCCTCTATAGGGAAGAACCTGTTTGTGGATCTTGCTTGAAAGGATAGCAGAAGAATTGAATGTTACCAACTGTGGGGTTTGTGGGGGGGTCTTCTAATGAGTGAAGCATGGCCATGGAAAGGAATCAGTCTAAGTCCCCTCCAAATTCTTAGGTGGAATCACACCATTACTTCAGTGGAAGATAAAAGACCTCTTGGATGGGTGTTAGCTTCAGAAACCATTGGTGAGGAATGCATAAGATGAAACAGGGCTAAATTTGACAAATGGGTAGAGGAAACGCTCTGTAAAAGAATTCTAGCTTTTTGTTATCCGCGCTGACTGGTTTAATGTTTCTCCCCTGCCTTATCCCCTGTCTTATAAGACTTATTACCAATACTGTAGAAGGAATGCAGATAACCAACATGCTGACAAACCCGAAAATGACAACAGCCCAGAAAAATAATGGTTCTGAAGAGAAGAGATCTGAAGCAGGAAGAACGAGACGAGAAGCCCCAATTAATTCTGCATAATTTGGAGCAAGAGCGTGGGCTTCAGCAAAAATAGTAAAGAAAAAGAAAGAGGGGGAACTGTGAGAAAAGGGCCTAAGGTTTTGCTTAAGCCATTTTGGAACCTTATCTTGAGAACCAGACCTTACCTTGGGCCATATAGAAAACAGGGAAGGGGGGAGGGGTCCGGAACAGGGATGCAGTCACATAGATTGTGAGCTCCAACAAAGAAAGGAAAAGAAGAAAAAAAGGAAACAGACAAATTGGATGATCAGGGGAAGGGTATAAATATTGTAACTATGAACTAAGAGGGGTGCCTCCGCTCTAAGATGCACCCAACTCATCTGACTCGCAAATAAAAAATACTTTGCTCCTGTGACTTTGTCCTCTGCAAATTATTCATGGTGAGCGGTTGTTTCTCACATTAGGAAAAATGTCTTCACTGAAAGGGTTGTCAAGCATTGCAACAGGCTGCCCAGGGAAGTGGTGGAGTCACCATCCCTGGAGGTATTAAAAAGACATGCAGACGTGTGTCGTAGTTCAGCCCCAATCGGGACCAGACTATGCAGTCTCTCTCTCGCTCCCCCCACCCTCCCTCTTCCCGGGCTTAACATTATCTCTACCACCTTCCCCTCCCGAGCGGCACGGGGGGGAAGAGGGAATGGGGGTCGCGGTCAGTTCATCACGCGTTGTTTTACGCCGCTGTATCATCATCAGGGGAAGAACTCCTCACATTCCTCCCCTGCTCCAGCGTGGGGTCCCTCCCACGGGCCACAGTCCTTCGTGAAACTGCTCCGGCGTGGGTCATCTGTTCCACGGGGTGCAGTCCCTCTAGAACAGCTGTCCCAGCGGGCCCTCCATGGGCCACAGCCTCCTTCAGGCACCCGCCTTCCCCGACGTGGGGTCCTCCACGGGCTGCAGGTGGATCTCTGCCCCTCCATAGACCTCCATGGGCTGCAGGGGGACAACCTGCTCCACCATGGTCTTCACCACGAGTTGCAGAGGAATCTTGGCCAGGAGCCGCATTACTCCTCCCCCTCCTTCTTCACTGACCTTGGCGTCTGCAGCCATTCCTCACAACAGGCTGGCAGACGCCTCTCAGGATCCTTTTTACATCTTATTCACTTCTCATCTCCTCTCCACTTCTTGCAGCCAGGCCGGGCCGAGTTGGGCCCAGTCGGCTGCCCGGCGGGAGGCCAGAGGGTGAGGCCTGCAAGGCCCATGAGGCTCGCGCCTCCCCCTCTCTGCCCCCGCTCAGCTGCTTCACATCTTCTCCTTTTTTTTTCTGTTTTCCCCTTCTTAAATACGTTATCGCAGAGGCGTTATCACGGGACATTCTGCTACCAATTGGCTCGGCCTTGGCCAGCAGCGGGTCCGCCCTAGGCCCGGCCGAGTCCACTGAACAAAGGGGAGCGACTTCTAGCAGTTTCCTACAGAAGCTGCCACCTTAGGCCCCCCCTCACTAACAAAACCAGAACAACGTGGCACTTAGAGACATGGTTTAGTGGTGAACTTGGCAGTGGTAGATTTGCAGTTGGACTCAATGATCCTAACAGTCTTTTCCAACCTAAATGATTCTATGTTCTAGCTCTACAGAACTGTCTGCGTGGGGTTTTTTGGTAATATCCTTTTTCATAATGATAGAGTTGGCTCCAAGCTAGTGAATAATGTGTTCCAATTGTAACCACTCTGTCCTGCATAGCAATGTAATCCTTGTGTGAAAATGTAAACTAACCTTGAGAGAAAGAACAGCAGAGTCGTAAAATTTAACATAACAAAGCACTACAAAGTACTTTCAGCAGACACCAGCCAAACCAAGATAAGGGGAGCTTAAGGAATTTGCAAGCAGAGCGATGAGCCAAGGCAAGACCCTATATGGGAGAGACTCAGAGTTCAACTAACAAACACAGTGAGGAGGAGTATTTACTTCATCCCTCGACCACCAGAGGACTCGCGAAGACCACCAGAAAGAACCTCTGTGCATGTGAAGATGAACATTTGCATATATTAATGAGTTCCAGGAAATCTTATGTTTATGTACATTAGTTCTCAGAAATCTGTTGAAGATGTATGATGTTGCAACATCTGTTCTCTGTGATTTTGCCTGTTTGTTGGAGCACTCATGGTGGAGCGATCCCCAGTGCTGCCCAGCGCTGCTAATAAAGAATACCTGCTTAACAGTCATATTGGATTCTGACTGTTGAGTGAACTTCTTTGTTTCAGTAGTGCTCAGGATCCCCTTATTCTTCCTTGCTCTAACTGAACAGTGGATTTCTATTCTGTATTAGGAGCCTTGTGGAAGACATTGTACTCGAGGAAGTAGTAATCTTGAGCAGCCCATGTCTGCTCTATTGGGCCTTGTTCTTAGGGCTTGAGCAGTCCATAAGTTATTAATATAATCTGTAACTTATAATACCTTTGGGAAAGGTTAACTGTATGTGGATCAAGGAGTGGAATGTAGTGATCCTGACCAGGGGACTATTATACATCGAGAAGTTAGTGATCCACATAACAGTTAACCTGAGTAGGCCCAGGCCTGTGCTGTACTGAGTTGTGCTTCACATGCAGTGTGGCCTTCAGGCCTGTGTTGTGCTGCACAAACCCCTTGGCCGCAGGATAAACTCAGCCAGCTCATTGTAACAGAGGAGCCTGCGGGCAGCTCCCACTTGGTACTGGCGATTATGCCACCTGCGTGGCCTTGCCTTTATCTAACAGTGCAGCAAGAAGTTCTCATGAGAACATCCTTTAGGAACAGAGTTGTTTTCTTGTAAGAAAACCATATAACTTAAATGACTAAATGGGATAGCTTCTCTCCAGAGACAGAATTTGCACAGCATGCCATGGGGAAATCCATGCATTATATGGCATGGAATTGCTCTTCAGTCAAGTTGGGTCAACTGTCTGTATTGCTTTCTCTCCTCCTCCCCCTTTCTCTCTCTCCCTTTTATTCTCTCCCTCTCTTTCCATGTCTTTAACTGTGTCTTTCTTTCTCTCCCTCTCTTGCCCCTTCTCTCTCTCTTCCTATCTCCCAGTCTCTTTCCCTTTCCCTCTCTCGTCCTTTCTCTCTTGTTTCGCTCCTTCTTTCTCTCTCCCTCCCCTTTCTCTCTCTCCTATTTTTCCCTCTTTCTCTTTCACTCTCACTCTCCTTTTCTCTTTCTTTCTCTCTCCTCTCTCCTTTTTTCTCTCCTTTTTTCTCTCCCTCCTCTTCTTTCTCCCCTTCTCTCTCTCCTCCCTTTCCCTTTCTCTCTCTCCCCCTTTCTTCCCCCTTTCTCTTCCCCCCCAATTTATCTCTCTCCTGCTCCCTCCCTCCTCTCCTTCTTTCTTCCTCTCTCCCCTTCTCCCTCTCTTTTGTCTCCTTTGTTAACTCGCTGCCTTCCTTGCTCCTCCACTCACTCCTCCGCTGCTCCACTCACTCCTCCACTCGCTCACCCCTCCACTGCTTCACTGCTTGGCTTGCTCCTTTACTGCTTCACTCGCTCACTGCTTTGCTCCTTCACTTGCTGGTTTGCGTACTCGATCATTTGCTCACTCTTTTGCTCACTCGTGTCACTCACTGCTTCCCTTGCTCACTCCTTCACTGCTCTGCTCAGCTGCTTTACTTGCTCGACCCTTCACAACTTTGCTTGCTCCTCCGCTTGCTCGCTCCTTCGTTCCTCTACTCCCATGTTCCTCTGCTGCTTCACTCGCTCCCTTCTCCGCTCCCTTGCCCCTCCGCTGCTTTGCTCACTTGCTCCTTTGCTTGCTCCTCTGATGCTTTGCGCACCCCCCCCTTTCGCTCAGTCCTTCTCTCACTGCTTTGCTCTCTCACAGCTTCATTGCTTTGCACGCTCCTTTGCTGCTTCACTTGCTCGCCCCTTCACTCACTACTTGGCCGCTTAGCTCACTCACTGCGTCACTGCTTCGCTCACATGCTCCCCTGCTCCTTTGCTTGCTCACTGCTCCACTGCTCCTCTCGCTCCTTTGCTCCTCTACTTGCTCCTGCTTTCCTTTGCTACTTTGCTTGCTCCTTCACTCTCTCCTCTGGTCCTTTGCTGCTTTGCTCACTCCTCTACTCCTTTGCCTGCTCGCTCCTCTGTTGATCAGCTCGCTCACTCCTCCCCTCCCTCGCTCCTCTGCTGCTTAATCTACTCACTCCTTCACTTGCTCGCTCTTTTGCTGCTTTAATCACACATTTACTGCCTCGCTCTCTCATTCCTTTGCTCACATGCTCCTCTACTGCTTTTCTCACTCACACCCCTGCTGCTCCGCTCCTTCACTTGCTCTCTTCTCTGCTGCTTCACTCCTCCACAACTTCACCTGCTTGCTGCTTTGCGCATTCCTTCACTTGCTCCTCTGTTGCTTTGCTTGCTCCTCCCCACTCAACTGCTCCTCTGCTGCTTTACTCGCTCCTTCGCTCCCTCCTTCACTACTTTGTTCCTCCATTTGCTCCTTTGCTCCGTTTCCTTCCCTCATTTGCTCACATGATCCTTGACTTGCTCCTCCACACACTTCTCCGCTCGTCTGCCCCTTCATGTACTTCTCCATTCCCTTGCTTGCTCTCTCACTCCTTCATTCGCCTCTTCATTTGCTCACTCCTTGTCGTAGTTCAGCCCCGATCGGACCAGACTACGCAGTCTCTCTCTCAACTCCCCCCCACACTCCGAGAGAACAGGGAGAGAAAATATAAGGAAAAACGGCTCGAGGTTTGAGATAAGGACGGGGAGAAATCCTTAAAGTTACCGTCACGGGCAAAACAGACTCGACTTGGGGAAAACTATTCATTTATTACTACAAACAGCAGGAGAATGAGACAGAGAACAAGATAACCTCCATCCACCTCTCCCTCTTCCCAAGCTTAACATTATCTCTACCTCCTTCCCCGCCGAGCGGCACAGGGGGGAAGAGGGAATGGGGGTTGCAGTCAGTTCATCATACGTTGTTTTACGCCGCTGCTTCGTGGTCAGGGGAAGAACTCCTCACATTCCTCCCCTGCTCCAGCGTGGGGTCCCTCCCACGGGCCACAGTCCTTCGTGGAACTGCTCTGGCGTGGGTCATCTCTTCCACGGGGTGCAGTCCCTCCAGAACAGCTGTCCCAGCGGGCCCTCCACAGGCCACAGCCTCCTTCAGGCATCCACCTCCCCGGGTACGGGGTCCTTCACGGGCTCCAAGTGGATCTCTGCTCCTCCGTGGACCTCCATGGGCTGCAGGGGGGACAACCTGCTCCACCATGGTCGTCACCACAGGCTGCAGGGGAATCTTGGCCGGGAGTCGCATTACTCCTCCCCCTCCTTCTGAACTGACCTTGGCGTCTGCAGCCGTTCCTCACAACAGGCTGGTAGATGTCTCTCAGGATCTTTTTTTTTTACATCTTATTCACTTCTCATCTCCTTTCCACTTCTTGCAGCCAGGCTGGACTGAGTCGGGCCCAGTCGGCTGCCTGGCGAGAGGCCAGAGGGTGAGGCCTGCAAGGCCCATGAGGCCTGCGCCTCCCCCTCTGTGCCTCTGCCCCCGCTCAGCTTCTTCACATCTTCTCTCCTCTCTCCTTTTTTTTTTCTGTTTTCCCCTTCTTAAATACGTTATCGCAGAGGCGTTATCACGAGACATTCTGCTACCAATCGGCTCGGCCTTGGCCAGCAGTGGGTCCGCCCTAGGCCCGGCCGAGTCCACTGAAGAAAGGGGAGCGACTTCTAGCAGTTTCCTACAGAAGCTGCCACCTTAGGCCCCCCCTTACTAACAAAACCACGACACTCCTTCAGTCATTCCTTCCCTCTCTTGCTTGCTCCTCCTCTGTCTTCTTCACTCGTTCCTCCGCGCACTCCTCTGCATGCTCCCATGCTCCCTTCCTCCTTCATTTACTCGCTTGCTTCCTCCCTCCCTTCTTTGCTCACTCTGTTGCCCACTTCCTCCTTTGCTTGCTCTGTCCCTCGCTCTTTCAGTCCTTCACATGCTTCCTCCTTCTTTTGTGTGTTCAGTCCCTATCTTGCTTGCTGTTTGCTTCCTCCCTCCCTTGCTCCTTCGATTCCTTGCTCGTTCCTTCAATCCCACAAATGCAATTCCTTCTCAGATACATGCACTATAAAGAAATAGTTTTTCTAAGATAATCCAAGCCCTAAACTCATACCACAAATATGAAAATTTTATTCACTTAAAGAGGAGAATGGGGAAAAAAGTTCCCAGCTTCTCATCTAATATTTAGAGCAGGCAAAGTAAAATGAGTCCCTCAGCTTTGCAGTATGATTAATGTGTCACGCAACCAGGCACTTTAACAAACCGATATCAAAAGGAAATTTTGAAAATTAAGTAGGTTGTGGTAGGATTGAGCTAACTAGACCACATGGTGTGTACGCTCACTCTTCTTGGCTTTTCTTTTCCGCCCAGGAGCAAAGATTCAGTAGTAAAAGTAAGAATTCATTAGTCTTTTCTACATTTTCTCTCTGCATGTTTCTCTATACTCTTCTGTATAGTTCAGAGATGCACACCATATGTCATTTTTGGCTGGTTACACTATCAACAACATAAACTAAACCTGCAAAGTAATTGTCCTGGCTTCAGCAGGGATGGAGTTAATTTTCCTCTCAGTAGCTGGTGTGTTTTGGATTCCTTGTGTGAAGAATGTTGATAAAACACCCTGACCATAGGAGTTGTTGTGAATGAGACCAAGGACACTGTCTGGCTTTCCAAGTCTCGCTAACTTGCAGATGCAGGAAGCTGGGCGAAAGACAGACAGAATAATTGCCCCAAACTGGCCAAAGAGAGTGTTCCATGCCATAAACGTCATGCTCAGTATATAAGTGGGGGTTGGCCAGGGTGAGTATCTGCCTTCCTGGCATCCATCTCTCTCTCTTGCTTGCTGGCACTGTTCCCCCAACCTTGCTGGCTTCCTTTCGCTCCTTTCTGGAGGTATGGTGGGAGCTCACATTCCTAATGGATTCTCATCTGTTTGAAATTTTTCTTTCCTCCAAACCTGCTTTCACAGCTGAGGCTAAAGTTTCTACCACCAAGTTAGATGAAAATTGTTATTATGAGTTTTGCAAGATGCACCACACATTGTACTATATTTCAGAGGCACAATTCAGTGGCAGGAAACTTTCATTTACTGTGTCAGGTATGACATTTGAAAATTTACAGTTTCATTTTCATAAATATGAACCACATCAATATCTACATATTGGCTAGCATCTAGATGAAGTGTCCTGAAGACAGATAGCACTGAGCTCACAAATTTAAGATCAGCATCTTATAAAATAATTCCAGTGGTCTTATAATTTCATTTTAAGAAAAATATACAATATTGCCTATCATTACATGTATTTTGACAGAGCAATGGATAATGTTTAGAAATCAAAATGACACTACCTTAGTCTATTTTCTGTGAAAGTAAACTGTTAAGTGAGATTATTTCAGTTGAAATATAAAAAATATATTAATAATCCAGATCTAGCACAGTCCTTATGTTTTAAAAATCTAGGACAATATCTTTTCTTAAATCATGCTTGAAGCTGACTGAATAGCCAATCTCAGGCATCAAATATATGTCTTGATTTTCCAAATAAAAGCTCTCATTGACATACCTGAAAAAATATTTTTTAACTATTTTATACAATTCTTGAAGTGATAATTTTTCATATATGACCCAGACAATGAATTACTTTGCCTGCTCTCGTATTATTCTTCCCAATGGCTCCAAATCATCAGACAAGCTTAAACCAAACATCTACATAGAAAGTTTCTTATGTTATACTGTAATTGTATAGCTTGCTAATGTTCTGAATCATATGTATGCAAGCAAAAAAATAAATATTTTACTTCTTATGTCTACAAATAAGATTTAGAAAGCAAGTAATATAAACCATGCTTTTATTTAAAAAAAAGAAAAAATACCTAAAGAATTGTACTAAACTTTTGGTCTGCAGAATAGGAGACTAGCTTCAGGGAAAATGTAAACTTTTCTAATAATAGCTGGATCCAATTTAAAAGGCACCATGACACAACAAATCTAAATTGCAAAACAAAAGCAACATACTTGCAGATCTTAGAAAATGGGGTAATTTAAAATGTAGTAAGAGCTGTTGTCCAACAAAACAGAGCCTATATTAAAGGTAGGAGGCATAAGTGATCTTTATAAAACATGGATTCAGACTCAACTGAAAAAATTACTCCAAAAATAAGAATTGCAAATGTTAAAAAAATAGCCACAGATGCCATGCTCCAGTCTAATAAGATTGCCAGTGACACCAAGCTGTGTGGTGCAGTCAACACACTGGAGAGAAGGGATGCCATCCAGAGGGACAGGCTGGAGAGGTGGCCCCTGCCAACCTCATGAAGTTCAACCAGGCCAAGTGCAAGGTCCTGCACCTGGGTCATGGCAATCCCAGCACAAATCCAGGCTGGGCGGGGAATGGATCGAGAGCAGCCCTGAGGAGAAGGACTTGGGAGTGCTGGTGGATGAGAAGCTCAACATGAGCAGGCAATGTGCCCTTGCGGCCCAGAAGGCCAACCGCATCCTGGGCTGCATCAAGAGGAGCGTGGCCAGCAGGTTGAGGGAGGTGATTCTCCCCCTCTACTCTGCCCTGGTGAGACCCCACCTGGAGTACTGTGTCCAGTTCTGGAGCCCCCAACACAAGAAGGACATGGACCAGTTGGAGAAGGTCCAGAGGAGGAACTGTGAGAGACTGAATTGTAGGATTTTTGTCTCAAAGCTTGCTTGCATATGAAAGACTGAACTGCAGAGCATTTGTCTCAGAGGACTGCTTGGCCAAGTGAGAAACTCTGGATAAGATGTTGGATCAGATAAGGACAACTGCATGTAACAACTGTGTGAAAAGCGAGGCCATGAATCGTGAAGTATGTGCGAATGTACAGAAATGTGGAGACATGTGCAGGTGGTCAGAAACCACAGCCCTTGAGCGGGGATAAAAGGACTGTTGAGACAAACCCCAATGTGATCGCCCACTGCTGAAGATAAGCCCTCACTGCGATTGCCCACTGCCGAAGACAAACCCTGGCACGATTACCCACCACTGAAGCACTGAGATATTTGGACCCCCGGGACGCCACGGATCCATGGTGGTGACTATTCTTGCAACTCTATCCCGAATGCTTGCTTGATTTCCGTCCTGTTATTCTATCCTATCCTGTTGCCACTATTTTCTACTTCTGATAATAAAAGCTGTTTCGGATATACGGCATTTGACCTCGTTTGTGTCTCAGTCTCGCTCGAGGTGATCGAATGTGCAGTGAGAGGTTGGTCCAGCCGCCCCTAAGCCTCCCAGACTTGTCTGAGGTCAGCTAGAATGCAAGGGGGCCTTCCTCTCATCTGAAATCAGATCGTAACAGGGCCACAAAGATGATCAGAGGGCTGGAGCATCTCTCCTGTGAGGCCAGGCTGAGAGAGTTGGGGCTGTTCAGCCTGGAGAAGAGGAGGCGTTGGGGAGATGTGATAGTGGCCTTCCAGTACCTAAAGGGGGCTGCAGGAAAGATGGGGAGAGACTCTTCAGTAGGGCCTGGTGTGATAGGATGAGGGGTCATGGTTTTAAAATAGAGTGAGGTAGATTCAGACTGGATATAAGGAAAAAAATTTTTACAATGTGTGTGGTGGAACACTGTCCCAGGTTGCCCAGAGAGGCGGTGGATGCCCCATCCGTGGAAACATTCCAGGCCAGGTTGGCCGGGGCTGTGAGCAACCTGATCTGGTTGGAGATGTCCCTGCTCCTTGCAGGGGGGTTGGACTGGGTGGGCTTTGAAGGTCCCTTCCCACCCAAACCATTCTGTGGGGTAACGTTGACAGGGCTGCCTGTATGCAGGAGGGGCAGTCTGCGGTGATTCGCGCGCTAGGCGCGGATAAGTCCATGAGTGCAGGGGGCAGGTGCGTCCACGTACGTGGTGGGCACGGATAAGTCCATGGGCGCAGGGGCAGGTGCGTGGTGGGCACGGATAAGTCCATGGGCGCAGGGGCAGGTGCGTGGCGGGCACGGATAGATCCATGGGCGCAGGGGGCGGGTGCGTTCGCGTGCGCAGCGGGTGTCCGGGTATTTAACCCTGTGTTGCGCAGCATTAAGCTGAAGGCTTGGCTTGGCGGTATCCGTGTGATGCCCTGCTTTCCCCGGGGCGGGGCTCCGGTGCGTGCGGGGTAGGTTAGCTGGCAAGAGAGCCGGCACCATTCTATGATTCTATTCTATGATTCTAATTTATAGAGGAAAAATACAAATAAACTTTTTCAAATAACCTAACTGCGTTACTATAGATTAGTTTTGATTAATGAGGAGGAAGCTGGGTATCTCCAGAGTACTGGAATGCTGTTCTGTTCCATCTGAAAGTATTTATCTCCAGTATCTTCCTATCTCTACATAGACTGAATTCAACTGAATTCATTTTCAGAGATAATTAAGGAACATTGTTGATGTTACAGGCCAATATTTGTGACTGAAAAACAAGTTTTACGATATAGGTTAACATAGAAGAACAGTTTAAGAATTGTCAATTTTAAAATAGTATTGTGGCAAAGAATGTTTAAATTATTTCTTTTTTCTTTGATCTTTGCAAAAGCAGACAGATTTATGAACAGCTGAAATAATTATTCCTTAACGCAAAGTAAGATCATCAGGGATGCTGAATGAGTTCAGAAGCAATGAAACAGTTGTGTGTTACAACTGTGCTGAAAGAGTATCAATTTGGCAATATGAAAAAATATCCTCACTAGTCAAAAAAACTATGGAACACAAGCAGAATGCATTTGTCATTCTTTTGACAAGAATTCTTGTATGGGGTTTATTGCATATGCCAAGGATTAATCAGAAGGAGTCTGAGCAGAGAAGCTGTCTAATAACTTAAATGAGCTTGTATTTTTGACCAAGAACTCCAGGATTTGTCATGACATAAATTATTTCTCAGGCATTGAATCATAACACTCCCTCTGACAATGTTGCAGGGCCAAAGAAAACATGGGCCAGATAAAGAGTCAAAGCAGCACGTATCTTTGATAGCAACCTTTTTAGCATTAAGGTTCAATTAATGCCACCATTTCCGTTTCTTACAGTGTAATACTTTTTCTCAGTATTATATTTAGTTTCCAAAGTTATGGTCAAAATTATGATAACCCTTCACATGTCAAAAATGGCTTCCACAAGCCTTATTAATTCTGCTTTTTACTTTAAGTACTGGGAAAAATCGCTGTTCCCTTGAAATAGGGGTAGCAGGGCCAAAAGCTGATTGAATTAACTGAGTCCTCTCATGATCTATGTTGGATACTGATTGTACAGGCAGCTCCATGCCAATAACTGCCACCTTGGAAAACATCCTTTTCCTCCTTAGATCCCACAGAAGAAATATCTTAGTCCAACAACAACCCAGCAAACTGTAGCATGGTCATTCAGGAAAATCTAAACTAATAATAGGTTGTCTAATCAAAATTATTTTTTTGTTGTTAGGAGTTAATTGTAATTTTTAAGGAGAACTATGTAGAAGTCTAAATACTTTTAACAGAATACCAGACATTTGAGCTTGGTAATATTGGTAACTATCATACTTAATTATTTTTAATTGATTTTACTCCTTTTGATTTGTGTTTCTGCAAAGATCAAGCATTTGCACAATGTACGAGGGGAGCTGACAATGGGGAGAAGGACCTTGTGAGTCCTCTCTCTCTCCTTCCTCCACTAAACAGCTCTGATTGATAGAGTGCTGTGGGTAAAGCTTGTGCAGCCACTGCCTCAATTTAGTAAGACGCATTTTATGATCAAGCTTTTAAAAAACAAATTCTATATTCTGCACTTCACTCAACTGCAGATTGTGGGAAAACTGACACTATTTGAACTTGTAAACGCACAAGTGAGCCAGCAAGCCAGGCAGTGTGTTCTTATAGCTGTTGCAAGACTTTAATTAGCAATAGTCACAAGGTTGAACCTAATGAACCTAATGCTCTTTATAAATTTGATTTGTGGGTATGTATTTCTTTTCCATCCTTTCATCTCCCCTCCAACTGCATGATTAATTTCCACATGTTGTAAACATATGATTCCACTTCCAAATGAAACATGCTTCTCCACAACCAACACAGGAATCTCTTTTCTAATATAATAGATTTACATGACAAGGTTTCAGTAGCAGGGGAGGCTTCAGGGGTGGCCTCTGTGGGAAGAGTTCAGGAGCTGCCCCATGCCAGACACAACTGCTTACAGTTTGCTCAGCAACCAACCCACCACAGAACAAAGCTGAGCCGATCAGTGAAGCTGGTGCCATCTCTGTGAAAACACATTTAAGAAAAGGCAAAACACTGCACAGTGAGGAGTTGGGGGGGGGGGGGGGAAGCATGAGAAACAATCCTGTGAACACCAAGGTCAGAGGAGAAGGAGGGGGAGGAGGTGCTCCAGGTGCCAGAGCAGAGATTCCCCTGCAGCCCGCGGAATTTTTGGAAGAGACCACAGTGGAGCAGGTATTTCCCTGCAGCCTGTGGAGAGGACCTGACACAAGAGCAGTTGGATATTCCCTGAAGAAATTGCAGCCTGTGGAGAGGAGCCCATGCAGGAGAAGGTTCTCCTTACAGGAATTGCAGCCCGTGGGGGACCCACGCTGGAGCAGGTTTACCCTGATGGATTGCAGCCCATCGGAAGGATCCACGATGGAGCAGGGGAAAACTGTGGGGAGGAAGGAGTGGCAGAAATGAACTGTTATGAACTGACTGTAAGCCCCCATTCCCCATCCTCCCTGCACTGCTCTAGCTGGAAGGGAGGAGGTAGAGGGGCTGGGAATGAAGGAGTGAAGTTGAGCTTGGGAAGAAGGAGGATGGGGGAAAGGAGTTTCAGCTTTTGTCTTTGTCACCATTCAACTCTATTTTAATTGGTAAGAAATTAACTTTCCCCAAGTTGAGTCTGTTTTGCTCATGATGGTAAATTGGTAAGTCTGTCCTTATCTCGACCGAAAAGCTTTTTCATCTTATTTTCTCACCCTGTGCTGTTGAGGAGGGGGAGTGAGAGAGCAGCTGGTTGTGATACAGGGAATTAACAGTCTGCTAAATATTGCTTGATTTAGGAGACTAACTGTCTGCCAGAGAATGCCTAACAATCCTGTTTGCCTTGAAACTCACTTCAGCTTATCAGGGACTGGTATGTGTCAAGAAACTGGTATTTGTCAAGGACTGATATGTCTAGCAAAGGACGGAATGTTAGTTCCACCACAAATTCGGTCAGAAGTCGGGAAACTGCTGAAATCCCCAAGGGAAAGGAGAGCATGGGTGAATGACTAAAGTTCATCTAGAGGAAGATCAGACCCCTGAAGAAGTAAACGACCACCAGAGACAGATCTGAAATGCTAACGCAAGTGGTTTTTTAATAACCCCGCCTCACTTATGCACGTGTATGTCTGTATTGTGCAATCCTATGAATATGTACACCTGCACCGGACAAATTTTTGGTAAAATGTGCTGTCGGTGTGCGTGCTTTTGGAGGAGCGATCCCCCACGCACCCGGCGCCGAATAAACATGCCTGCTTTATAACTCTCTCCGAGTTGTAGAGTTTGATCCGCGCGTCAGTTGGGCATCTGGCAGTTGTGCAAGGTCAACCCACCACTCCTACATAAGCATACAGAAGCCTATGAATCACACAACATGCTGCTTAGAAGAATCCGAATAGAGCAGAGGACATCGCTGCTACTCTTCCTTTGTTTGAAAGGCATAGCAACTGAATAGCAGCATTTCAGCTCAAAAGTCATCCCTTGGCAAAGTACATGCTGGAGACTTGTTTAGAAAAAACAAATGACCTTTTCCCCACCTCAGAGACACAAAAAGAAAGCTCGCAATTAGATGATGAGATGTTCTGCTCCCTAGGCAGGCCACATCTGTGATCAATGACATTTGCATTCATAAAATTTTTTTTTCAAAAAGAAGACAGAAAATCATAGAATCATAGAATGGTTAGGGTTGGAAAGGACCTTCAAAGGTCATCTAGTCCACCCCCCCCCTGCAACCAGATCAGGTTGCTCAGAGCCTCATCCAACCTGGCCTTGAATGTTTCCAGGGGTGGGGCATCCACCGCCTCTCTGGGCAGCCTATTCCAGTGTTCCACCACCCTCATTATAAACATTTTTTCCTAATATCTAATCTGAATCTACCTCCCTCTATTTTGAAACCATTATTACCCCTCGTCCTGTCACAATAGCCCCTAGTGAAGAGTCTCTCCCTGTCTTTCTTGTAGGCCCCCTTTAGGTATTGGAAGACCACTATCAGGTCTCCCCGGAGCCTCCTCTTCTCCAGGCTGAACAGCCCCAGCTCTCTCAGCCTGGCCTCACAGCAGAGCTGCTCCAGCCCTCTCAGCATCTTTGTGGCCTCCTCTGGACCCTCTCCAACTGGCCCATGTCCTTCTTGTGTTGGGGGCTCCAGAGCTGGACGCAGTGCTGCAGGTGGGGTCTCACCAGGGCAGAGCAGAGGGGCAGAATCACCTCCCTTGACCTGCTGGCCACGCTCCTCTTGATGCAGCCCAGGATGCGGTTGGCCTTCTGGGCTGCAAGGGCACATTGCCTGCTCATGTTGAGGTTCTCATCCACTATCAGTCCCTAGTCCCTCTCCTCAGGGCTGCTCTCCATCCATTCCCCGCCCAGCCTGGATTTGTGCCTGGGATTGCCCCCACCCACATCCAGGACCTTGCACTTGGCCTGGTTGAACTTCATGAGGTTGGCACGGGCCCACCTCTCCAGCCTGTCCAGGTCCCTCTGGATGGCATCCCTTCCCTTCAGCGTGTCAACGGCACCACACAGCTTGGTGTCCTTGGCAAACTTGCTGAGGGTGCACTCTATCCCACTGTCCATGTCGCCGACAAAGATGTTGAACAGGGCCAGGCACAACACGGACCCCTGAGGAATGCCACTTCTCAGTGGTTTCCACTTGGACATTGAGCTGTTGACCACCACTCTCTGAGTGAGACCATCCAGCCAACTCCTTATCCACCGAGTGCTCCGTCCATCAAACCCATGTCTCTCCAGTTTAGAGAGAAGGATGTCGTGCAGGACAGTGTCAAATGCCTTGTACAAGTTCAGGTAGATGACGTCAGTTGCTCGTCCTGTGTCCACCAACGCTGTAACCTCATCATAGAAGGCCACCAAATTGGTCAGACACCATCTGCCTTTGGTGAAGCTTTGTTGGCTGTCACCAACCACCTCCTTGCTCTCCATGTGCCTTAGCATGGTTTCCAGGAGAATCTGCTCCATGACCTTGCCAGGCACAGAGGTGAGGCTGACCGGCCTGTAGTTGCCCGGGTCCTCCTTGTTCCTCTTTTTAAAAATGGGGGTTATGTTCCCCCTCTTCCAGTCATTGGGGACCTCACCAGACTGCCACGATTTCTCAAATACGATGGCCAGTGCCATCCTTCCTTCCTTCCACTGGCACTGGCCCTGCTCTTCTGCTACAGTGGGCGGTTCTTCATTCTCCCAGTCCCTGCTTGTGCCTTCTGCAACTTGGTTGGCACGACAAGAGCCCTTATCGGTGAAGACTGAGGAAAAAAACGTCATTAAGCACCTCAGCCTTCTCCATGTCTGTCCTGGTTCTGGCCAGGATAGAGTTAATATTTACCTGAGCTGGGTGGAGAACTGAAGCTGGCAGCCCCTATGGCTGGGATAGTTAACTAATTAGCTAACAGCTGGGGTTAATTTACCCAAATTAGCCAAAGGGCTATTCCATCCCATCTGACATCATGCTCAGTATATAAGTGAGGAGGGTGCTGAAGGGAGGCCCTCCTAGTTGGAAGAGACTGGATGTGGAGATCTGTTGTGAGCTATTATACTGTATTTGTGTTCCATCACTCTATTGTTTTCTTCTGTCATTACTGTTAAATTTACTTTTTGTTCAATCTCAACCCGCGTGTTTGGTTTTTTTTTTCCCTGGTTTTCTTTTGTTTGTCAAATCTCCTCCTATTCTCTCGGAGAGTCGGGGGAGTGAGAGAGAGACTGCGTAGTCTGGTCCCCGTTGGGGCTGAACTACGACAGTTATTTTGGCGCCCAACGTGGGGCTCGAAGGGTTGAGATAATAACAGATCTGACTTTTTTTTTCTTTTTTTTTGCTTGAAACAAATTTGTTTATACGTGCTTGTTGTATTGGTTGTCAGTTATTGGTCATGATGTTGCAGTGGTTGGTTATGTTGTTGTATTGTCTATGCTCCTATATGTACTACGTGTTCCCAGTGGTGGTGTTTATCACCTCAGGGAAAATGATGAGAATTATCCTTCTGTTATACTATGCCATATACATCTATGACATGGTGACATCAATGGCCTTAGAGATAAATTGGTATTCCTATGTGGACAGCTTCCCGAATTCTTTCACTTCCAGGGTAGTTAAGCCACTTTTTGAGAACTTTAAAGATCTGGGGGATATTCAAGCCACTATGATGTTGTTGTTATGTATTTTGAATGTGTGCCAAGTCTTGTCTAGAGCTGCAAACCCACTTTTTGGGAATCTCCTCCCGAGATTTACCCTAAGGCAAGATACTAATACGTGGCATGGTGTGAGGGAGAACAAACTGACCTGCAATGTAGGGACTCAAACCCCAGCAACAGGCATTGCAGCTGAATCAGAGGGTGAACCTGTGCTAGTTTCAGTTGCCCCTGTATCCAAGAAGACTTGGAAGCGGAAGTCAGCTCGTTTAGTGAGGGAAGAAGAAGCCCCTTTTAGGACGGAACAGGAGGAAGAAGAGGAAGGTTTATTTGCTACATGCCTAGGAAGAACTCGGCAGGCAGGCTCTTCCTCAGGGGAAGAACTCCTAAAGGAGACAGTGAGCACCAGATTTCTATCCCTGAGCGAGCTGCGAGACATGAGAAAAGATTTTAGCCGTCATCCTGGGGAGCACATTATCAGCTGGCTGCTGCGGTGCTGGGATAATGGGGCCAATAGCTTGGAATTAGAAGGCAGAGAAGCTAGGCAACTGGGATCCATTTCTAGAGAAGCAAGCATTGACAAAGCAGTCGGAAAAGGGACACAAGCCCTCAGCCTCTGGAGGAGACTCCTGTCAGGTGTGAAGGAGAGGTATCCTTTCAAGGAGGATATAATGTGTCATCCAGGCAAGTGGGCTACCATGGAGAAGGGTATCCAGTACCTGAGGGAATTAGCTGTGCTGGAGATTATTTATGATGACCTGGACAATGATCAGTTACCTAAGGATCCAGATGAAGTCAGGTGCACACGACAAATGTGGCGGAAGTTTGTTCGAAGTGCACCATCATCATATGCCAACTCATTGGCAGTTATGACCTGGAAAGATGGAGAGGAAGAAACAGTGGATGAACTGGCTGGCCGACTCTGGCAGTACAAGGAAAGCCTGTCTTCCTCCCTAAGGGCCTGTGTCTCGGCTGTGGAGAAACTATCCCAGGAGTTCCAGCAATTCAAAGCAGATATGTCCCATTCCCCACTGGTATGGGCCAATATTTCAGCTATTAGGAGTAAACGTTTCCCTGCTCAAGAGAGATGGTTTACGCGGCGAGGTACCCTGTGGTTTACCTTGCGTGACCAAGGAGAGGACATGAGGGAGTGGGATGGGAAGCCGACCTCTGCCCTAGAGGCGCGGGTACGTGAGTTGCGTGGAAAAACCATTGCAAATAGAAGTTCTCCCCGGAAAATTGTTGCACCAGTCTCCAATAGGGAGCGTAGAAGGAATAGCTTTAGTTCTGACCCTCTCGAAGGGACCTCTCATGCATATTTAAAAGAAATGAATAATGAATACTGGGGCCAGGATTAGAGAGGCCCTGCCTCCAGCCAGGTGGAGGAGAGGGACAACAGAGTTTATTGGACTGTGTGGATCCGATGGCCTGGCACGTCAGACCCGCAAGAGTACAAAGCTCTAGTGGATACTGGTGCACAATGTACCTTGATGCCATCAAGATATAATGGGGCAGAACCCATTTGTATTTCTGGAGTGACAGGAGGATCCCAACAGCTATCTGTATTGGAGGCTGAAGTGAGCCTGACAGGGAATGAGTGGCAAAAGCACCCCATAGTGACTGGCCCAGATGCTCCATGCATTCTTGGTATAGATTACCTCAGAAGGGGATATTTCAAGGACCCAAAAGGGTATCGGTGGGCTTTTGGTGTAGGTGCTTTAGAGATGGAGGAAATTATACAGTTGTCCACCTTGCCTGGTCTGTCAGAGGATCCTTCTGTTGTGGGGTTGCTGAAGGTTGAAGAACAACAGGTGCCAATTGCTACCACAACTGTGCACCGGCGGCAGTATCGCACCAACGGAGACTCCCTGATGCCCATCCATAAGCTGATTCATCAGCTGGAGAGCCAGGGAGTGATCAGCAAGTCCCACTCACCTTTTAACAAGGTGACGTTTATGGCCAGTGAGAAAATCAAGTGGAGAGTGGAGGTTAACAGTGGACTATCGTGGCCTGAATGAGGTAACACCACCACTGAGTGCTGCCGTGCCAGACATGCTAGAACTTCAGTATGAACTGGAATCCAAGGCAGCCAAGTGGTACGCCACCATTGATATTGCCAATGCATTCTTTTCAATCCCATTGGCACCAGAATGCAGGCCGCAGTTTGCTTTCACTTGGAGGGGTGTCCAGTACACCTGGCATCGACTGCCCCAGGGGTGGAAACACAGCCCCACCATCTGCCATGGGCTGATCCAGACTGCACTGGAAAAGGGTGGCGCTCCAGAACACCTGCAGTACATTGATGACATCATCGTATGGGGCAACACAGCAGCAGAAGCTTTTCAAAAAGGGGAGAAAATAATTAAAATCCTCCTGAAAGCTGGGCTTGCCATAAAACGATGTAAGGTGAAAGGACCTGCAAGAGAGATACAGTTTTTGGGGATAAAATGGCAAGATGGGCGTTGTCAGATTCCAATAGATATAGTCAACAAAATAACAGCTATGGCTGCACCGACTGACAAAAAGGAAACGCAAGCTTTCCTGGGCGTTGTGGGTTTCTGGAGGATGCATATTCCAAATTATAGTATGATTGTAAGCCCTCTGTATAAAGTCACCCGAAAGAAGAATGATTTTAAATGGGGCCCTGAACAACAGCAGGCTTTTGAACAAATTAAACAAGAAATTGTTCACGCGATGGCTCTCGGGCCAGTCCGGACAGGGCAAGAGGTAAGAAATGTGCTCTACACCGCAGCTGGGGAGAATGGCCCTACCTGGAGTCTCTGGCAGAAAGTGCCAGGGGAAACCCGTGGTCGACCCCTTGGGTTTTGGAGCCGGGGATATAAAGGATCTGAGGCCTGCTATACTCCAACCGAAAAAGAAATCCTGTCGGCATACGAAGGAGTTCGAGCTGCTTCAGAAGTGACTGGTACTGAAGCACAGCTCATCCTGGCACCCCGACTGCCAGTGCTGGGCTGGATGTTCAAAGGAAGGGTCCCCTCTGCGCATCATGCAACGGATGCTACATGGAGCAAGTGGGTTGCACAGATCACACAGCGAGCCCGAATAGGAAACCCCAATCACCCAGGCATATTAGAAGTAATTACAGACTGGCCAGAAGGCAAAGATTTTGGAAAGCCACCAGAGGAAGAGGTAACACGTGCTGAAGAGGCCCCACCATACAACAACCTCCCAGAAAATGAGAAGCGGTATGCCCTATTTACTGATGGGTCCTGTCGTATTGTAGGAAAACATCGGAAGTGGAAAGCTGCTGTGTGGAGTCCTACACGAGGAGTCGCAGAAGCTGCTGAAGGCCAAGGTGAATCGAGTCAGTTTGCGGAGGTGAAGGCCATCCAGCTGGCTTTTAACATTGCTGAATGGGAAAAATGGCCTGTGCTCTATCTCTACACCAACTCATGGATGGTGGCAAACGCTCTGTGGGGATGGTTAAAGCAATGGAAGCAGAGCAACTGGCAGCGTCGGGGCAAACCTATCTGGGCTGCCACTCTGTGGCAAGATATTGCTGCCCGGTTAGAGCATCTGGTTGTAAAAGTACGTCACGTAGATGCCCACGTACCCAAGAGTCGGGCCACTGAAGAACATCAAAACAACCAGCAAGTGGATCAAGCTGCTAAAATTGAAGTGGCTCAGGTGGATCTGGACTGGCAGCATAAGGGTGAACTATTTTTAGCTCGGTGGGCCCATGATACCTCAGGCCATCAGGGGAGAGATGCAACATACAAATGGGCTCGTGATCGAGGGGTGGATTTAACCATGGACACTATTGCACAGGTTATCCATGCATGTGAAACATGCGCTGCAATTAAGCAAGCCAAGCGGTTAAAGCCTCTGTGGTATGGAGGTCGATGGCTGAAGTATAAGTATGGAGAGGCCTGGCAGATTGATTGCATCACACTCCCACAAACTCGCCAAGGCAAGCGCTATGTACTTACAATGGTGGAAGCAACCACTGGGTGGCTAGAGACATATTCTGTACCCCATGCCACTGCCCGAAACACCATCCTGGGCCTTGAGAAACAAGTCTTATGGTGACATGGCACTCCAGAAAGAATTGAATCAGACAATGGTACCCACTTCCGAAACAATCTCATAGATACCTGGGCCAGAGAGCATGGCATCGAGTGGGTATACCACATCCCCTATCATGCACCAGCCTCTGGAAAAATTGAAAGGTATAATGGGCTGCTGAAAACAACTCTGAAAGCAATGGGTGGTGGAACCTTCAAAAATTGGGATAAACATTTAGCAAAAGCCACTTGGCTAGTCAACACTCGGGGGTCCACCAATCGAGCTGGCCCTGCCCAATCTGAACTTCTACATACTGTAGAAGGGGATAAAGTCCCTGTGGTGCATGTAAGGAATGTACTGGGGAAGACAGTCTGGGTCATTTCTCCCTTGGGCAAAGGCAAACCCATGCATGGGATTGCTTTTGCTCAAGGACCTGGGTGTACTTGGTGGGTAATGCAGGAGGATGGGAAAGTCCGATGTGTACCTCAAGGAGATCTAATTTTAGGTGAAAAGAGCCAATAATTTGAAGTGCTTGATGTCGGTTACTATACAGTACTGTATGTCATTATCTAGCTATTATGTGTCCCTCCTTGCTTCTTCCTGCTCCACGCCCTGAGATACTTATGTTGTGTCAAAAGTATTATAGTAAAATCGTTTATACCAACAAAGAATGAACTTTAATAAAATAGGAAAAATTGCAGCAGTGATGCAACCAGAACTGGCTCTTGCTACTAGCACCTGCCAACAGATCTTCAGTCTCCGGACTATGAACTTGCTAAGTCACTTGCACCAGACAGACTACCTGAGGAAACACTGTGTTTTCTGTCCTACGCTGAGAGCCTGTTATGACAGATGGAGCCCAAAGTTATGGACTGGATAAACTCAACAGACCTTTTGAAAGGATGGACCATGGACTAAGAGAGTTACATCTGTGTGTCTGCATACAAGTAGATAAAAGGAAGAAAAATTTGATGATTAATTGGAAAGTGTAGGATCTGGGCATGATGTAGATGGTATGGAATAAGGGGTGGATAATGTCCTGGTTCTGGCCAGGATAGAGTTAATATTTACCTGAGCTGGGTGGAGAACTGAAGCTGGTAGCCCCTATGGCTGGGATAGTTAACTAATTAGCTAACAGCTGGGGTTAATTTACCCAAATTAGCCAAAGGGCTATTCCATCCCATCTGACATCATGCTCAGTATATAAGTGAGGAGGGTGCTGAAGGGAGGCCCTCCTAGTTGGAAGAGACTGGATGTGGAGATCTGTTGTGAGCTATTATACTGTATTTGTGTTCCATCACTCTATTGTTTTCTTCTGTCATTACTGTTAAATTTACTTTTTGTTCAAATCTCAACCCGCGTGTTTGGTTTTTTTTTTTCCTGGTTTTCTTTTGTTTGTCAAATCTCCTCCTATTCTCTCGGAGAGTGGGGGGAGTGAGAGAGAGACTGCGTAGTCTGGTCCCCGTTGGGGCTGAACTACGACAATGTCCCGGGTCACCAGGTCAGCCGTTTCCTTCCGGAGGGGGCCTACATTCTCCCTGGACCTCCTTTTGTCTCTAGTGTACCTATAGAAGCCTTTCTTGTTGCATTTTACATCCCTGGCCAGATTCAGTTCTGTCAGGGCTTTAGCCTGCCTTACCTGATCCCTGGCCACTCGCACAGCCTCTTTGTAGTCCTCCCAGGCTACCTGTCTCCGCTTCCACCCTCTGTAGGCTTCCTTCTTGTTTTCCAGTTGGTCCAGGAGCTCCTTGTTCATCCACGTGGGCCTCCTGGTCTTTTTGCCCAACTTGCTCTTCATCGGGATGCACCTCTGCTGAGCTTGGAGGAGGTGCTCCTTGAACATGGACCAGCTTTCCTGAGCCCCTCTTCCCTCCAGGGCCGCCTCCCACGGCACTTGGCCCATCAGGTCCCTGAAGAGGCCAAAGTCTGCCTTCTTGAAGTTTAGGGCTGAGAGCTTGCCATGTAGTTTCCTCGCTGCCCCGTGGATCTTGAACTCCACCGTGTCGTGGTCACTGCAGCCAAGGCTGTCCATCAGTTTCACATCCCCCACCAGCCCCTCCCTGTTGGTGAGCACAAGGTCGAGCATGGCACCCCTCCTTGTCGGCTCCTCTAACGCCTGCAGGAGGAAGTTGTCATCCACACATCCCAGGAACCTCCTGGACCGCCTGTGCCCTGCCGTGTTGTCCCTCCAACAGATGTCGGGGTGGCTCAAGTCCCCCATGAGGACCAGGGCTTGTGACTGTGAGGCTGCTTCTATCTGCCTGTAGAGGGCCTCATCCACTCTGTCCTCCTGGCCAGGGGGCCTGTAACAGACCCCCACCGTAACGTCCCCTGTCCCTGCCCTTCCTCTAATCCTGACCCATAAGCTCTCTGTCAAGTCCTCCTCCATCCCCAGGTGGAGCTCCACGTGCTCCAGCTGGTTGCTGACATAGAGAGCAACACCTCCTCCTCATCTCCCCTGCCTGTCCTTCCTAAAAAGCCTATATCCCTCCTTCCCAACGCTCCAGTCGTATGAGTCGTCCCACCACGTCTCCGTGATGCCAACAAGGTCGTAGCCCTGCTCGTGTGCACGCATCTCCAGCGCTTCCTGTTTATTCCCCATGCTGCGTGCATTGGTATAGAGACACTTCAGCTGGGCCCCCAACAAAGCCGACTTGCTGGCTGGAGCAATAGGAGTTCTTTTGGACCGCAGTTTAAGTTCTCTCGCGCTTACCTGCGATCCTTCCCTGACTTCTGGGCACTTGGTGCTGGCACTGGCGCCATGCTGACAGTGGTGGGCTGGACTGTGCTCCCCCTCCCCCAGCAACACTAGTTTAAAGCCCTCTTGAAGAGCCTGGCAAGCCTTTGGTCAAGGACACTCTTCCCCTTCTTCTCAGTTAAGTGTACTCCATCTGCCCCTAGTAGACCAGGCTTCTCAAAGCAAGTCCCATGGTCTAGATCCCTAAAGCCCTGGCTGTAGCACCACTCCTTAAGCCATGAGTTGACCTGCCAGATTCGTCTGGCCCTTTCAGGCCCCTTCTCTTTGACTGAGAGGATTGATGAGAAGGTAAGAAAGATTCAGAAGCCATGTCTAGTCCTTGAAAAGTAACACAGACTGTGTCTCTCTTCTGGTGCCAAAGCTCTCATTGTGAATAAGTGATTCACTGGACATTTAATTCTGTAAATCCATATGCTCTTCAGCCTGCCTCTTCTCTCTCCCATTTAACAGAAGACTTACACACAACAGTATCTGACCTAAATTTTTGTTCTTTTACTGCTTATCAACAAAGTGATCTATAGCAAACTTAGATGAGGAATAGGGCTAAAAACAGCTAGTGCCAACACCAAGGTAGTTAGACAATGTAAACATTTGCTGGAAGAGAGTCTCCCAGCTGTGCCTAAAGGCTTTTGTAATGTTTTCATTTATGCGGCCATTTTAGGGGGAGTAGCTCCTATATCATAATGCCACATGAGATAAGGAAATGTTTAACACAGCATGTGAATTCATTTAATTAAAAAAAATAAGGACTTTTAAAAATAAGTCCTAATTAAAAAAATAAATACACTACTTTATACTGGAAACAAATTCTTCCTTCTCCCCTGCTCTTTTGGTATTGCATGTTCAGCATGTTGGAGTGTTGGTGCTTTTCACAGCTTGCAGCAAGATGGAGATGACAGAAAAAGATGTTATCAGCTGCCTTTTAAGCATTTTTACTGGAGAGATATGTTGAGTTTTGCTTTGCTGTGGTGCTGCTAGCTTTCAGAAATAGGACTGCCTTTTCGCCCACTGCAGAACAAAGATAATAGAAGACCTACTGGCACAATAGCAGTGTGGGACCAGAACTGAGTGGGTCCTAGTGCTGGTACCCACAGCACTAGCCCCGTGTCCAACCCTGTGTCACCTCTGCTGCTCTCACTGTTCCCACTTGAGGCCTGGCAGGGTGCTCTCCGTGCAGCCCTGTGGCTCTGGCCATGTTCCTGTTTGCCCTCTGTCTCTGCAGCAGGTCTCACTAATGTGCAGGTGCAGGAAGCTGGGAGGGATATAGCCAGAACAGTTGACCCAAACTGGCCAAAGAGAGTATTCCATGCCATAGACGTCATGCTCAGTATATAAGTGGGGGTTGACTGCTGGGTAAATATCCCTCTCTCTTGGGATAGTTCCGAGATCATTGCTCAGGATGGGCTGTATTTGTCGTTGGGTTATCAGGCGGTGAGAAATTGTGCATAGTTTGTTTTGTATTTCTATTATCATTATATTTTATTATTGCTGTTATCACTAATATAAAAATTATTATTATTACATTTTCCTTTTCTGTTCTAGTAAATTGTCTTTGTCTCAACCCACGAGTTTTCCTTTCTTTCCGATTATCTCCCCCATCCCCCCGGGGAGGAGGAGCAAGCAGCTGTGATTTGCTATGTTTATATGCAGTTTATCAACTCTGAGTGTTGGATTAAAGGTATCGATTTGCTGTGCTATGTACCACTGGCTCGTATGATAAAATCATTGGTAATGGGATCGATTTCGTGTTTGTATTCAACGGTGATGGGTGGAGTGGAACGGCAGAGGCGGCTTCATCTGCGTACTTCGGGAGCCATCTCGTGGGAACTATTAGTAATTACACTTTTGGTTTCTCTCACCGGAAAGCCACCAGGGAAATGCCTGACTTGACTTTCCCCTTCTCCTCCCGCCTAGTTACAATAGCTCCTGAGAATTTTGAATACCCTTGGGCTATTCAAACCACTATGTTCCTATTTCTATATCTCCTGAATGTGTGTCAGGTATTGATAAGGGTTAAACAACTATGTCTACTCCAACCCAACTGGCACCTCGGCTATCCCAACTCCCTCTACAAGTACTAAGATTACTCCAACCCCTGTGATGGAGCACTGTGTCTACACCAATACTGGCGAGTAGCACCGCAGGTGAATCAAAGATCCAACCTCCACCACTATCAGTTGCCCCTGTACAGAAGAAATACACACAAAAAAATATCAGTTTGCGTAGTGAAAGACGATGATGAACTAGGGGCATCTCAAGAACAGGGAGAGGCAGAAGCAGAGGCAGTCACCCGATCCCTATCCCTGAGTGAGCTGCGAGATATGTGAAAGGATTTCAGCCGTCATCAAGGTGAGCAACTTGTCACCTGGTTGCTCCGATGCTGGGACAGAGGGGCCAGTAGCCTGGAATTAGAAGGCAGGGAAGCCAGGCAGCTGGGATCCCTGTCTAGGGAAGCGGCCATGGACAGGGCGATTGGAAGAGAGTCAGAAGTTCATAGCCTCTGGAGGTGACTCCTGTCAGGCATAAGGGACAGGTGTTTCTTCCAGGAAAACATTATATGCCACCTAAGCAAGTGGACCACCATGGAGAGAGGTATCCCGTATCTGAGACAATAAGGCTCAAGTAGACACTGGTGCACAGGCCCACCTCTTCAGCCTGTCAAGGTCCCTCTGGATGGCACCCCTCCCCTCCAGCGTGTCAACGGCACCACACAGCTTGGTGTCCTTGGCAAACTTGCTGAGGGTGCACTCTATCCCACTGTCCATGTCGCCAACAAAGATGTTGAACAGGGCCAGGCGCAACACAGACCCCTGAGGGACACCACTCGGTCTCCACCTGAACATTGAGCCGTTGACCACCACTCTCTGAGTGCGGCCATCCAGCCAATTCCTTATCCATCGAGTGGTCCATCCATCAAACCCATGCCTCTCCAGTTTAGAGAGAAGGATGTCTGGTGGGACAGTGTCAAAAGCTTTGCACAAGTCCAGGTAGACGACGACAGTTGCTCGTCCCTTGTCCACCGATGCTGTCACCCCATCATAGAAGGCCACCAAATTGGTCAGGCACAATCTGCCCTTGGTGAAGCCGTGTTGGCTGTCACCAACCACCTCCTTGCTCTCCATGTGCCTTAGCATGGTTTCCAGGAGAATCTGCTCTTGCCAGGCACAGAGGTGCGGCTTATGCCTTCTGCAACTTGGGTGACGTGGCTAGAGCCCTTGTTGGTGAAGACTGAGGCAAAGAAGTCATTAAACACCTCAGCCTTCTCCATGTCCCAGGTAACCAGGTGTGTGAGGGATTTCAGTGACGGTCCGTGTAGGACCACTGTGGGAAACTGCAAGCTGCACACAGCTGTGAGAATGCGACCTTGGAGAGGGGAGCTAGGAGGGTTGTTATCTCAGAGAGGGGAGCTAGGAGGGCTGTTATTGAGCAGGATGTTGTTGCTATCTGGGAACCTGCTCCACCATGGTCGTCACCACAGGCTGCAGGGGAATCTCAGCCAGGAGCAGCATTACTGCTCCCCCTCCTTCTTCACTGACCTTGGCGTCTGCAGCCGTTCCTCTCACAAGAAATTCTTCACAACAGGCAGGCAGATGCCTCTCAGGTTCTCTTCACATCTCATCTCCTCTCCACTTCTTGCAGCCAGGCCGGGCCGAGTCAGGCCCAGACGGCCGCCCAGTGGGAGGCCAGAGGGTGAGGGCCACAAGGCCCGCGCCTCCCCCTTTCTGCCCCCACTTAGTGTCTTCACATCTTCTCTTTTTTTTTTTTTTTTCCTTCCTGTTTTTCCCCTTCTTAAATATGTTATCGCAGAGGCGTGATCACGGGACATTCTGCTCCCAATTGGCTCGGCCTTGGCCAGCAGTGGGTCCGCCCTAGGCCCGGCCGAGTCCACTGGACAAAGGGGAAACAACTTCTAGCAGTTTCCTACAGAAGCTGCCACCGTAGCCCCCCTCACTAAATAAAACCAGAACACATGGTCACTCCAGTTCACTTTACTTTGAGCTCTCACATGCTCAGTCTCATTGATTAGAATCAAACTTTAAAAAGCTCTTTTACTACTTGCATACTTCACTGTCTACATGAAAAAAATATTACCAACTCATTTCAAGAACTTGCTGAGTAGTTTGCATACTGTCCTGTGCCTTCCCCACGGTCACACCGAATTTCTACAGAATTTAGTTCGTCACCTCTGTCAAACACAGAACAATCTTTTTCTCCTGTAAAAACTCAAATAAAGATAAATAAGATCACTCAAATTCATAAATGCATTCTCTGATCTAATGTGCCTCCTGTCCTCATTTATTTGGAGAACTAATACTAAAAATATTCTTCTCATGTTTGGAACTACTTTTGCTTGTTCCATATTGTTATGAGCCCTTTGAGTGGGATGGTAAGGGAACATAAATAAGAGAGCTTTTATCATGCCTTAAAGGCATGGAGGTTGTTTGGGTTTGCTTCCTTCCTGTGATATTTTGGATACAAAAGGGAGAGTCCAGCACAAAGTTTACAAAACAAACCAAGTGCTCTGTACATACCATAGTCTTGGAAACAACAGTGTGAGACAGAACATTTGATACATTGTACATTCTTAGGTCTGATCCACATCCTTTAATAATGCTGTAGGAAATCAGACAAGTTGGTTTGGCTACCAGCTTGAATATGCCTTACTGTGTAATTTACACATTTAAAATAATGAGATGTTAGGCCCTATTATTATCTTTTAACTATACATCATATTTTATTCAGTAAGGCCTGACTTTAACCTGGGGTCTGAAAGACTAAACAGTGAGCAGAACCCTGTAATTAAAATGTACTCTTATTTATATTGTACTATTAATGTTCCATAAATCTTTAAATAGTGATTGAAATGTTTTTTGATAATAATACATTTGCCAAGGCGATCAGCTCCAGTGCAGGCACGTTCCTCTGCAGAGCAGGAGATCAAGATGTAACAGGGTAGTTTCCTGAGCCGGAGAAACCCCAGGGGAACACAGAGACCCGCCAGGAGCCAGTAGCTCTCACGAGAGCGCCTGAGGCGGCGTGGGCAGGGCCAGGAGTAACGGTGGCCACCCCCTACTCGCACAAAAGGCAGCCCTAGGGAGCGCTAGAGACCAGGGCTTGGCACAGCAGTTCGTGCGGAAGGGCGGGCAGGGAGGGCGCCTTTTCAAAGGAGGGGCATTCCACTGACGGAGTGGGAGACTTGAAGTACACCTAACCCTGCAACCGGGCACCGTTCTGTGACCATCTGCACGGGTCAAAAGCACTCATCCTACCCGATCCTCAAGGCAGAATGGTAGGCACTCACCTGAGGGCAAAGGCTGCAGCTCCAGCTGGGAGGTCTGCACCATCCACCCCAGCAGTGGCCAATGTCTCCACGCAGACGGATCTGCTGAAGGGAAAGGCTGCAGTGCAGACCTCAGACTGCAGGAAGTGCCTACACCTTTCTCCTGGGGCAGGGACAGGTAACACTCTGGGCTGCAAAAAGTGTGCCCAGGTGGAGGAACTCTTGCAGCAGGTGGTTGAGCTGCAGAAGGTGGTAAGAAGGTAGCATCAGGGAGGCTCAGAAAGAGTTAGATGGTTGGTTCCAAGCACAGTCTGCAGAGGATTCAAAGCCCACGGACAAACAGCCAAAACCTCCCCCACTAGCACACACAGAAGTGAGGGGAGCCAATCATACAGAAGAATGGAAGCTTACAACAGCTAGGACCAGCAGGAGGAAGAGACATCCCCTGAAAACTGAGGTGCCCTTGCAGAACCCCAACAAGGCCAAGTGCAAGGTCCTCCCATGGGTCAGGGCAATCCCAGGCACAAATCCAGGCTGGGCGGAGAATGGATTGAGAGCAGCCCTGAGGAGAAGGACTTGGGGGTGATGGTGGATGAGAAGCTCAACGTGAGTTGGCAATGGGTGCTCACAGCCCAGAAAGCCAACCGCATCCTGGGCTGCATCAAGAGGAGCATGGCCAGCAGGTCAAGGGAGGTGATTCTGCCCCTCTACTCTGCCCTGGTGAGACCCCCCTGCAGCGCTGCGTCCAGCTCTGGAGCCCCCAACATCAGAAGGACGTGGACCTGTTGGAGAGGGTCCAGAGGAGGCCACAAAGATGACCAGAGGGCTGGAGCACTTTTCCTATGAGGACAGGCTGAGAGAGTTGGGGCTGCTCAGCCTGGAGAAGAGGAGGCTCCGGGGAGACCTTATAGTGGCCTTCCAGTGCCTAAAGGGGGCTTTTCAGAAAGCTGAGGAGAGACTCTTTAGAAGGGCCTGTTGTGATAGGATGAGGGGTAATGGTTTCAAAATAGAAGGAGGTAGATTCAGACTGGATATAAGGAAAAAATTTTCTACAGTGAGGGTGGTGGAGCACTGTCCCAGGTTGCCCAGAGAGGCGGTGGATGCCCCATCCCTGGAAACATTCCAGGCCAGGTTGGCCGGGGCTCTGAGCAACCTGATCTGGTTGGAGATGTCCCTGCTCCTTGCAGGGACATCTTCGACTAGATGGCCTTTAAAGGTCGCTTCCAACCCTAACTATTCTATGATTCTAACTGCTTCACCACTCTGCAGACTGAAGAGGAAAGACCCAGCACATCAGGAGACATGCTGGAGCTGAGCAAGGCAGCCCAATCTGCTCCCCATATAACAATGAGCGCAAATAAGAAAAGGTGACGGGTGATAGCAGTAGACGACTGTCCTGGTTTCAGCAGGGATGGAGTTAATTTTCCTCTCAGTAGCCGGTGTGTTTTGGATTTCGTGTGTGAAGAATGTTGATAAAAACACTCTGATGATACGAGTTGTTGTTAATGAGACCAAGGACACTGTCCGGCTTTCCAAGTCTCGTTAAGGTCTCGTTAATGTGCAGATGCGGGAAGCTGGGTGAAAGACAGACAGAATAATTGGCCCAAACTGGCCAAAGAGAGTATTCCATGCCATAAACGTCATGCTCAGTATATAAGTGGGGCTTGCCCATGGGAGGGGGCATCCAATCCATTCCATTCCATTCTGGCACCCATTCGGGCACCCTTGGCACCCTTTTCTTCTCTCTTGCTTGCTGGCATCGTTCCCTCTACCTTGCTGGCTTGCTCTCCCCCCTTTGCTTGCTGCTCGGTGTTGTTCCTGTGATTGCTGCTCAGGACGGGCTGCGTCGGTCATTCGGACATCGGGTGGTGAGAAATTGTACATTGTTCATTTTGTATATTTTGTAGATATTAATATCCTTATATCCTGGTAGCTTTGTAGTTTTTAGTATTATTAGTAAACTGTTTTTATCTCAACCCACGAGTTTTCCTTTCTTCCCAATTTCTCTCCCCCGTCCCACTAGGTAGGGGCAGGGTGAATAAGAAACTGTGTGGTGATCCGGGCTAAACCACCACAGTCTTTTTGGCGCCCAACGTGGGGCTCGAAGGGGCCTCACTAGATCAGTCGGGAGATCATCAGACCTTAGTCTGAGGATGCAAGGTTCGAGCCCCTGGTCAGTCCCGAAGGGTTGAGATAAGGACAGGTTTGAACACAGTGTGTTGAGAACAGATTTGTTACAAGCACTCATTAAGTCGGTTTGGTCATCGCTGGGCACAGTGTTGTTTTATTTGTTCTCGCAGTTGTTTTGAGAGCTGTATTGGGCAGCACCCTACTTGCCGTATTTTCTGTTTGTCGGTGTTTGTGCACGCTTTATCAATGATGTGTGTTGGATCAAAGGTATCGTTCTGCTGTGCTATGCGGCACTGAGTTGTTTAGTGAGATTGCTGGTAACAGGACATTTTCATATCTGTACTCAATGGCGGCGGGCAGTGTGCAGAGCGAGGAGGCAGAGGCAGCTCCACCCGGGTATTTCGGGAGCCATCTTGTGGGTGTTGTTTGGAACTATACCTGTTGTTTTGTTCCGGGAAGCCAGGCCAAGGGGGGAACATCTGTTTACAGCTATCCCCACCTCACCAAGCTGATTTCAACAGCTTTTGAGAATTTTGAATACCCTTTGGATACCCCTACCACCGTGTTCATGTTGGCAGGTCTCTTGCAGCTATCTCAGATCTTGATATTGATTAAGTTTAAACAAGTTTTTTAAAAGTATTATGGCTCCTCCAACCCCCGCAACAGACACTGTGGCTACTCAAACTCCTGCTACAAATGCTGCAGCTACTTCAGCCGCTACGGCAGGCACTGCAGCTACCCCAGTCCCTGCTATGGGCACTGCGATTGCTTCGGCCCCCATGCCAGACACTGTGACTACTCAAACCTCGGCAAGCAGTACCAAAGAGAAACCGAAAAACCAACCTACACCAGTATCAGTTGCCCCTGTACAGAAGAAATACACCAAAAAATCAGTTCGCATAGTGAAAGATGATGATGAACCAGGGCCATCACAAGAACAGGGAGAGGCAGAAGCAGAGGGGAGCTAGGAGGGTTGTTATCTCAGAGAGGGGAGCTAGGAGGGCTGTTATTGAGCAGGATGTTGTTGCTATCTGGGAACCTGCTCCACCATGGTCATCACCACAGGCTGCAGGGGAATCTCAGCCAGGAGCAGCATTACTCCTCCCCCTCCTTCTTCACTGACCTTGGCGTCTGCAGCCGTTCCTCTCACAAGAAATTCTTCACAGCAGGCAGGCAGATGCCTCTCAGGTTCTCTTCACATCTCATCTCCTCTCCACTTCTTGGAGACAACCGGTAACCCCCCAACATGTCAGAAGGTAACGTGTGGCCACGGGGCCGTCATGGTCTGGATGAATTTGAGTTGAAGCTGCGTGGTCCTCGTGCCTGCCTGCTGTTAGGATGGCATCCATCCAGGATACAGTAAAGGCGTTGGGTAAAGATGTGCATTGTCCGGTGCACAGGGCACCGTTGACGGAGTTCATCCAATGGATGCAGAAAAGGGGCTTGATTAACAAGCCGGGAGAGGTGATGGACGTGGCCCTGGACTGGTACCTGGCTGTCCCGCTGCTCTACACCGTCCTGGCCCTCGTCCTCGCCTCCGTCTTCGTGAGGCTGCGGAGGGGCGGCAGGAAGCGGGCGGCGGAGAGGCCCCGGGAGCCGGCAGCGACTGAGCCGAGTCCCGGCGTCGGGAGAGAAGCGTCTGAGGGGACGAGGAGTGGCACTCCGCTGGTCTGCCCGTTTCGGCCGAGAGCCTCGGACAGTGATAAAGGGGCGATGGAGTTTGGCTGTGCTCCCCCGTGTGTTGCGCCTTGCTTGCCGGGGGGGCCTGGGCCGAGGGGGCGACCCCCCGGATGCGAGGACGCGGGGGTGCCCTCTGTCTCTCCTTCTACCCCATCGGCTCCACCGCTTGTGGATTCGCGGAGGGGCGAGACCGGCTGCCACCTCTCCCTGAGGATTCCTGGGTTGCGGACAGGGGAGGGGGCAGCCAAGCGAGCGCTAGTGGCCGTTTGCCTGAGAGAGACCGAGAGCGGCGGCGGCCGAGGGAGGGTGCGAGCCCCGTTTAAAGGGCCAGCAGCAGGCAGCGCCCAAGAGCAGACTGAAAAAGCTAAGTTAAGATAGTTCAACTAAGAAGCCTGAAGAGGTTTTGATGTTCTGGAGAAACTTGAAGTGTCAAAAGAGATCACAGAAGAAAAACCAACAGAAGAAGCAATTCCTGACAAGGAGGTAAAGATTGAAGAGACTAAAGAGAAGACAGAGGCTGCTGTGGAAAAATTAACCTCAGAAGAGCAGACAGCAGAAGCAACAGAAAAAAAAGCCAGCTGTGGAAAAGGGAGAGGTTGTAGAAGGGCAGGCAGAGACAGCTGTGGAAGAGAAGGCTGTAGCATGAGAAGTGACAGCAGAAGTGCAGGCATCAGTTGCTTTTGTCACGGCCCACTCGGGACTCGTGATGGTTCTTTTAATGCGATCTCGAAGTGCAAAGTTACGGTGAACACACCAAAGGGGTTGGTTTCAATCAAACAGCACAAACTTTATTATTTTGCCCATAAAGCGGCGTGCAATAGGTGAAAGGGAGTGAAAAGGAAAAGTAAAGATAGGGAAGGGAAAAAAGAAGGCGTCCCTATGGTCCCAGGTCCAGGCAGCGTCCCGCCAGTCCTCACGATCGATGTCGATGCCAATCCTTGGTGGGGAGAGGTCTTCGGGGGTCTCGTTGTTAGGGGTCGACCTTTTATGCCAAGTGGCAAACCTTGCTCCTCCTTACTTCGGGGATCTCCGCCTGCTCTCGGCCCTTAGGATAGAAGTGTGGGTTTTGTACATTATAATGAGCAAAGTTCCGTTAAAGGGCACTTTCTCACCGTTGTTTTTGAGACAGCAGTTGTGATTCATCCTCCTCGATAGCAGCTGCGCGGTTATCTCTGCCAGTTTTGACAACAGGGCTGAGCCGTGGCACCTCCGCGCCACTCTGTCCGCCGTTTCAAGGATGTTGTACATTTTGTTGTTAGGCCAGAGTCGGCCTTGTCCATAACAGTTCTGTTCTGTTCCCGGGAGGAAAAAAAAAAAACAACTGCATCTCAGGCAGGCTGCTCGCAGCAACTCATGTCAAGCTGTGAGCCTAACTATTAGGCCAGATCAAGTCCACCTGGAAGTCCTCGATGACAAGGTTGAGACAACACTGATTTTCTGACAGACCCTTACAGTAGGAAACCACCGTTGGACAGTAGTCATCACTGTCTCCCTGTTGAAATGGGAGCAGCCTTGAGGGATTTGGGGGTTACCCAGGACTGTGCTGAGGTGGGAACTCATCGCTGGCTTTTGGGGGCGATATTGGCAGTGCAGTGCTTATCCAATTTGCAGGTCATCCCAGACTAGGAAAATCTTCAAGGGCTTTGCAGGACATGGCTAGGATTTGAAAGGATCTTGGCAGATCAGAGAAAAGGTCTCAAAAAATGACGTGGTGCTGTTCAGTAAGGTAAATGCAACGCACATAGATCAGCGATCCAGTGTGAGGTGGGACGTAATGGGAGAGGGGAAGGCTTGGGAATGTCATAGGCCCCAACTGAAGCTTCGTGCTGGAGGTGACCATGACCCTGAGTTGCCGAAATAGAGATATTGTGAGTATCTGTAACAGCTCAGAGACGATCCTGCTCGTCTTGGTGCTGGCAAAGCCCCGGCTGATGTCCTGGGTGTGGGGCTGAGAGCAGTGAGGAGGGGTGGAGAAATGGGAACCTCCAAGGAGCGTTTCGGGAGCTGTGCGGCCTGTGTGACTCTGGAGGAGAGACACAGTGATGAGTTTGCAGTATACAATGTGATGAAGGAAGGGAATAAATTGTTTTCCGTGCTTTTTGTGCTTGGGACCTCTGAGTAATGTGAGCACGCGTGCAGGATGTGATTTCTCGGTTGCACTGGGAATCGCTGCCCGGATAAGGGCTGCCCCTGCGTGAGGTGGGAACGGGCTGAGGCAACCTTGTGGCTCTGCTTTCCCATGGCCACGTGGAGTTGGGTTCCTCTGGGCATCCACAAGAGAAAGATGAAATATCAGTGAGAAGAAAACAGTTTGTTTCATCCCACCTAGACGCCAGCGCCGGAGCGGAGGCGCATGCAGTTCGTTAGCACGCCTAACAGTTTGCATTTCCTAGATCTGCTCCTGACTAATCCCATCACACCCCTGCAAGGGATGGAGGTGGGTAAGAACGATTAGCCCCATTTTCAGATAACGGGATCACTGATTTCCTAAGGCGCCTCGCTGGCTGAGCGGGGATTACAGCCCCGCTCTGAACTCCTCCGTGCTCCCTTCCCTGCACCGCAGGCTGTATCCCATCATTTCTCTCTGTTTCCTCTTTTAACTTTCTGTGTTCACGTCTGCAGGGTTGGGGTTTTTTTTTCCCCCCATTTCTCTGTGTTTGATGTGATGGCGAGAGATATTTTTCTTTCTAATGAGGGCATTTTTTCCTAGCGTTAGCACGGCATTGTTGACCCGGTGCTTGACAGCACGCAGGCCTGGCTGTGCTTTTGACAGCTGTGTTTTTAATGGCTCAACAATTTATTTGCCTACCATGGCAGAGCCGTTTTTTTGGGTGAGATATACGACTCTGAAATGTGCTGGTCTGGCAAGCCGATGCAGTGACTGCTCTGTGACCGGCGAGGAAGTCATTACCCCGCCGCGCTGGGGAAATCTCAATTGCTGAAACAGATAATTACGGCCAAGGATGAGTTAGGAGGTCTGGGCAGATGGCCTGGGGCTGGGGTCCCTGCAATGGTCCCTGAAGATGAGCATCTTCCTCTGCCTGGGGCTGCAGGGTCTGGCTTAGCCCAAGCTCCCTGCAGCATCTCCTCCAATGTCCCCTGGATGCAAACCCCAAATGGCTTCATCCTCGTGACTCAACGTTGGCCTCCTTTTGGGCCACTGGGCTCATTGGAGACCCCTTGGTTGCTGTAAAATAAATGAAACTGGATCCCCCAAATCCTTTCTGTGCAATACCTTCTCTTTTATAAATGTATAAGGCCTTCCTTATAAGTCGTTTTCCAAGTGTTTTCTTTCGTATTCATAAAAACTTGTCTTCTGATGTCTGCAAATTCACTTTTGAGGACCCATCCCCAGCTGAGTAGCCAGTCGTGGTGAAGGAATTTCTCTCTCCCTTCCTTCTTGCACCTCGTCGTTTTGCTTCTCCCTCCGGTTTTATTTCACCGTTGCTTTGAAAACCATGACCCAGGTTATTCTCTTCTTTGTTTCTCTTCCCTCTTGACGCCCTGAAGTCAGTGGTTTTTACATCCCCTTGTGTGCTCTGTCGTAGTTGGGTTTCTCAGCGTGGGTTTGGCAAATGCTAACAGGAGGAAGCAGGTGGAGCATCTCCTCCTTCCATTTTATATCTGTATTTTGCATTTGCCGTAATTGTGGATCTTTTGACTCAGTGACTTAGTCAAAAACATTTTTAAAATTCTGTTTTGGCTGCTGGAAACATTTTGTTCAACCCTAAGAGCAGTTCTTCTTTGTACTGCGCTTTGTCTGCACCCTAAGTGCGTTTCTTCTTTGTGTGGCTGAGCCTTTTAGAAACCTGATTTGAAATCACGCGCATCCAACTTGGAATTCAAGTATCGCCTTCAGATAAAAACTAAACATGAAATTATTTTTTAAAATCTCCCTGCCCTCTCTCCCTCTCCCCTGGCTGCAGCTCTCAATTCAATCTGACTTGGGATCAGGCCTGGTTTTGGCCATCCCCCAACTGCGCTCTCACTCCGGGTGTTCTTCCAGCCAAAATAACCTGCGAGCCCCACTCAGAGCATCTCCGCGTTAGCCGCCTTTCTTGTTATTATTAAATCTCAGTGCTTTTACTTAGGAAATGGAGATTACCTGGAAAATCAGCCTCTCAGCTGCCCGCTATGAAGTGATGTCCTGGTCTTGCCGTCCTTCTCAGAAGATGCTCAGAGCACCAGGAGAAAACCACAGGGTGGAGAATCCTGTTGAAGCAAGGGAAGCTGCTTCTCTGCTTTGGGAAACAGGGACTTGGAGATAAAAAGTTATGGTTTGAAGAGACTGCCAGGCCGAGAAGCTTTCATGGAACCATTTCAAGTGATTTTTTGAAACAGTTCTGACGTTGATGTTCAAGATTCATGTGTACCATGTACACAAAGCAGCCATCTCCAGCAGTATTTCTGTTCCCGTGTGGGAAACACCTTGCCTGCCTTTCAGGTGCACACTGTGTTTCATCTCAGGGTTCCTGAGAGGCCAGGTGTCGGATTTGACCATTTTCTATAGTTTTCCAGATCTAGATGTCTATTTTCAAAATCTTGCGGGGTTTAGATGCGAGCCGTTTGCTTTGCAGGGTCTGTCAGAAGGTTTCAGCGACAAACTCCTCTGCAGCATCTCCTGGCGAGGACGACGGAATGGGGCAGGTCCGGTGCCTGCGGTCGGGCGGTGTCAATCCCCAAGCCCTTGGGGTAGACACCTCCACGTGCCCAGGCTGATGGCACAACGGGATCTCAGAGGGTTTAGCAGCACAGACCGTCCCGTCGCAGTGCGTTGTGTTCCCTGGCACAGACGCTGGCTGTTGTGTTCCCTGGCACAGTCGGGCGGCTGCGGCGCGCTGCTTGTGATGCTCCTCACAGACATCTGTTGCCTTGTGCTTCCCCATCTGCTGCTCAGGAGCCACGGGGGCAAACGCTGCCCTTGTGTCGCTGGAGGGTTCATCTGCTCCTGGAGGGGTTTTCACGTGGAGCTGTGATGTCACTTGGTGAACAGAGCATGCAAACACATTCACATAGCAATGCTTTGTGTCCCCTTTGGAAGGGTTTTGCTGGGTGGGTGAGCATGCACAACCCAAGAAGAGAACCGTTTTGGCTGCCTGCACTTTGGGAATCAAGGCTTGGGCATTGCAACGTTTCTGAAGTGCTCAGACAACTATTGAATATCTCCAGTGTTATGGAGTATTTTGAGGTGAATCGTGTCATGCAGCTGAAGAAGAGGTCATAGTAACCCCAAATTTCCAGGTGGGCAATCGCCCACAGGTGGCCGACGCAACTCAACCCAACGCTTGGGCAGGCTATCAGCAGCTACTGGACGGTCTGGGCATTGTCGCTGACATACAGACTTGGAGTTATCTTGGACAATAACTCAGTTAAAGCTTGACAAGTGCATTACATGTGAAGAACACTGTATTTCTGGGAGAAGAGCGAGCACTGGTGTCACGGGTAAGGCCCTACCCAGATCTGTGACGTGCCCTCTCCAGGGAAGGGTCTCAAAGGCAAACTTTAATTGCATAGAATAGCTTCATCGCTCTGTATAAATTTAATCCTGTTTTCTCTGCTAAAGCTACACCTACACACTAAAGTGCTTCTCATCAAGTATGCCAAAGACATATGTAAAAATTAAGAGTCTTCCCATATTTTTTTTCAGGAGATGTACTTTCAAGAAGTTCATCATTATGATGCTGTTAAAACTTGCCTGTAAAGAAAGCAAGTGGATGCCTTCTGAACAGTATTTCCTTAGAGACAAAAGTCCTACTGCAGTTCAAGAGGGCTGGTTTCCATATTGCTGAACAGATAATAAGGTATGAGAAGAAGATCAAGGCTTTTTTTTGAGCTGTAGAGCACTTGGAGGCTGGTTTTCCTGGGGGAGGTGAAGTGGGCTCAGTGCTCGGAGCTGCGCACAAGGGGTCCCCGTGTTATTATTTCATTTTCTCCCTGGTGGTGTTGGAAAAAAGCAGGAAACATCCAAGCGGCTATTGTATGGGTGTCACTCATCCAATAAAACCACTGGGAGAGGAATGTCTTCTTAAACTAACGAACGTCTGCTACGGGTAGGTCAAAGTCCCCTGAGTGCGCAGGGTGGGAAGCGGAAGAGAAAATGTTAGGTGAAACTTTCATTTTCAGTTCATGTTTCTATCGTAGCTTTCTCTGTCCAAGAACCTCAGCCAGTGGGTGCAAACGGGACTAAGCCACGTAATTCAGAGGTTTTTTTCACCTGAGTCCAAGGCAGGAGGAGAGTTTTGAGAGTTTAGTCTCAGCCTTGAGATTAACGGGTGGGCACAGCATCTCTGCTCTGGGGAGAGCCAGCTCAGCCCCAGCACGCAGGGGCCCGTCATACGGTGAATCATCCCATGGTCCACCAAACAGCGACAGGTACTGCGGGTCTGGTCTCCCATCAACCTCTGCTGTATGTCATGGGACAGACTCCCTCAGGTCAGGGAACTCCTCGTTAACCAAGTGTTACTGCAGAGCTGACTCAGTTTCCCCTTCTGAGGCCATTTAATAGAATCATAGAATCATGGAATGGTTTGGATTGGAAGGGACCTTCAAAGGTCATCCAGTCCAACCCCCCTGCAAGGAGCAGGGACATCTCCACCAGATCAGGTTGCTCAGAGCCTCATGCAGCCTGGCCTTGAACGTTTCCAGGGATGGGGCCTCCACCACCTCTCTGGGCAACCTGTGCCAGTGTTCTACAACTCGCATCGTAAAAAATTTTTTCCTAATATCCAATCTAAATCTACCTCCCCCTATTTTAAAACCATTTGTCCTTATCCAATCACAACAGGCCCTACTAAACAGCCTCTCCCCATCTTTCTTGTAGGCCCCCTTGAGGTACTGGAAGACCTCAAGTCTTCCTCAAGTCTTCCAAAGAGGTTTCGTTTAGAGCAGTGCGGCTGGTGGGATGCTCATCAGCCTCACAGAATACCGTCTGCAGGTAGAAAATGAAAGCAAAATTGAAAATAGAATGAAAAAGAAAAGCTGGCTCTTACCGTATTTCCAAATTACCTCTTGCTGGTTTCATCCTCTGTCTGTGTTTATTTGTCTCTTGGAAAGGAACTTGCACAACATAAGACTTCAGCACACCACAGGCAGGGAGAAGGTTATATGCAGGGAGGAGCTTTTCCTCCTCTAGATGGGCTGAAGGAGCTCTGCCAAGGGCTGTTTAAAGCTCTCCCCATCCAAGGATGGGAAACTCGCTCCGTTTTGTAAGGGAAAATATCCAAGGGATGCTGAGGTGGACTGGATGATCTTGGAGGTCTCTTCCAACCTTGAGATTCTATGAGATGTTTAAAAAAATCACAAATCCAAGGTGAATGGGCAGAGGGATGGGAGGGAGAAGATACTTTAGACTTATTCATAGTCAATCACTCTCTCTTCTAACCCTGCCATCACATTACCTAAACCAAAATAGGACATTTCAGGACTGAAGTGAAAACATCTGTGGTACACTAAATCAGTGGTTCCAGCTGCTTGATGCTATCTTCCTTTTTAGCTGTAGATAGCAACATTTACTTTAGAGTAAAATTCAAGAAAAAGATGAACTTGCCACTTCTTAGTTCTTACTGCAACTAGGAAAAGGGATTAGAGGCTTGCCTAGCTAATGAGACCACTGACAAAGGTAAATTCTTTTCTATTTTTCTATTTTTCCTAACATTCAATCTAAACCTCCCCTAGTGCAACTTGAAGTGGCCTCGGGTTGTGCTGGAGGAGGTTTAGATTGGATATTAGGAAAAATGTCTTCACTGGAAGGGTTGTCAGGCACAGGAACAGGCTGCCCAGGGCAGTGGTGGAGTCACCATCCCTGGAGGTATTTAGAAGACGTGTAGAAGTGGTGCTTAGGGACAGGGTTTCATGGTGGACTTGGCAGTGTTAGGTTTATAGTTGGACTTGATGACTTTAAAGGTCTTTTCTAACCTAAACAATTCTATGAATCTATGAAAATACACATGGGGTGTATATGTAGATGTAGCTTCAGTCATGTGTCAGCTTGAGCCCAGCCATGGGCATAAAGCTGGGCTCGTATTCCTTTGGGAATAAGGATTTTTGGGTACGTGGCCATAATTATCTTTTACAAACCTGGGCTGACACCACTTTTACCCTGGGGTGGCAGAGCTCAGCGCTTCTCAGGGTTGCCCTAAATGCACCCGACAAATCTACTTATCTGTTTTTCCCCTGAAAATTTGGCATGCGTGCCTCATCTGAAGGCAAGGCTTACCTTGACCCTGCTGCCAAGGTTACTTGGCGTGCGAAGGAGAAGGTAAAACATCGCCGTGTGCTCTATTCTGCCTGTTGCTGCGGACTCGGCGGGAGCTCATGGTTTGGCGTCCCCCGTGTGAGACGAGATTTTCCCTTTGGGATAAATACTGTTTTCCATGTACAGCCAGCCAAATAATCCCTGAGATGTTGTACCGACTGGAGGTACAATATTTGTCAATACTCGCCGGCTGCGGCTCCCTCTACTGCTCCGAGTCAAGGTCAAGTACCTATAATGGCTATTTGCAAAGTTGACGAGGGGCAGAGCGAGATGTGTTTAATTTAGTTAATTAACACAAATGGCAATCCAGCCTCCAGCTCCAGCACAGGTACCTACGTGAGTGGCTTTGCCCTCAGACCGCCTTCTGAAATGCTTTTCCCCATTTCGAGGTTTGTAACTCTAGTGCAGGGGAAATAAAGTGTTTTCTTTCCGTCTGCAAAGATTTCCACTTAAAAAAAACCCCAAACCTGGTGCTTGCAGAAAGAAATTTCAAGGTACCACGATTTTATTGAATGCATTTGCTAGTGAGATAGCCTAGCAGGATGGAACAAATAATTTACAGTGAATAATTGAGTCAATTAATTTGGCTTCATTTTTCTTGCCTTGCCTTCTATTTACCTGAAATTTTAAGCGTCAAATAACTTCCATGAATAACCTTCGCCATTTAGCTATTTTATAGCTATTTTATATTACGGCTGCTTAAGACACGTTAATTAACCTTAGCAGACACCCATGTCACGCAATATCACATCTTGTTTCTGAACGGGTTCACCTGGGGTTTGGAGTCAGCTCTCCGCGGCGAATAGTTGTGGATCTTAATCTGAAAATGTAGTTCTCAGTGACTTGTCATAATTGTCTCTTAAAATGACCTGCTGTAAATACGCTCAACAACAAATCCACTTCCTAAAAAATACTCATAGAAAGCAAACAAAGAAGGGATGAAAATGTGGCTGAAGCAAATTCTGTAGGATCTTCTGAGTCTTTGCTGGTGGAAAAGACCCAGAGTGGCCCCATTCTTGCTGTGGGTCCATGTCTCTTCCTTCTGGCCCTGCTTTGGACCAGGCAGCTATCTGGTGCGACGTGAGGTCTTCAGGTTTGCATTGAGAGATGAGAGCAAAGGGATTCCCTTGGGACATCCATTGGGAGTCGTCTTAAACTGTTCATTGGGAGTCATCTTAAAATGGAGACCCGTGCTGATGTGCATGTGGTAGGGCTGATGGGCTGGAGCCGTCCAGTCCTCTCCTGCCCAGTTTGACCCTGACATTAGGATTTCTTGGAGCCAATATACATCAGCTGCAAATACGCAGATATACATCAGTTCCCAAGAAGGGACTGGGCCTCTCCAACACAACTGCTCTCCTTCCTTCTCCTGCACTTAGGGGTTCACCATGCTGTCCTGGACAGCCCAGGAAAACCCTGATGGACTGCCTTGAACAGGTACAGCTTTTCAAGGTGTATTATATTAACTTCAATAGTCAAAGAAAGGCCACAACATACAGATTCAGCATTCCAAATCAGCATCGAAAATCATCAGCCGTGTGCCAGACGAACTCGACATTTCAGATTAAGTGGTTTTGTGTTGTTTCTGGTTTGTGAGGTTTTGGGTCACATTTTCTGATTTTCCCTTTGAGTCAGAAAAGCGTGAAAATGTGTACTTGTTGTAGAGTTCTCGATTCTTGTGAATTCCTTATGAATCTGCTGTGATCGGTCTCTTTTCTGTAGCTTCATTTCTTGGAACCTGGGGATGCTGGAGAACATTAGAAAAATCAGCAAGCGCACCCCAACTCAACAGAAGATGGATGGCCATGATGTCCCGGGCACTGTGCTGTGTGTTTTGGGTCCCCAGGGGAGTGGGGCAGCTGGGGATGGCTGGGGACAGCGTGGGGACGAGTTTGGCTTGCCAAGCCACAGCTCCTGCTCTCACCTCAGGCCTCTCCTCATGCTCATGTTATCCCTTTTTTAGACTTTAACGAAGCAGTTGCTTAATTTCACAGAATCACAGGATGGTTTGGGTTGGAAGGGGCCTTCAAAGCCCATCCAGTCCAACCCTCCTGCAAGGAGCAGGGACATCTCCAACCAGATCAGGTTGCTCAGAGCCCCGGCCAACCTGGCCTGGAATGTTTCCAGGGATGGGGCATCCACCGCCTCTCTGGGCAACCTGTTCTAAGAGAAAACATGAGAAGCCTGAACCCTCCCTCTCAGGTTGACAGAATTGTTGCTCAGCTTTTAATGACGTTCTTTGTTAAAGTACATTCCTTCAGCCGTGGTGAGGGTAAGAGCGAAGGAATAGGGGAAGGCATAGGGTTAAAATAACTTTGCTGGTGTGAAGTGAGCTGTGAGGAACAGGTCCCAACAGGTCCTCATATCAGTAATTCTTTCTTCAGACTTAATCTTCCATCTCAGTTTACAATTAAGCAGATAATCCTTCTTGCTTTAATATTTCTACTTCACTCCGTGGCTTCTCTTTGTTCCACCAAAGCCGCAAAAAAAGGGCAAGACAGGAGTAGGAAATTCAAATGCCTGTGGACCTTTGTGGGTCCTTCTCTTCTGAGAGGAGGTCTACTTCTGGTGTCCCAAGCTGGGGAGCTTGGGATGGGATTAAATAGGTCCAGGTCCACGATTTACCTCCCTGACCCCATGACAGCCCAGCTGAATAAACAAATCCCAATGATTTTTGGTGAGAGATCATTTTGGAGAACATTAAGGAAGCTGGGACTTCACTTTACCTGCAGATGTTAGAAATATGGCCCTCCTGGGGGCTTTAAATGCCTTTGGGAAGGCTGGAGTTGAGTAGGAGAGTACTGTAAACCAGACACTGTTAATCCGCGATGCAAAAACGAGCCGGTCATTTATGGGTGAGCAGCAGGATGCATCCCCCCGAGACTCCCCAAAGCGGCTGTGTAGGATTTACGGGGAGCATTTGTTGTGGACAAAGTCACGTTGCTGCCGCGGCGGGGATGGCCCTGGAGCTGTGAGCTCATTTTGCTGTTCAAAAGAGGAGAGTGAGGTGAACCAAGAGGCAGAACGTCAGCAACGTCAACTGGCCTGCACCTGCATATACATTTGATACACCACATACTCCATCCATACTGCCTGCACCTTCAGAAAATAGATTTATGTAACTATTTTACAACCAATATGGACAGAAGTTTAGAGAATTACAGTTTTTTTTTATCGACTGTGAAGTCATTATACAAATCTGTCACCTAAAATATGAGCACCGCGGAAAGAACTTGATACTCCTAAAGCAGCCTTTATAAAAGCTTTATTGGATTTTAATTTGTTGCACGGGCTATAAATTGTGCAAGCTGCCGCGCTCGTACTGTGTCCCTGACGTGGCGTACACTGGGCTGCCCTTGGACCGACGACAGTGACGAAGATGCTCTTTTTAATCAAGTAACGAGCTCCATGAGAGGTCTCCTTCAAACACTTCATTAGGGTTGTATTAAACTGTCTAGAGACAGCTGCCACAGCCCAGTGCCTTTGCTTTTAGGCGCGGAGATGGTAGATGAGCTCTATTAGGGCTGGTCAGATTGCAGATCTTGCAAAATATTTTTTGAGGGCTGACACCTTTCCTGCCTGCCGTTAAAAATGTCCCGTTTCTAAAGCTGAGATAGGGCTCCCAACACACGCCTTAGCGTGGTCCTTAAATCCTCTCGCTTTAACTGGCACGGATGCTTGGCGTTGAAGAATTCCTGCGTGTGTTGGCTACTTGTTATGTGCTAAATTATTTCAAGCAAAGCGTTTAAGCTGGGGCTTAATTCTGTCCCTGCTTACCAGCGTACCTCTGGCCAGATGATTGTTTTTAATATTAGCAACAACAGGCACGCTGTCATTGGTCTGGCGAGTGAAGAGCACGCGTCAAAAGCCATCTTTCTTTTCATGTGTACGCTCCATCTTTTCCCATCGTTACTGGTTAATGACATTTAGGAGACAGGAACTGTTGTCCTACAGCAGATAGAGTGCAACAACTCCATTTGCCCTCGTTTTTTTTTTTTCCTAAAAATGTGCTTAGGACATCAAACTTCAGAATTAAAAGTGTAAATGTACACCTTTTGGAAAATAAACTGAAAGAGAGCAGATGTAGATGAAATTTAAGGAAGAAATTCTTCATTGTGAGGGTGATGGAGCACTGTCCCAGGTTGCCCAGAGAGGCGGTGGGTGCCCCATCCCTGGAAACATTCCAGGCCAGGTTGGATGGGGCTCTGAGCAACCTGATGTGGTTGGAGATGTCGCTGCTCCTTGCAGGGGGGTTGGACTGGGTGGCCTTGAAGGTCCCTTCCCATCCAAACCATTCCATGATTCTATGACTCTAATGTGCCCATGGGAAGTGTCTTGCTAACCCCAGTTATTTAGTAATTGAAGACTTAAAGACTTCAATATATGTGAAAACTGTGTCAGTCTTTATACACAGAACAAGAAACAGCTGTAGGTCGTATTCAGAGAACTCAGCTGTAGAGCTTGTTCAGGACTGAGTAGGTCCAGGAGTAGGTGCCCCTTGGGCTGCATCCCTTGGGGACTCATGAAGGTGACGTGAAGCCAAGGAAAGGGCAGCACCAGATTTTTAAAGTACGGGATGGTCGTGCACTTGTGAAGCCAGGAAATAAAACACTGTGAGAATTTCTGATCCTGATAGATGGCCATCTCTAACGGCGAAGACCCCGCTCCACCCAACTGTCCTGCGTTGGGGACTGTGATGGGAGAAGGCGAAGTGGCACTTCTTTGGGATTTGTTTCCTGTGTCCCGAAGTCATCACAGCCTAATTACAGTCACTAGAAATAAAGTAAAGCTTTAGAGGGAACGTGCCGTTCCCAGGAATGTTGGTTGATGGTTCATATCTGATATATGGTAATTGGCCTTGTGCATCCCCCAGCACCAGCTGTGGACTCTGCAGATGTGAAAATGGGTAAAATTTTCGAAATTCAGATTTTTTCTCAGACTTTTCTTTAATAAGACTCATATTTATGATTATGAAAATGGATTTTTGTAACCACTCAAACTGAGGCTTATAGAGCTGTGAGATAGAAACTTGTAGTGATTTCAGTTTGCCCTGTGATTAATGATTTTAGATCGCTTATTTTGCAAGAGGTGGTTTGATCTTGGAACTTCTCCGGCCACGGCTGGTCCTGAGGTGGGTCTTGGCATGCAGCGCTGTGAGGGATACACCCCATGCTTCAAAGATTCTGAATTCCCAAAGCAGGAGAAAGGGATGGGACTTTTGGGAAGAAAGCATAAACAAAATGAGTAAATAAATTCTGGATGTTCTTGAAGAGGAATCTACGGGATTGCCAAATTGTGCCTCTGGAATCACGGAAGGACACAATATTGCCTACTGGTGAAGCAAAGGCCGTGATTAGAAACAAAAAAAGTGCCGTTCAAAGCATGGGAAGGAATTGGAAATAGCACCTGATTAATGAGAAGATGTTAGCTGTAGAGATGGATAAGGAATGTTTTCACTGGGGGAAAAAAACCCCACTGGGATGGCAGAAGGCGATAAGGAGTTTCCATTGAGTGTCCTGGGAAGATATCTTGGAGCCAGCAAAGGCAACTGGGGGATTACTAACACGGAGATGAAGATGAGGACTTTCCAGTAATTGCCTTTGTTGACAGAACCGGCGTGATTTCTTGTGTTGTATGAGGATGTCAGGGGAATTTCCACCCCGTTAGGAGCCATGGAGGATATTAAACACCAGCGAGCGGGGATGGACGTGTCTCAATCCGCAAGGCCTGGGCAGGAGAGCTGGTTTGGTGACCAGTTGCTGGCGCCCCTTCTATGAACGTCCGGGGAGGAGATGGGGAGCGTTCCCGTGCCGGAGCAGCAGACGAAAGCTCCGGGTGAGCATCGGTTGGGCTGCCTGACAATTTCTGGGTGACAGAATGGAAAAGGTGACATCAGGTGCGATAGATAAAGAATGAAAGCACAGGAGTGTAATTAACGCCAGTCAAAATGGTTTTATGGAAAATAGATCTTGTCAAGGAAATGTGATTTCATTCTTTGATGAGATAACACATTTGGTTGATAAAAGTGACTGTGTTGAGGTAATAGACTCCTCTCAAGCGGTTAGTGCAGCGCCGGCTGACACTCTGATTAACATTTATCGTGGTAAGCTATCAATAATGAGCGCATTAAAAGGAATGAGGGCTGGCTAACTGACAGGTCTCCGAGAGGGGCTGTCAGCAGGAAATCAGCAGCAAATGGTGACATTTCCAGTGGGATTCCTCCGCCGAAATCGGTGCTGCAGGCACCCGTGCGTGGTGTAAGGGGTGGCACGACGCTTTTTCACCATATCCCATGAACATGTGTTTCTGCGGTTTTATATTATTCACGTGATGGAATTACCAAGCAGCTGAGAAGAGGGAGAGCATCCCAGTTTTACTGGTGTCTTCAACACCTGGAAGATCACCGGCGCGGCGATTTTATTCAGGTTTTGCACTTAAGGTGCAAAAATGAGAGCAGAGCTCAGAAGGGATATTTAATTGGTACCTTTTTTTAAGCACCTACTTCTTGGCATCCTTCATGGGCGATGTTCTGTAACTCTCCTGAAGACTGAACTGGTGGGAGAAACTGGAGCAAGAGCGTATCAAGGACAAAGCCGGAATCCAGATTTTAATGAAGCAAACATAACCTTTTACTGAGGCAAACTCACCCTGAGTTCGTCGCAAACCTGATCAAAGCCTATGCAGCTATTCAGTGCGGTGCTTAATTAGAGCCGAGCCCACGAGCCCCCTCGGAGTTAAGGATTTTCAGGATTTCTCATAAAATTTCCCTTTCCTTCCTAGGTTTTTGGAGGCTTATAACTTATTTATCATGAAATACGCTTTGGGTGAAGCTTGCTGATGCAAAACAATAACACGGTTGGTGCCCAGCCGAGAGTAAATTATTTTGAGGATTGTCTGAACAAAAATTCGCACATCTTTTTTTATTTTCCTGGGTTTTTTTTTTTTAATGCGGGAGAAAGGCGGGATAATTTTCTGATTTGTAAAACCTTTTGTTGCAAGAAATGGGGTAGGGGTATCAATGCTGCTTTGTTTTCTTTCAGGCATGAAGACGAAAATTTGAAGAAAATCAGGGAAACCCTCCTGGTTCCACTCAGGGAACATTTTAAAACCTTTTCCTGGCTTGCACTTGGGCTTAGGGCCAGGCAGGAGAAGGCAGCGGTTTTGAGAGGAGGCAGGAGGAACTGTAACAAAATTATTTTAAAATCTGCTTGTATGACTTTTCCTGTGTCTCCTGAGCTGGAGTTGAAGGATCGGGACCCTTCATTCTACCCGCTTCAAATTTATTGGAATAACGTCAAGACAGCAACCACTTTTTAATTAAAAAGGGCTTGCGCGTTTTTGCTTTAGCATTATTTATTTGTTCAATGAGTTTGCTGTGACGAACACGCGCGCGGGGAGAGGGGCGAAGCACTCTCTTTGCTCTCGGATCCAAGAAATCGTACGCGAAAATGGATCGGCTGCCTCTGCCGCCAAATTGCAGACCCTGCTTATTGCGGTGAGAACGGGGGAAATTGTGCGCGTTAAGCATCGTCTCCTTGCTCGCTCAGCAGAACTGGCCACAATATAGCTGCTCCAGGTCCTTCCTCCGTTAGTACACTGATTTTATAATGTATACGTGAAGATATAAGCATTCCCCCCCAAATCCCTTGAAGAATATCAAAGCAAACCATTAAGAAACCAGAAGTTGGATTTTTCGCCTGGTGCTGTGCTCAATTCACAACGGGATGTAATAATATTAATACTCAAATATTTGAGGGAAAAAGGCAAATCTTTCCTACCTAGTAAGGAGATGAAAGGACCGAATGCCCCGTTCCTGTGCCAGGACCAAGACCTGGGAGGCTGCAACTGGGAAGGGCTGGGAACAACTGTCAAATTTTGCCCCAAAATTAATAAAGGAAGGCATTTTTCCCATGGAGTGGGAGACCAAGGAGTTGGTGAGAGTTTGAAGAGATGCTCAGGTAATTTGTTAATGCCAGACAGAAAGGAAATAAATCCCAGCACTCCTGCTAAGGGCCTGCTTTTATCCAAAACGCTTTGGTTTGCGCTGTAGGATTTTTCACTCACCAGTAGATTCAGAGGGGGAGGCCAAAAAGAAACAGCCTTTAGCATGTTTTTTACAGCTACAAGCGCAGAAGTGAAAAGGATCAAAAGAAATAATTTATCATCTTCTTGCGTGCTTACAAAAATAAATGCACTTTCAAGATTTTTTTTTCCCCAAGTTTCCCTGCATCGCAGACTATTTATAAAGGGCTCAGCGCTCTTACTTTCTGTGACGGTTTGAATTTTTCACTTTACCAGCAGCTCCTATCTGTGGATCTCCAAAAGCTGCCGTAAATAGTGACGGGTGATGGTTCCCACCGCTGCTGCGGAGTATGAGCTGCCTTTCGGATAACGTGAGAGAGGTGTAGGAATATGCTGTAGCTTACTGCAAGTTGTGTCTGGGTACTACTATAAATAGCCTTATGTGGTGTTTTCTGCTGGCTACGGTGTGATGAGGGTCTAAAAATAACTGCTCTGGACTGATTTTGCATCCTGGAGATTTGCTGGTGGGAACGAGGTCTTGGGCAATTGGCCACCGAGGGATTCCCGCGCGGTAGATCTCACGTGCTTGCTTTAAAAAGCTGTTCCAGCATATTTCTCCGGTTGCAAAGAGGTCCGATGTGGCAAAACGCATGGCACAAACTGCTTACAAGTTAGTCGTGTGTCCCCAGTGTGGTGGGTACCGCGGTCTGACATGACATGTCCTCTTATGAGGCCAGGCTGAGAGAGCTGGGGCTGTTCAGCCTGGAGAAGAGGAGGCTCCGGGGAGACCTGATAGCGGTCTTCCAGTACCTCAAGGGGGCCTACAAGAAAGATGGGGAGAGACTGTTCAGTAGGGCCTGTTGCAATAAGACAAGGAGTAATGGTTTTAAAATAGAGGGGGGCAGATTTAGATTGGAAATTAGGAAAAAATTTTTTACGATGCGAGTTATAGAACACTGGAACAGGTTGCCCAGAGAGGTGGTGGAGGCCCCATCCCTGGAAACGTTCAAGGCCAGGCTGGACGAGGCTCTGAGCAACCAGATCTGGTTGGAGATGTCCCTGCTCCTGGCAGGGGGGTTGGACTAGATGACCTTTGAAGGTCCCTTCCAACCCAAACCATTCTGTGATTCTATGATTCTATGATTCTATGACGCCTTGCACTGGAGCATCCCGGCTCCCTGGGCCAGGCAGACGGCGGTGTGAGAGTGAGCCTTCTCATTATCTTCACATGATATAATTAAACGGTGCTAAATGCATCCCTGGCATTAGTTTCTGGGTGGCAGTCATGTTTCGTTGCACAGGGGGATTAATTTGACTGCGTTAGAGAGAACTCGGAGAACAAATCTTTGTCTCTTGTGGCGCTGGGTGTGTAGAAGTTGAGGGGATCCATACGTAATGTGGCGCAAACCATATTCAGCTTCCACGAGCCCACCTTGGGACGGGAGAGACAAGCTTCGAGGAGACAGACTGCAGAAATACGCAATCTCGTGCAATTAAATGGATACTTAGCAATTCTGTGGTGGTTTACATCTTCTAACCTTGCCCAGATGAGAAGATAACACCTAAACCTTAGGTCTGGAAATCCCGGCTGTAAACTGGAGGAGTGTTACAGCTGCGTGCAAGGCGTTGGGGACGGGTACCGTGAGGCTGCTGATAGCCGAAAGGAGGTTTGAACCTGCTGCGTCATTTAGGCAGCTGTTGGTAAGAGCCTTTATTCGAGTGCGTCGCTGGGGAAAGGCAGAAAGTGAAGCCCACATCTTCTCCTGAACTTTCGTACACATGCCGGCGTGATCCATCATGACACACAATGAAACCTGGTAAATATGTCACCTCTTTCACGTGGAAATGGAAAGTTACTCGGTGGAGTTTCCCATTGAATTTCTCTCTCTGGACACTCCCACCCACAGCAAATCTGGTTTTGAAAGACCAACCTCAAAGCATTTTTCAGGTTTCAGCAGAAAATATTAGCATTGAGGAATCACATGTTCCTGGAAAGAGCATTCCCCAGCTGAAATGTTTCTTACTTTATATTTTTTCTTTTAATTTAGAGCCGTGGAAATTTCTAAGGTGATGCTACGAAAATTCCTATTGTCTTCCCAAAGCCATGTTTTACCTAAAAGATCACACAAAATATCAGTTTCCTTGGCTGTAACTGTAAGGACGGGAGTTTTTACTCCCTTTGACAGCACCCAGGACCTTATTACATGCAATACTGGGAAAACTGAACAAACCCCGGTGAATCTTGTTAAGAAATGAGTAGCCCAGACTGAAGCATTGTCCTCCAGCATCGTGATTCTCCATCCATCTCTTGGGTGCTGAAGCCCAAGCGAGGTGCCTTTGGGAGATGACCCTTCTCCGGACTGGCCCCGCTATTTCTCCAAGTCGCATGGCTCTAGTTCCTGATGTCCTCGACAGGTAGTCTGTGAAATATCTTCTCTGATGGTGGAGTGGGAAATGGGAGCTCGCTGAGCCGTGCATCTCACAGCTACTGCAGAAGTTGATGGGTGAAGCAGACCAGCTCTGAAACCCGTAGGAAACAACGAAGCCGCTCCTGGTTGGACTCTGCTGGGATAGTTACACCCTGGTACGGAGCTGATAGAACATGCAGCCCAGAATAACAACCCTTTCCTCTCTCTTCAAGACAACACAAGTGCTGTCAGCCAGCAACGGGCTGGAACGACCATGCTGAGCAGCTCCTGAACGCACAGCTTGAAGTCCCTCGCAGCCTGGCATGACTCCTGTGCTCACAGAATGGACAAATCAGTCCAAAATAACACAGGTGACTGTGTTTATACACAGCAGGAGCTTTTTGTGTTTAGTGGAGGGTAGGTGAGGTCCAGTGATACGCAGCCGTACCCTGGCTTCTCGTAGATTTAGATCAGACATAAGGAAGAAATTCTTCACTGTGAGGGTGGTGGAGCACCGGCCCAGGTTGCCCAGAGAGGTGGTGGGTGCCCCATCCCTGGAAACATTCCAGGCCAGGTTGGCCGGGGCTGTGAGCACCCTGATGTGGTTGGAGATGTCCCTGCTCCTGGCAGGGGGGTTGGACTGGGTGGGCTTTGAAGGCCCCTTCCCACCCAAACCATCCTGTGATTCTGTATGATCCTGTGAGGCAACCCGTCCCTCTTGAGCAGGCAGCAGCAGGTCCTCGCTCTGCTCAAGAGCTGGGACTCATCACCCAACGTGCTGTATAATCAGACTCATTGCAAAGTGCTATCAAACAGTAATTACTGCCATTTGCATAAATAGAGGTGAGCTCATCGGCAGCAGCTGCTCCTTCCGAGCCTCGGCGCGGCGTGCACGTGTCTGTGCTGAACGGCAAATTTGGGGGAAGAATGGGGGGAAACGGAGGTGGAGGAGGAAGCCATGGGGTTGTGTGACATCGCCCTTTGCTCGCCCAGGGAGGTGCCGTGCCCCTTGTCCCTCCAAGGTGCCGCTTTGGGGCTGAACTGCTGAGATGTGCCGTGCGATGTGACGAGCTGGTTAAATTCGTACAGCATCAGGACGGGAATTTAATAAACCCGCAGCATTTCATTGCCTACTTGACAGGCTCTTAAATTCACACCTTTATTCAGTTTTAACCCCATCTGAATATGCTTTTGGCTTCAGCCGCTGGCTGGGGCGTTGCTCAGGGATGATGCTGAGACTCTTGAGCAGAGACAGCAAAGATTTTTTGTGTGTTCTTGCTGTAACTGGGAGTTTTTTCTTTCACTGCGCAGAAATCTGTTATTGGCTGTGGCTGACAGCAGAACCAAAGGTTATAGATGTGTGCAATTCTTTGTTTTACTTGATTTGGAGAAGAGGAGGGAGGTTTAAAAAAAAAAAAGACAGTTTAAGTTTTCAACTGAAAAGAAAGGGAACCGGCAATTCATTGAGTTTTGACAGAGCTCTTCATCATTTGTTCCTCTTCCTGGAACAAAAGCGAATTTGCAAAAAAAAAAGACAATGGGAGATACAAACTTTTTCCAAAGGGAAACATTTCTCTGTTGTTTTAACAAATGTGAAGAATGAGTTGCGAACACACGCAGCCATCCGCCATGTACTTCCTCTGAGCCACGGCGTTTCCTCTCCATCTTCCCAAACGAATGCGAGGGCACGGACACGTGCGCCCTCTCCTCCCCATCCTCCACCCCGCCAGCTGTTGGTACCTAACAGTCACTGCTCCTTTTTGAAATAATTACTGTCTGTAGTGGTTTTGGAGAGGGCTGAGGTTACGGTCCCCATAATAATGAAGGAGAGCAAGGCAGTCAGTGGTGGCATCCTTTCCTGGTGGCACCAAGCATTTGTTGTGTCCTAAGATGATGCTACTGCATATACACCTCAGAGTAGATGTGTTTTGAGTCTTTTCTTCCCTGACGACATTAGGAAAGTAGCAAGAATGTTTGCAGAGGTTTTTTTTTTTAAAAAAAAAACCCCTAAGAAGAATGATTTTTTGCTTTGGCCAAATTTCTTCTTGCTCGTTCTTCTGCCCCACATGGCAGCTGGAGGACAGCGTGTTGTTCATAGCACCTACGCGTTAGCCCCTTACCGAGAAGTCTGTGGGAGAAATGAGTTGTTATTAAAGTATTGGGTGGGCGGAGATGGCACTCAAAGGTTTTTTTTTTTGCCTTCAGTGACGTTACGGCAATAGCGAAGCCCAAGGCATGGCAGCGGAGCGACGCTGTAACGCGGCGTGTAGCCTGTGCGTTGTGCTGATGGATTAAATTTTGGGTGATTGGATTCGCGGGATCGCAAGTTGCATCTCAGTGATCATCACAACCATCGTGCTGGGCACATGCTTTCTGGAAAAAAAACCCAACTTTTGCAACTGCCTCGGGGCAACGCTCGGATTGAAACCCCAAAGCTGGTGCTCAGCTCACCTCATTTTTGCGTTTCTAAGAGAGGCTCGCAGTGGATTAGTTTTGCCAACAACCCGGATCTGGTTTTCAAGCAAAAGCTTTATATTTTCCCCTGTCGATGGGAAATTCATGGCTCTGAGAAGTTCTGGCATGGCAGGGGGTGAAGGCTCCCGCAGTTTTGCTCTGTTTTCCTTTGAGCTGCTGGGTTCTCTCCAAGCCCACGTCGGGAAGTGGAGGCTGGGCTGTGGGAAAAGCACGGCTGAGGCACCGTGGAGGATTCGGGCTGGAGGCTCTGATAAGCAAAACCACAGAATATTGCTCAGCTCAGCTTCTGAGGTAGTTAGAGCTTTAAAAATCCCCGTGAGCTGGGTGTGCTACAGGGCATCAGAAACAAAAATCCTGACGAGAGGCGCAGCAAGGCTTGGTCTCTCTCCAGGCTGTCGACGCGCAAATATTTTGAAAAGAATCAGAAACGCTGCGGAGTTTTCATAGCCTGTAACTAGGATATCCGTTAATTCCTGAAAAACATCCCGGTTTAGTGTCCATTAATAGCCGCGCGCTCCTTTAACCGCCAGCGTCTCTCGGGTGCCTGGTCCTCGCAGCCGGGGCTGGCTCTGCCCTCCTGCCCAGGCTGCCGTCCAGATGGACAAACTCCAGGGCAGAAAACATTTACAAATTATTCAGAAACGCAAAGTAAAGAAGCACCTCTTTTAAATGCTTTAGGGTATTCCCAGAGTCGGTAAAAAATTATAATTCCCGTAAACAAAAGAGGTCCTGCAACGGCTCCACGCGGAATCACTGAAAGGCAAAGAAAGCAGAGGTAACCGCAGCCTGGGACCCCGCTGTGCGTTTCACACCGTGTATTTTCATACCTAACAGTAATAGCTGTTGTCATATTTTATTTATTCCGATAGAACAAGGTCCCCCTTAACTTCAGGACCCGCAGGTAGTTAAGTTACCCTTGCACAGAGGGTGCTGAGGTGTCGTAGTTTGATCCACGTTCATTTAAATGAATAAAAAAAAAAGGCATTTTGAGTAAATGCTCCCATTAAATTTAGCAGCGAATGCTGGGTGCTCCTCTGAGCCCACCCAAACCACCCACCTTCGTGGGGAGGGAAGGGAAGAAGCGCCGGAGAGGTGGAGGAGGGATCTGACAGACAAACCGTGCCACTCATTGCCGTGGGAAAACGGCCAAAACCATCTATAATGGGCCAAATTCCTGCTTCCCACGGCCATCTTCCTAAAAGCCCATCAGCGGATGCCGCTGCTTTGCACAAGCGTTCACTCGGAGGTGGATAAACCTGGCTGATAGAAAATAAACCGCTCCTGGCAGCTGGGGTGAGCCCGGATCCGAGCGCGGAGCTCAGCGATGTTTTTACAGGAAAGGGATTATTTGGTCCCGTTTCTTCCCAAACAGCAGAACGCCTCACAAAGTAAAATTCAGGATTGCCATCAATGTAAATACGCCCTTCCGCAAGCCGTAATGGATTAAAAATGCTTACGGAACTTTTATGAAGGGAAAATCACTATAATCACCATAAAAAATCTCTGCCTTACAGATGCGCTTAATGGAAATGCGGTATACACAAAGAATGTTTGCTTACTCTTTTGCTTAAAGCTGCCTGTGTGATGCAGAAATATTTAATGGAAATGTATATTACACGCGGAGTTCATTTACTGTTTCACTTAAATAACTCCTTCCGTAGAGCCGCAATTTTTAATGGAAACGTGCTGGAAAGCTGTTTGTTACGAAAGGTGATTTTTTTTTTTTCATGTTTTTTCCCCCAAGTCCTACGTGACAACCAACATTTGGTAGAACCTTTTCTGCAGGGATCTTTGTAGGGCTGGTAGGAGTCACACCCTCAAATTCTTCTGTGGGTGACCGCCTGGGAGGACAACGTTCACCTTGGGAGGTACGGGTCAAGGGTGCCGAGCCTTGGGGATACAAAAATGAGCGAAAAGCCAATTTTTATGAGGGCGAAGCATCGCTTCGCTTTCGCTGCTCTTCCAGTTGCCCCGGTGCAGCACCAAATTTCAGCTTTGGTGGCTGGGGGGGGAAAATGTGGGAAGCGTAAATGGCAAAAAGCCCCTGGTCTGATGGGAGCTGCTGAGACGGAGACTGACCGGAGGAAAAGCTTTAAAATTTGGCAGTGGCTTGACTTGTCTTTCACAGCTACAAGACTCCCGACAAGGTAAAGCTCCTCTCAACGCCCGCTCCGAAGACAATTCCCATTTCCCCAGCAGACGTAAGGAAAATAAAACCATTTGGAGTTACGCAAGTGTGCGTGACAAATCCCAGCGCCGTGGCTCTAATTGATTTAACCTGGGGCTGGGGATTGAATTACTGGAAAGGAATTGGAAAAGCTGTTCGGGTTGGTTTTCTCCCCATCCATAACCACTGGCTTAAACACACAGCGCATGTAACAAAGCAGCCCGGGCGAGCGCTTCGGTAGAGTGATTTAGACCACGCTCAGTAAAATAAGGAAGGTAAATTAAAAGTAATCATACTTAGGAGCAGAAACATATATTACATTGGTAATACTCTTCAGACGGGGTGCAATTATTTAGAGGTGAGGAAGACATTAATAAGTGTAATACAAATATGCAATCATTGCTTTTTAGCAGATAATTGAGCGCAACAGCGCTTTCCTGTCTAATTTTCACGGAGCTCCGTTTGTCTTTTCTCCCGCTCCCGAGTGCTTTTCGTGCTTCGGGTCACGTTATTTCCATCAGTCTCAGTGTAACCCAAACCCTTGTTTATTGTATGGGCAGGTGTCTGCCTTCCTATAAGACACCGTGGTTTTGGGCGTGCGGCTTGTCCCACATCGCTCCTTGCCCAGAACCCCCTGGACACTGGGCAGGAGAAGCCATTCACTGCTTTTTCCAGCCTGAAAGCTGGTGGGAAAGGAGCCTGGTCCCATCACTGCAGCAATAATGCCATGCGTGCCTTGAGTTCCAGCACCTGGATCCCCGTGAACTTCTCCATTTAGCATTTTGGGGTTAGAGACGTATGCGTGAAAGGATCAGCGCATGTCCTACCAGCTCTGAAACAGGGGACAGAGGAATAACTCTAAATGCACAATTAAAAAAAAATTAAAAGCTCTCATATGATTTTTTTTTTTTTTTTGGTGCATCAAAATTCCAAAGAAAAAATTCTCCAAGCAAAATCTGCTCAAGGTTGGAGAACACCAGCTGTTTCAGGGTGTTTAACAAGGGTGACCTGGCTTCCTACTTACGGGATGGAATTGGGCTCCTGCTTGGCCATCAGGTTGACCTCGTTGCTTCTAATGAGCTGATCCTGCTCTGCCCCGGGGGAATGAGGGCAAGGCCAAACTCAGCACACACGGGCTTAATCAACTCAGTTTAATGAGAGTAGGCAGGTAGCCTGATTCTCTCATGCTGGTTTGGTTTCTTCCCTGGGTTGGTGAGGAGCTGCCTCTTGGTTGTGAGGTAAGAGCGAGGAGTTTTGCCGAGGCTGCAGTTACTCTGCTTGTTTCTACTCCTCGTTCTCTTATATCCTCGCTGCAGGAGGAGGATTAACAACCTGACCCTAAATTAATATCTGTGTTTCGGGCAGAGAACAACCAGGCTCGCTGGCTTTAGTGGAGTTGCTCCTGACTTACGTGGGTGCAAATGTCATTGTAACAGATGCTTTTTGACTTTTTTTCCCTCCTTGTAGTGCAGTATCTTCTGACTTGAATTTCCTTATGTGCTAGTTCTACGTGGTGGTGTTTCCCCTGAGCTCGATGGGTTTGCTCTTGAGTTGGATAAGTGTGTGAGGGGGGAGTCAGACCGTGGTCCTGGTCACCGAGGCATTGCAAGCTCTTACTGGAAACTCAGGGGCCAGGCAAAAAAAACCCAACCATTTGCTCACCCTTCCTGTAAAGATGACTGATAATGAAAGTAACGATAGAAAATCTAATGTTATTTTACATGACCTGGGGAAATTTCTGGGCAGGAGCAAGGTCCTCACCAGTTGTAACCTTGTGTAGGAGCTAAGGATCTGGCCCGTGTAAGTTAGCGCACGCAACTTTCCTAGTATTTTTCAACGTTTTCTGCCTAGTGCATGGAAAGTTCATATCTTTTTTCCTGGTAAGTACAAAACTGCAGAGTATCTCCGAAAGTTTTTCCATCCTTGAGCGGAATTATGGAAAAGAAACCCCGCGTGGTTGGTGTGAGAGGCGGTGGGCGGTTGGCGAGGTGGGTTGTGTGGTAGGGGAGTGGTCAGTGCAGTGACTACAACTTGTTCTTCAGAACTGGGTGGAGAGTTAGGATATTTTGGGACCTGGTTATCTGCGATTGTGTTAACGGCTGTTAAAAATTGTGGTACGTCAGAGGGTTTTTCAAGCAGAAAACTGGGATGGATTTTAGTAACCCCGGGGTGGGGTAACCGATACCGATCAATGGATCGGCTGTGGGGCAAGGTGGGTGATCTCTCTTAGTCGTTGTCCAAAACAGAGGAATTTAATCTGAGTTTTCTCATGCCACTTAAACGTGGGAGCATTTGCTGGACCTCTCGGGCCCTCAGTTACAAAACTTCCTTAGAAATCTTGAAATATGATGCTTTTCTAATGCAGAAACTCTGTACCGAACTCAGGATAATTGAATATTGACCTCATTTCAGTGGACAAAGAGGTGATGACTGGCTGGAAATCTATCAGCTCAATTGGTCAGGCTGTATCAATGCTTGCTTTGTGCAGGAGAGAAAATGGCATTGACCACGAATGCATCATTCTGGGACTGCTAAAGGTCGAGTTCCCCGAAGCTTTAAATCACTGTGGGTGTAAGTGAATGGAAATTAAATGAGAAGTACTGGGGAAAAAACTGCACTGAGGAAGAGCATCCTATGGAGTGGCCCCGTAATCTTGAGCTTAATAGCAAAATGATGATATAAAGCGTACAAAAGAGGTGAAAGTGGGATAAATGGAAAAGAATGTGGGAATAGGTTCAGATCTATCTCTGACACTTAAGAAAAGGCAAAGGGCGTTGATGAAATAAGTGTCCAATAGATTAGAGTGTCCATGAAACAAAAAAACCCCTGCACTCTGCGGAGTCTAAGCTCCGTGCGGAGTGACTGGGAACGGAGAAGCGATGGGAATGTTGTGGATGCTCCTGGTCTGTGTCTGGATGGAAAATGGTGAGGAGCATTCAAGCCGAGTCATACGTTTGTGTAGCAAAGGAGAGGTTTCCTTGAGTTATTTTATGCAGTGTAGAAAAAACGAAATCTGTCGGTTAGAAAAAGACAAACCCCTTGGCTAGAGGGCACGGATTGATCGCTAGCTGTGTTCTGGTTACGGAGAGCTTCCCATTCGAGCAGGTGTTCGATACTGGTCCACTTGGCTGGTTTTGCTCATTTAGAGAGAGACAACTGTCGCTGGAGAGAGACTTCAGCTTGCTGGGCTAACCTCCGCTTCACCTTTTTCCCCCTGTTTACGTCTTATTTCAGCAGCTGAGTTGCTTCCAAAACAGCACAAAATCCAAAGCCGATTGTTCAGCTTGGAATCGCATCTGAAATGCATAGACCGCGATAAAACTCATGAAACATCTGAGCGGTTTCTGTAGTTTAGGGTTTTTTTACCAGAGGAAATGGCGAAATTTATACCGAGGAAAACACTTGTAAACAAACTCCCCCAATTTCTGTCGACTTTAATCCCTGAGCGGAGTGTTTGGAGCAAGGCTGAAAGCCCCTTGCCCCAGGGGGAAGTGGCAGAGGGAAATTTAATGGCAGTGTTAACCCAACCTTATCTACAGGAGCTTAAATGTGCTGCTCTGACACAAGGTACCAGCAGAGTGAGACGTCAATACCAGTCGGTGCAATGCAGGAGTGGTTTCTGACGTAGGAAAGGAGAAGGATGGTTGATTTTTAATCAAGGGGTTTTTGTATGAAGGACTTCTGCTTGACGGCTCCTTGTAGCCATCTTCCATCATCTCCTGTTGGGTCTTGCTGGCTTTTCTACACTCTGTGGAGACAGCTTGGCTGTTCTGGATAAGTTGTGTATGCCTTTACCGTGTGGGAGCAGGACTTGAGTGCTGCCCAGAAGAGCTTACTGTGAAGAAACGTATGGTCTTGTGGCAGGGTCACAAGTATTTTGTGTGGGCGTCTGTTAACCAGATCATCTGCATCTTGGACAGCCTTAAAGCTTCTTGCTCTGGCCCTGATCTTGCTCGCACCAAGCACGGCTGGGATTTCTAAGTTTATTAATCTCAACCTGAGTTTATTTTGCTAATATAAAAAATGTCAGTGCCTGGAGCCTGTTCTTGGGTGATCTTCAAGTGGTTTCTGGAACAAGGCGGCACAAGTAGGTCTGGTGGCTTTCCTCCTTGGGAAAGGAGAGAAATAAGACCGCGTGCCGATCATCAAGGTTGCATTTTAGTTCTTCTCTAGTCTCTGACATACTTGCATGGAAAGGGAAAGGTGAAGCCTAAGGAGGTGAAGCTGTATGGCATTAATTTTCTATGGGAGAACAGCCTCTGCAGATAGACAAAGAGCTTGAGACCCCAGGGCAGGTCGAGGACCACTATGTGGGACAACAGACCTGCGGGTGAAAGGCTATCTCTGGGTCATCTCTGCAAAAGCTCTTGTATTTCGGCTCTTCTGTTGCTGTTCCAGGAGCTGCTGGTACCCATCTGCCGTATGCTCTCTGTGGCAAACTGGTGGAAATCTCTGTGTGAACACTAGTTTTGTCTCCTATTTCCAGTAACCTAGTGCCTCTGCCAGAGCAGATGCAATCTGCTCAAATATAAAAATGGTCTCTTTTGAAAAATCGTGTAGACGTGCTTGGAATAGCTGTGCTATTTGTGCTGTGAAAGAATAAATTCATCACTGAGCTGAAATAAAAGTTCCTGAAATAGAGCTGTGTCAGAGATCCACGAAGGTGGCAGTTCTGGCCAGGAAAGGGGGCAGCTGGGAAGGAAGATGTGTGGCTTGGTCCTGAGAGGGTCCCAACATGGAGAAGGGGTGTGAAAATTGCATGTCTTGTGTCCGTTGCCGCTCTCTGCGTTGAGGCTTTGCTGACTCCTGTACCAGGGTCTGTGTGGGCTTGGGTGTCCCTTCCTCAACCGAGATCTTCTGTGCTGGAGCATGAGCCCTTCTACGCTCCAGCAACGGGCCACCTCTGAGGTAGTGATGACTTCTGTAACAGTTACCGCACAGGTATATTGCTATGCAGGCAGTGTAGGGATAGGAGTGGGGGTTTGCATTATTTTTACAATTTATTTTTGCACTGAGGGTGGTGGAACACTGTCCCAGGTTGCCCAGAGAGGCGGTGGATGCCCCATCCCTGGAAACATTCCAGGCCAGGTTGGCCGGGGCTGTGAGCAACCTGATCTGGTTGGAGATGTCCCTGCTCCTTTGTCCCTGCCCACGCAATTTTTATTGACCATGACTGAAGAATGTCTATTTTCATAGTGGCTGCGGAGCTAGGTGACCCTGGTTTAAAAAACCCAGCCATAATCTGAGTCAAACGGCAGCGTTTCTTAGCGCGGTGTTCTCAACGAGTGGGCAGAAGGAAGGCTCCTTACTGCGACAGAGCTGTGGGAAAGGTATGGTTTGTAACGGGCAGCGAGGGAACGGCACGGTGTGGCTTGACATCTTGCGGTGTGCTGCTTTTTCCAGCCCTGAGGAACAAGGAGAGTCCCAAGACAGAGATTTTATAGACCTGACATTTAAAGCCATTAAGACTCAATTAGATTCTTGTTGAAATAATTTTATCCTGATTTTTATCCCAGGCTGATTATTGGAAATTATCTCATTTCCCTGAGAGGAGACTCCTCATGGGAAAGGCTCCTCTACAAATTGAGTTTCAATATTCAGTAAAACCGGCCTCAGAGTAATTTTTTTTTTTTTTTCCCCTCCAAAAGATAAGGAAAGAGGAGAGAGAAATGAACAAATACCAGGTCAGCTGCTACAGAGCCGTGTGGTTTCTGTGGTGGTACAGTGCTAATATAAGACATGGAAGAGGGGGTGGTATGGAGAAGAAAGGGATGAAAAGGATGTCCGAGTTGTCTTCAGAGGTGATGTTGCTGCTGACAGATGGCAGAATCTGTCCCACAAACCAGGATGGCTGATGGGGACAGAGGGTCCCTCATGAGGTGACCTGCCAAAACTGCGTGGGGTTTAGCTGTGGCTCCCCAGAGAACCCTGCTTGTCTCTCTCCCTGATTTTGAGGCAGACTGAGGGTGGGTAGAGATCACCAAGCTGATGAAACCACTCAAGTGTTGCAGTCCCTCCTTGCAGGATTTGGAACCATCTGCTTTTAAGTGGTCCAAGCTATTCTATGGTGGATGCCAGCCTTCGGATCCTGTACAGTTGCGACTTTCACTTCAAGTTTGAAATTTCTGTAGGGTTTTTTTTTTTTTATTCTGCTTATTCCCAAATCTTTATTCTATCAATGGAAATTTAGATGTTTAATTTTGCATCTGCTCTGACACCCTTCTGGGCTGTTTTGCTGAAAAGCTCTGTTGGGACTTGACTCGTTTCAACGGTGAGGCGTGCTTCTCTAGCACATGGGACTTGCGACATGAAGATGATGTTTCTAGCTTCCATTCTTCCTTGGAGGACAGGGATTTCTTGATGGGGTTGTATTAGTCATGGTGTAATAAAAACATAGGACTCACGCGAAGGCAGGCAGACCAACTAGGCTTTCCATAAAATATGAGATATATTAATTCTGGGATGCGTAGCTCAAAAGAGAATGAAACTGGGGCTGTAACCTCCATAAAGTATCAAAAAGGGAGGTTTTGCGCTTTGTGTCCTGTGCCTCTGGTACCTAACGGGAGAGCTTGGCTGTCGAGCCTGTTCAGATGAGGAGCTGAGACTATGGCTGCTGAGTAAAGGCGTTTAAGATAAGGGAAACACAATTTTCTATTGAGATGACTTGGAACAAATTGTATTTGTCTCACCCTAGGAAACCAGGACAAAACATCTCAGTTTGATGAGATCTCTCTTCTGAGATGTTTTATTTGGGATTAAAGGTTTTAAAAAAAATATTTCAGTGTAATTCTCTGAAATATTTTGAGATTTGTTCACATTGTGTCTTTAGAACTTGACTTACCTCGACAAATCATGAATCTCAGGATGCCTTGGAACAAAGGAAATGCATTTTCTTACCAGGCTTGTCGATCTGAGTGGGTGCCTTGTGCAGTGGTGCCACCATGAGAACAAGACTTGACCAAAAGAGCCCTGGAAAAAATTGGTTTGTGCTTCATTAGAAGAAAGTCTGCTCAGTTTTTCTGAAAGAAAGATGAATTAACTGGTTATAATCTTCCCAGGAAGGTGTAACTTGTAATAGGGAGAATGCAGTAAAAATGAGAAGTATCACTAAAAGGCAAAGCTTGTAGCCAGCAGTTTCAGACGAGGCAGAGGAGGCACGTTTCATGCTGTGAGGGTAATTAACACGGGGAACATCCTTTCTGGGGCTGTGATGGGATTTGAGCAAAACCGGAGCTTAATATTTTCTTAAAATAAATTCTGTAATGGCATCCCAGACTGGTCCAATAGAGGAATTGCCCAGCCCTATAAAATGTGGAAGTTAACGTGATTATAGTTTTTTTTTTCAGCATAAAATCAACAAAGGTTTCATCTTATGAGCATGAGCAATATCAGAAAAAGAATTACAAGGGGCTGAAGAGAACCTGATGTGAGAGTGCCGTTATTTGCACCGCATGGGGAGTAAATCCAAACAGACAAAACAGATTGGCAGGTATAAATTTCCATTCATTACAATACTGAGATCCTAGTTCTCCCTGTTTGCCCTGTGCAAAGCTTTAATGTTGGAATCAATTTTCCATTCAGGGGGATACTACAGAAAAATGAACGTTAAAGTTTGTAGTTGTCTGTGAGCACAAACCGTGGATCAGATAAAAAAAAATTGGCTGCTTGAAGCACCTACCTTTTAATAAATTTGGGTAACTTCCTAACATCCCCCTCTCCCATCTTTAGGGATGTGTTGCTCTGCCAAGGAGAGAGGTAAAAGCCGTTTTTGGTTGTACGGTCCATCAGCCTTCCTCACGTCTCTATGATTCTAAAAAGTTCAGAAAATAGGTTTCTTTCAAAAGATTCACTCTGAAATTCTATCCTGGCTGCAAACACTCTTTGTACCTTGCCATGCAGAAGATACTGGTGAGAAGGTTTCTTTCCTCTTTTTAGTTTCTGTGGTGCTCTCGGCTATTTTCACCCTGTGCTTGCACTTCACTGATCTGAGAGACCAGATCTGGTTTATTTTCTAAAGAACGTTCCACCTGTGGAAAGTTTGGGCTTGGGTTTGTTTTTTTTGGAAACCAAGGTTATGCCACGGGCAAGTGGTTCTGCAGTAACGACATCCCAGGTGTGACATAAATTGTACAAGGCAGGGGCTGTTTCCCTCTCCTGGAGCCACGCAGAAAAATTATGGTGCGGCGCAGAAGCGCTGTAAGAGGTTTGGAAGACGTCAAGAAGAAACAGCAGATGCTGGGGCTGCGGAGCCAAGAGATGGAAGTGGGGATGCTGGTGTGCGAGGCCATCGCTGGCTGGACCCGAAAGTCCTTATTGTGCCATCATCCAGCCCTGGTGCCCACTTTTCTTCACGGGTGAGGAGTTCTTCCAGCACTTCTTGGGCTGCTCTGCTAGATGGTGCTGTTGCCCTGGTTTCCGAGAGGAGCTTGCAAGCTGGTCCCTCAGCAGATGGTCCTCGAAGGAGAATTAACGTTTATTCAGTTAATGTCCACTGTGTCAGCCAGAGCTTGTGGAAAATATGCTGTGCTCTGGAAACGGCTGCTGCCAAACCGCCCTCCTCGCCGGCCAACACCGTGCTCTGAGGTGGGCCAAATCTCCTGAGTTTGCTGCTGCAGTGGGAGGCTTCACGGATGCGAGCGTACGGGCTGGTGTGGTTCCAACGCCTCGTGCTGCTGTGCAAGCAGCATCCTTAATCTCCTGGTATTAAGGGAACAAGGAAAAGCTAACTCTGCAAGGATGTTGGGAGATTAGGACAAGAAGCAACCAATGTTGTGCAGCTATTAAAGTATTATTTTAGCTTGATTTCAACAGTCAGCTGGGAGATCTGGGGGAAAAACTGCGTTTAAATTTTATCAGGTGGAAGTTGGCTCTGAGCTCTGTGCAAACCTGGAGGAACTTCACTCAGTTACGATGTTTAATATTCATGCGAGCCATTTCTTTGAGAAGTCTCCCCAAATACTACTTGAGCCGCACAGGCAGTGCCAGGGAACGGCACTCATCGCTTGGGCAGAAAAGATTAAAAGCGAATATGCTTCCTGGCAATTAAAGCGGCAGCGAAATCTGCTTGGGGGAGTGCGGTATAAACGCTTCAAAACCGTTGAGATCTTCAGGACTGGCAAAGAGCTGAGACAATGTTAGGAGAAGAGCTCCTAAACATTCATAAACCCAACTTTTAGGCACCAGAGCCCCAGTATTCAGCCCGTAAGTGCCAAACCCACCCACATTGCTGCTGCTGCTGTTTGCTCGACCATCCAGGGTCTGCTGCGGGTGAGCGTGACGTGGGTGAACCCAAACTGGACTTAATTGAAGTGTTTTTCTCTTAGCACTGGAGTTGGGCAGACCTCTTGCGTTTATGGGGCGGGCACAGAAATTGGTTTGGTTTTTTTCCCCCCGTTATGTCAAATTTAAATGACATCTTGGGGATGTGTTCCTCTGAACACAAGTCCAGGGTCGGGGGGGATGGATGGATGGATGTGACCCTTTGTCTCTCCTGGTGGAGCTCTTCTACTTCACCCAGCTCATGAAATATTGACGGCTGCAGCGTTGAGCCCAGCTCTCCCAGCTGACTGCCCTGCCTGCGGAGCTGTAGTGCTGTTTACTGGCCTGATAAATATTGAATTACGGCACAAAGCGGAGCGGCTCCGCTGTGCGGTGGCGGAGAGCATCAGGTCAGAGGGCTTCAGGTACTGGATGGGGTACAGGCAGCTCCTGAGCTTCGGAGGTGACCTCTGACTGTGCAGGAGATGGAGCTGCCCGTGGTCTCGGATGAAAACCCAAGCAACCTGGCAATGATTTCCTTGTGTTCTCGACCCAAAGTGGCAGGAAGGTCAGAGCTGGTGAAGAATGTTGTTTTGGAGGTGGTCTGGAGGTGCCAGGGAGCAGAGGAGGTCTGATAAGCAGCTGAGCTTTCTGGGGCTCCGTTTGCTGAGGCTGATGTGGCTGGGCAGGTGACTTGGACGTGTTCAGCAGAGGCTATTTTGCCAGGTGTGGAAACAGGGAAGAACCAAGGTGTAAATAGGCTGTGCCATCCTTCAGCAATGGGCTAGGAGGCTTGCACAGACGGACCTGCGTGAGGGCAGCATGGCCTGGGCTGCCCCAAAATGTGCCTTGGTGAGCCTTGCAAGACCCCTTATAGCCTGAGCTAAGGCAACTGCATCCCCCTAATCTGGGTGGCACCATGGCCACTAACCCTGGATACCTGCTGCCCTCCTGCTTGGCAGGATGAAGGGCTCTAAGGGACTTGTCTACAGCCCCACAGAGCTTCCATGGAGGAGCCGGAAGCTTGAACCAGTCTAACTGGACCCAATCTCATCAATGTGATCAACTTCCAGAAAAAATCTGTTTATGCTTTGGGTGGTGGAGCACTGGCCCAGGTTGCCCAGAGAGGCGGTGGATGCCCCATCCCTGGAAACATTCCAGGCCAGGTTGGCCGGGGCTCTGAGCAACCTGATGTGGTTGGAGATTTCCCTGCTCCTGGCAGGGGGTTGGACTGGGTGGGCTTCCAGCCCAAACCATCCTGTGCTTCTCTGGTCCCCAGCAGACCAACCCCAGCCGCCGTGCAGCCAAGACGTCAGTCTGCAGCGCTCAGTTTCACAGGTGTATTTATAGCTGCAGACTATAGCACCTTGGTGTCAGTTTTTCTTATGTTGTGGTGATGTTACAGCACCTGGAGTTTCTCCTGACAGTGAATTACAGGTAATTTCTCTCCCCCGCGCACCTGAAAGGAACGGGAGCAGCAGGCTGCAAATCTCTTCACGAGAGCATCTGCGGCAGTGCGAGCAGGGAGAGGAGTTACTGCCGGGGAGGGGCACCCACTCAAAAGCAGTCTCTGAATCTCAGGTGAATATTGTAACAACGCTCAGGTCCTAGCTCTGTGGATGAAATGGCTTAGTAATCATTTTAATTAAAAAAAAAAAAAATCTTAGGCAGAAGTGTCTGAGTTTGATAGATTGAGAGAATCTTGGGAAAAAAAAAAATTAGGTTTTTGGTGCTATAACTAATCTCTGAAAGCAGCTGCACCTTGAAAGCAAACCCCACTATCTCAATTTTCAGAATAATTATTTTAGTGTTTCCAGCATGGTTCTTTGGAAGCGACTAGTCTTTTGCGTTGAATTGTTTGTGAGGTTCCTGTTGGAGGCGAGCCCTGAGCAAGCGTGCGGCAGGCCAGGCAATGGGCTGCCACGTATATTTCCCCAAACAATGGTGTGAAGTTCAGGAACCGTGCACTGAGGGTGTGAAAAAGTATTTATTCCCTGCCCTGGGGCAAATCAGACCAAAAGAGAGGCAGTGGGTGGGATTGCAGCCTCTGCAGTAGCAGGCAGCTTAACCACGCATCGGCGTTTCTGATACCGTGCTCTCATGATTCCTTTAATTTTGACCGACTCGTACGCCTATTGAATTGGAACTTCTTCCTTATTTAATATCAAGCTAGTGTAATGAAGTCGGATTCACTGGCTAATCCACTTCCAGGTAACTGCAATGAGGATAAAGTTGCTGAAGATTGCTGTTTCTGGAAAGGCACCCTCCTGCACTGCCCTGCAATTGAATGGTTTTGCCGATTTTTCTCAAGTAGCGATCACCCGCAGATTGGATGTAGCATCTCCTTAAAACCCTCCTACTTTCTGCATCTTTATGCTCCACATCCCTTTGCCAGCTTAAGACATCTAAATAAATGAAATAACGAAGGAATTAATCTGATGCAAGCTTTGTGAAAACAAGTAATTTCTTAACAAGAGCCAAGTGAGTAATTTGCGATGAATAATTTATCTGACATCTCTTTCTGCTCATGGAGCTTCGGCAAACAGATTTCTGCTTCCTTCAATTAACAGCGGAAAGCTTTTGACAAATTTGGGGTGAATATTCTCAACAGGATGTCTCGTTTGGAGAAAAAAAAAAAAATCCTCTCTAGGATCCAAAATTGCAGTTTCACAGCTTTTCCTTTCGTGAGGAGCCACGTGCCGAGAGACAAGGACGGCGGAGCAGGGCAGGGCTGGTGGCTTGGGGCTGTGGCGTGGATGTAAATGGATTTTCTACTTCCTCACTGTTTTGATGTGGTGGGTTTTTTTTTTTTTTTTTTGTTAAAACCAGATGCCGTTTAGATCATGAAATTCCTATCTAGGATCTATGGTGTCAATGTTTTGAGTTTAGAGAGGTCGCAATGATGGCTCCGGGGTGCGAATGGCCTGTTGAGTTCCTCTGCCAAGGAGTCTAGAGACTGTCAGTTGATGGCTATTTCCTTGCAGAGGGGGGAAATAAAAAGCATGAAAACGACTCTTTTCTCCACTGCTGTGTTGCAGTGGTGTGAAGGCATGTGAGGTGTGGGAGCAGCCCTGCTATCTCTCTTTGGAGATGGATAGCCCACCAGGAATGCGCATGATGGCTGGGTCTCCCTATCTCCTCATCTCTCCCTACTTGGCCAATGACTTGAGTTTGCCAAAAACGGGTCCCTGTGCTTGTGAACCTGGTGATGTTGGGCACAGCTGGCAGGGCCATGTGGAGCCACGAGGGGTTGGGCTGGCTGTTGAGGTCCTCTTTGCAGCCTGTGAACTTTGAGACAGGAGTGGGTGCTGGAATGAGACGCACAAGGCTTTCCCTCTAAGGTGAAATCATGTTGATGCTTGTTCTCTTCCTTTCCCTTTGCGCAGCACACGTCTTGGCCTTTTTGCAGGGATGTGCGTCCTCCAAACCCGGCAAGAGCAGAGCTTTGCCGCCAAAGGCTGTCTTTAGCCACGAGCTTGTAGATGTTGTAACTGATGTTACACGAGTCACTTGTTTTCATACATAGCAAAGCTTGACCAACGACTCCCTATTTAGCACTCCCGTGGCTTCCTTGTTGGCCACACAAGCGTTGGACAGCAAAGAAAACCGACAGTTTCTTGTAGCACATTTTCTCCAAGCTAAAACAAGCTGTTTGCTTGTAGACTAGAAGGGGAAAACTTCCAGAAAGGAAGAGATTTGTCAAGTCCTGAAATACAAGACAGCATACAACTCTCCATTTGAAGATTCAAATGAAAGCATTTGAAGTCCCGTGGTTGCTGCCTTAAGATATGACCACCACAATACCCTGAAGAAATGATTTGGAACTGGCTCTTCCCCAGTTCTTGCTGGGAGCTCGTCCTCTACTTGTGACTGCAATGTCTGTGGATTTGCGCCTCTCTTGATGGCATGGCTGAAGGTTCAGCCTTGCTCCAGCTCTGGCCACATGTGATCAGCACCTGACTTGGGTGCAAGCACTTGAGAAACTGTCCCACGAGCTCGACTTGCTTTTATTCCTCCGTTGCTCTCCCATCTGGTATTTATTGTTCCAAACGTTTGAACATCTTCAGTTTTAAATGTCAAATCAAGTTGAGTTTCAGTGCACGAGGAAAATGTTGTGTGCCATTGGTAAATCAAAACATGCCAAAGAAACCAGAAAGAGATGCAGCCAAGAAGACGACGACTCTTTGGACAATCTTCATTGCTGGAGCCTTGGGTCAAGTGAGACCCTACCATGTAAACTTGATTATTTTTTAATTCTCAAACCAAACTCTTGCAATTATTTATTCAGTTATTTCATGTTACAACACATCTTGATTGACAACTTATATTGGGTGTATGAATTTCTTCTAGCACCAAAGTGATGAGGTGCATACTTAAACCAAACTTGTTCTCGCAGCCTAAATTTGGAGGAGCTCGGTGATTTGGGGTCACATGGGTGCCCTGGTTGTTGGCCTGAGAAAACTTGTGTGCCTCAAAGGGAATACTCTGCAGTTCCTGAAAACAAGGCTCCTTCGGGTTGCGCCAAAAATGATGGCACTTAAATTGCTGGATACCTTTATATCTGATTTTAAAGTGAAAGCCTTGTTTTCTGACACATTTACCGAGACTTAAGTAGGCAGTAATTGTCTTTTAATTATTAGATTAGTAATAGGCTGTGTATCTTAATCTGTTATGCTGTGATTCCTAAAACATATTACTGTTCATGCCCTGGAATTGATTATATTTAACATGCATTAACTGTCTTTATAACTCTCTGTAATATGTCTATTTAGGAGTCTTAACATGCATTTAAATTAGATTTAATAGGAGAGGATTTTTGTGAAACTGAAAGTTTGTTAAGAACAGGTCTGAGGCTGTGGAGATGAGGTGTGCCACGGGCATCGCTCATTGCAGAGCTGCATGATCTCGCAGAGTTGGGTTGGAGGCTGACAATCTCACCATAAAACTGGTGACTTACACCAAGACTTAAAATCTGCCCTAAATCCTCCATTTCATTCCTCCTCATCCACGTTCCCATGGGCACGCTGAAGGACACAGATTCAGGGATGTCCTATGGTCAATAAAACCCGTTTTAGTGCCTGAAAGCCTCGCTACTTTTGCCACCTAACAAATATTTGTGGTGGGGAAATACTTTTGAAATCTTACGCTGGGTAATTGTACGTATTTAGGTCGGATTATGAGCCATAAACCTGCGTTTGCAGGAGGTTAACGGGGAAAATGTTTGTTTGACTTCTTTCCAAAATACTTTGGGAATTGGCAAAGATAAGTCGCTAAATTATTCAGTAGAATAATTTATTTTTAGCCGTGTGAGGAGTGGGTCATAACACTTATGCTTTGGAATTTTTGGTGTTTTTTTTTCTGAAAAAATCAGGTTATAAATAAAATTGGAGGGTATTACAGCTCGTCAGGGACTTGTCTGTGTGCTGTGTGTGTCTCCCTCGGGGTTTTCCTCCTCTGCTCTTGTTATACGTAGGTTTTCTGTCTACCAGATGGATGATTCCTTTCCCTCTTTCTTTTTTTTTTTTTTTTCTGTGCGTTGAACTTTTCCTATCCCAAAATAAATACTTTTACATCAAGTCGTACAGACCGAAGATTTGCGATTGGAAAATACCATTTGTGTCCACTCCTGTGTCGGCCAGCACTGCTGAACAAACTGTTTTGTAAATTGATTCAGGTGTTCCTCAAAGTTTTAGCTAGGCTTCTTCTTTCCACTCACCTTACTGGAAGGCTGAATTGGAACCCAAGTCCTTTGATACTTAAATTTGTTTCAAAATCAGAAGCCTTTGCAAATTTGTAATGAGTTTGCATCCTTTTCTTTTATCAACCCTTTCTAAGCCAAAAATGCTGATTTTTTTCCCCATCTGATTACCTTATTTCAATGTGTAATTGTAGAAATTGGTCAGGTATGGCCTAATACGTCACACTTTGGTGATGACCAAGCTGAGTTTTTCAGCATCCACTGGTAAATGTCTTCTGTATTGCTCCGATGGACCTTTTGTGCGTTTGGTCCTGCCTGGATCCATCTCACCTGCACCAGGAGAGCAAATTTGGCCAGTGACCTTTCATGAGGGTCCCACCACTGTCTCTTACCATAGAAGGAATGCTTCCGACAAGTTAAAATACTGTGTGGATTACCTCTGATGTGCCTTAGGATCGCATTGATGCTTTTCACAAGTGTGCCATGCTGGAGGCCTACAGTTTTTTCTAGGGGAACAGGTTGCCCAGAGAGGTGGTGGATGCCCCATCCCTGGAAACATTCCAGGCCAGGTTGGACGGGGCTGTGAGCAACCTGATCTGGTTGGAGATGTCCCTGCTCCTGGCACGGGGGTTGGACTGGGTGGGCTTTGAAGGTCCCTTCCGACCCAAACCATCCTGTGATTCTATGAATGTGCCCATTGATCTGTCTCAAGGAAAACTGTAGGCCCCCAAGTGAGATCCTAAAGTACACTGGACAAGGCAGTCATTTCAATTTTGTTACAGCTGGAATCCGTGAAGGGAGATAAAGAACTCCTCCATCATAATTTTCAAAACAGTAAGCAGGTCACAGGTGGACCCTGCCTTTTGACATCTTAATCCAGGACTAAATCTCATGTTTCATGAGAGGAGGTCTTGTAAGCAAAGCAACTACTCACCAGGAGAACCTTTCTGAGAAGACTGGTGAATGGTGGTTGTTGGGAATGAACGCACTGAACTTGGGAGCAACTTGGAGCAAACCAGCTCATCTGTGTGCTTGCAAAATTGCTTCCTCGTGCAGATGAGTTTCCAACAGGGCAAGACTTTAGGTTTAGATGTTTTTACTAATGGCTGATCTAACGAGAGACACTGAGTTTGCACCTTCCTGGTGGCATGGAGCCTTTCTCCTCCTTCGTATTTAGGTTTTTTCCTTGGAGAAAAGCACTCGGAAGCTGTGCTGTGTATCTCAGCACCATGGGAGCTTTGGGTTGTCCTGGAGGGTTTAATTCTGCAGCAAGTAAAATTTTGGGGGACTTAGGTAAACATTTGATCTCTAAGGGAGATGCTAATAGCTGCTGCCTTTCTTAATTTTGAATATTTTTTTTGGGAGCTAGCTCACCTCTGTCCCTGGCAGTGGCTCTCAAACTGTACAAGTCTGTTACTGGCAATGGGGTTGAAAGCTTTGTCCGAAATGTGTGCATAGGGGAAAAGTGGTTTGGTTTAAATTCCTTGGTATTTAGCCGATGCCAAATAAATAGCACTTCTCCACAGATGCTCTCAGCTATAACCATCTGGACACTCCAATTATTTTCCATTAATATTTGTAATTATTTTAAAATACAATCATTTCCGTGATTTTTCATTAATTTGTCAACAACTTCTCATTTTTCATAATTCAGTTTTTCATGACTGATCCATCAATCTTCCGCTGTCTCTAGTAGTACTGAAGGAAACTGGAGGTTTATTTTATTTTAAGGTCCTCCAAATATGCTTTTTTATCTGAGACATCAAATTAACTCCTGTTTCCCTTTGCATGGTCTGGCTTAGAGAGAAAACCCTTAAAGATCTGCCTGAAGGTCAGCAAAGCTGCCCCCAGGTTAGGACCTTGTAGAGATTGCTACTTCTTGTAGAACACTTCCCACCACTGGTGCCCTCTTCTGACCTGAAATGGGAGAGCCGAAGACCTTTCCTCCTTCATTTATCCTCACCAACTGAAGCTTTGGAGCTTCATCAAAAGTATTTAGGTCCATATATATATATATATATTTTTTTTTTAAAGGGCAAAAATGACTCCTGGAACAAAACCTGCAAAATGATGAGAGGTTTGGAGAGGTCGGTGGGGAACAGCTCACCACCAGCTGTTTTGACATGACCTCCATCTTCTTAAAACTGCTTATTTTCGTGAAAAAGCTTCTTAAAACTTCTCATTTTCATGAAAAAACTTCTTAAACCTTCTTATTTTCATGCCATGCTGGGTGAAATGGGACAACTCCAGCCAGGGATTAATGGGTTTGTTCCCGATGTCCAAGGGTGCTGGGTGAAAACACCTCTGTGCCTGAGCGGTGCCGATCTCTCCCTGCTGCTGCAGAGTTTGCTCCGCACAATTGTCTCACTTAACCTCTTTGTTTAATATTTTTAATGACTTCTTTGGTCTGTGGATATTTGTAACATTAACATAATTATCTATCTTAACATACTGTATTTGCTGCCTGCCGGGGATGAAACACTGAAGCTAACACCAGCAGCTCATTAACAATAATGCTACTAGCTCATTAACAATGTTGACCCAATTACATGTTGTGTGTCCCAGAGACAAATAACTGTAATTGCGACTCAAAAGTGATTTCATAAACATTGAGATTCTTTTTGAAATGCAAAGTAGGGAGCATTATTTGAATTTTCAATATAAATACAGGTTTAAATTAAATAGAGCCAATCATCCCACTAAAACAAAACTTCCGTCCGTGCAGACGTCCGTAAAAAAGGCCTTTTGCGTTGACTTGATCCACGGCAGAATCAAAATAATTTTCATTTTTTTCTTCTGCAAAAATTATACCAGTTATAGACAACAAAAGCCAGACATCTGGTAACTGGCAGCCACGCCGGCTATCAGCAGGTAGCAGTTTTCTTTTGAAACCATTTGGATTATGTGGCGCACCCAGGACAATAGGAATCTGATGAAGCCTTTGATGTAATCTGTTGAGAATTTTTTTTTTTTTTTTTCTTTTTTTAAAGCTGCCTGGATGAAACGGAGCTAAAGCGATTTGCATGAGATGATGCCCGCAAGCTGCGCGTGCAAGGCTACGCGTGCAACCTGCCGCCATGTGATGGAAGGGAATGGCCGTACCATTACGGGAGCGTGGTGTATGGATGGGAGCTCGGGATGACTCATCACCTTCCCAGAGGCTGGGGGATCTTGTTTACTGCATCAAAACAAGAATTGGGGTTTTTTTTTCACCCTTTGTATGTAACAAGAGGGCTGTTGCAAAGGAGAAACTTAATGTTGCAAATGAGCAATTAACGGTCAGCACCCGTTTGCAGAGCTATCTGCCCCATAAGCTTTTCTACTGCTGCGGTGGTCCAGGCCAAATCGTGGCATTGAACCAGCTTCCTTTTTGCAGCATGCTCCCCTCTCCTTCGTAGAGTCCCTTAGAATGACAGAATCATAGAATGGTTTGGGTGGGAAGGGACCTTCAAAGGCCACCCAGCCCAACCCCCCTGCCAGGAGCAGGGACATCTCCAACCACATCAGGTTGCTCAGAGCCCCGGCCAACCTGGCCTGGAATGTTTCCAGGGATGGGGCATCCACCGCCTCTCTGGGCAACCTGGGCCAGTGTTCCATCACCCTCAGTGTAAAAATATTTTTCCTAATATCTGATCTGAATCTACCTCCTTCTCTTTTAAAACCATTACCCCTCGTCCTATCACACCATGCCCTGCTGAAGAGTCTCTCCCCACCTTTCCTGCAGCCCCCTTTGGGCACTGGGAGCCGCTCTCAGCTCTCCCCGGAGCCTCCTCTTCTCCAGGCTGAACAGCCCCAGCTCTCTCAGCCTGGCCTCACAGCAGAGCTGCTCCAGCCCTCTCAGCATCTGCGTGGCCTCCTCTGGACCCTCTCCAGCAGCTCCACGTCTTTCTGATGTTGGGGGCTCCAGAGCTGGACGCAGCGCTGCAGGGGGGTCTCACCAGAGCGGGGCAGAGGGGCAGAATCCCCTCCCTCGCCCTGCTGCCCACGCTGCTGGGGGTGCAGCCCAGGGTGGGGTTGGCCTTCTGGGCTCCAAGGGCTCTTCCTTCTGGAAGAGGGCATGGGGGGAAAAAAATAATTGCATCTTCATGCCAAAGCACGGGTGGCTAAGGAGGGTGGCAGGGGGTGGCACTGAAAGGGGTCAAGAGCCCTTGGCTCTTTGGGACGTGGGGCTTTTCAACATGGTGCGTTGTCCTCTCGTGGCTGTGCTTCTCCCTCAGCACTGCTATTTACTGATGCAGCAAGATTTATTCTTAAAAAGCAGCTTCAGTGCCCATGCCACAATATTTAATGGCATTACCAAGGTGGCTAGGAGTGGATTTTTAAGCTTGGAAGGAGATGACAACCTCGTCACGCGATATGCCGGATGATGGGTAAATTGAAACTTCTCATCATTATTTATTGAAAACAGCTCCTATAGCCTACCCAGAATTTTCAGCCTGACAGGGCTCATTTATTTGATATTTTAAACATTAAAAAAAAAACCAACAACGGGGGAGGTTGTCATTAAGATATCAGTGAATCAAACCATTGAATGACATAGTTGTTCACCAAAAAGGAGTTAGCTGAATTTTTAATGCAGCGTCAGCGTGGCTTAGAGGTGAAGGTTGTGGAATTTATGGCATTTTATATGCAATCGTATCACTAGGAAATTATATTCTATCAAAATGGCTGGTCAAGTATCTTTACTTGCCTCTGGCAGCCTAAATAAGTCCCTGGTCACCTCTGGGTTGTATGGCCATGCCTGGTATGGATGTGGGAGCCTCCCTCGGTGTTTCGGTTCCCATTGTGCTGAAGAACTCTTCGGTTTGTTTCTCTTTTCAAAGGCTTCAAGATCAAGGTTGCACAACCCAACCTCCAAATCTTACATAGAATCATAGAATGGTTAGGGTTGGAAGGGACCTTCAAACATGTTGCTCTCCAGGAAAGACTCCTTTTATATCTAAAGGAGGGCAACCTAGGGCAGGTCTTAAGGCAAAGCCCAGCTGAGAGTTTGCCAACACCAACCATGGTGTTGGACTGGTTTCAAAGGAGTTCAGATATTTTTATTTTGCCTCATCCTGGCCCAAGAGCTGTAGTTGAAGTAGAGTCTCAGAAGAAGACAGAATAGGAGTCTTTAAAACCATGCTCTCAAAGAACAAACTGAGAGCTTGGATCTCCCCAGGTGGGGAAGTGCCTCTTCTGCAAGCTCGTGGTTTTGCATGGTGGGTGAGGAAGCCCCTCTGTTCTGCTGAAGTTCTTCAGCTGCAGTCAAGGGGCTGATTTCCTGGGTAAAATCTCTCCTGAGCAGAGAGAGAAATTCAAATCCTTGATGGTAGGTCTGCTAATGCCCAGACAGAGCCCCTCTTGACTTGGCAAAGACTTCACCAAGACTTATGGAGACAACATGTCTTGCTATGCTTAGCGAGAGTCTTTGGGTTGACTGGAGAAGCAAAGGAATATTTTTTTGTTTAGATCAACGCCAAGAACCTCCTGCATCCTTTGAAATCATCATTTTGGTGTCTTCACCGGTGGCTGCCAACCACCCAGCAAATGCTTTTGGCCATTCCCTGGCTTTTTTGGGACTGGCTTTACATGGCTGCAAGCTGCCCACCCAGCCCTGCTGAGAGCTCCTCCCAGGAAAGCTTATTTCAGCGAGAATTTTGATCCATCATGGATCTTGGATTGAGAGATGAAGTTCCTGCTCAGCCTGCAGAAGGTTTTGTTTAGGTTTTTTCTCCTGGTTCCTCCTTGTCTCTGAGGAGATGAGACTGTAATACAGATCAGGCTCAAAAGTCCGTTTATGAGAAGCTTGAGATTGATGGGATGCATGCCCTGGAAGGACGGCTACTCCTTTCTCCGCCGCAGGGCAAATCCTGGACTAAGGACCAAAGTAAGAGGGGAGAGCTGAATCCCATCCCTGGGGGTATGTGCTGGTCCCTTGGGCTGTGAGTGGCTGTGAGCCAGGAGGTCTCTGGGAAATTGCTCGGACAAAAGCTGCGCCAGAACCAGGTTAATAATGCAGTACCGTGGTGGACATAGAATCACAGAACATTTTGGGTGGGAAGGGACCTTCAAAGGCCACCCAGTCCAACCCCCCTGCCAGGAGCAGGGACATCTCCAACCACATCAGGTTGCTCACAGCCCCGGCCAACCTGGCCTGGAATGTTTCCATGGATGGGGCGTCCACCACCTCTCTGGGCAGCCTGGGATAGTGCACCACCACCCTCAGTGTAAAAAAATTCTTCAAAATATCCAGTCTGAATCTCCCTCCCTCTATTTTAAAACCATCACCCCTCGTCCTGTCCCAGCAGGCCCTGCTGAAGAGTCTCTCCCCACCTTTCCTGCAGCCCCCTTTGGGCACTGGGAGCCGCTCTCAGCTCTCCCCGGAGCCTCCTCTTCTCCAGGCTGAACAGCCCCAGCTCTCTCAGCCTGGCCTCACAGCAGAGCTGCTCCAGCCCTCTCAGCATCTGCGTGGCCTCCTCTGGACCCTCTCCAACAGCTCCACGTCCTTCTGCTGTTGGGGGCTCCAGACCTGGACGCAGCGCTGCAGGTGGGGTCCCACACATGGTTTTTCATTTGCAGATATGGATGGAGCAGGATGGCTTGTGTATCCATGGGCATCGTTTCCCTGCATGGGGCGAAGGGCTCTGAACCTGGCTGCTCTGGGAATGGTGGTGAAGGGAGCTGGGCTCGGCTTCCCGTATCCCGTGGATGTGCTGGGATGAAGAGCACAGTCCTTGAGCAGCTCCTGTTTCACCGGGCGTACGGGTTCACCAGCCTGAGCAGGTATTTCCTTCCCTCTAGGAAAAAGTTATTATTTTTCCTGACCTAGAGGGGATGATTCAGCGTGCCAAAATTGTGTTTCAAGTCTGTAGGAATTCAGCGGTGCTGGCAATGAGCTGAGTTTCTCAGCGAGGCTGGCAGGGTTGAGCTAATCTGATACCGAGCGATCCGCCCCGGCGCTTGCTGCTCTGATTATTTCAGAACAGTGAAACTCCAGCCCTGAGCTGAGTTTATCCTCAGTTTATCTGGGGGGGAAAAAAGAAAAAAAGCAAAGGGGAGAGGTTTGGGGTTCATGTCATCATTACAGGAATTTGGGACTTGGAGCTCCTGACACAGCTGGACATTTGATGACATTGATGGCAAAACTGTAAATTGCATTGGTAGCAGACAGGGTTTGCGTGGCACCATGCGCCATCCTGCCTGATTTTTGGCTTAGACACCAAGTTTTAGGTGCCAAATGGAAAATGATAGGTGAACTCAGCTGTGTTACGTGTACAAGGAGGGAAAACCCAAGGGTCGCTCATAGGATGCACACCCTGGCTGGTCACAGACGTTGCTTTGCCCTCCTACTAGTCAGAAGATAAGAACCTGCCCAAAAGGACCGTTCCTATTTTATGTCATAGAATCACAGAATGGTTTCGGTTAGAAGGGACCTTCAAAGCCCACCCAGCCCAACCCCCCAACAAGGAGCAGGGACATCTCCAACCAGATCAGGTTGCTCAGAGCCCCGGCCAACCTGGCCTGGAATGTTTCCAGGGATGGGGCATCCACCGCCTCTCTGTGCAACCTGGGACAGTGCTCCACCACCCTCATGGTGAACAATTTCTTCCTGACGTCCAGTCTGAATCTACCTCCGTCTATTTTAAAACCATCACCCCTCGTCCTGTCACACCAGGCCCTGCTGAAGAGTCTCTCCCCATCTTCAGCCCCCTTTAGGCACTGGAAGGCTGCTCTCAGGTCTCCCCGGAGCCTCCTCTTCTCCAGGCTGAAAGCTCCAGCTGTCTCAGCCCGGCCTCACAGCAGAGCTGCTCCATCATAGAATCTTTAAGGTTGGAAAAGACCTCCAAGATCCTCAAGTCCAACCATCAAGCTAACACCACCGTGTCCACTAAACCATGTCCTGAATGGTTGACCATATGGTCAAATGCAAACAGATGTGGGCTGGCAAAGGCGTTATGCCCTCACCCCAACTGTGCTCTGACAGCGGTGCCTCATCTGCCTGGAGTCTCATCCCATCCTCTGGAAAATAGCAAGTTTTGGCTGTGGTGCTCCATCTCCCAAGGTTCAACCGAGCCTGATGCCATGCTTCTTATCTCCAGCCCGGGCCATGGCTGGTGGTGTCATTTTGATGCTGAAAAAAGCAAATAGCAGGAGAAAGATGGAGTTTTGTGGAGGAACAAACAAATCTAGGTAACACTCTGGGTGTAAATCTAAGTCCAGGAAAAAGTCTTTAACTCTACGCTGCGTTAGTGGTGGTATCTTCTGCCTTTTGGTTGTGGGGTTTACTGAATTGCATCTGAGCTCAAGGACTTTCCCCGTTTCTCCTTTGCCTTTCCAGCTCTCTTTTATTTGTGTCTTATTGCTGGGGTGTGTGAGAGCACGTCAGGAAATGAAAACCGCTGATATCCCGATTATTTTTTTCAAAGTCGGCTTCAGGACAGTGGCAAGCAAGTGACCAGCAATGATCTGCATGAGTGTGGTACCATGCGTGGAAATGGTGGGCATCAGCGAAGCAACCCGGTGAAAAAACGTGTTTTGTGGGTTTTTTTTTTTTTCTCTTTTTCTTCATATGATTTTTCAGTTGAACAGAGCTAGATGTGGTGGGGTGCTGCGGGGAGATGATCCTTTCCATGGGGCTCGTGGTCCCCAAACCCAACGTGAAGGGTAGGCTGAGCACGGCAAGAGCAACGGCAACGCTTTTGCTTTGGGAAAATGCATCTGAGCTTTATATCATGTGCATACATCTATTCTTTCCTGTATCTTACATGTTTATGTATTTTATGAAACACCTCTTCTGGTTCCCATTGGCTCCAGCCCCTCCTGCAGACCCCAAAGATCACAATTGCCTTTTCCTCAACCGGTTAATTCATTTTTAAGCCTCCCTCTGTCAGGGACTTTCTTGCCACTACAGCGCTTGGGCAAGACTTAGCTAATAATTACCTTCTGTTAGGAAAAATGATTTGGCATGAAAAATCTTCCTTGGCTTCTGCTGGCGAGCGTCTGAGAAAGGCAGCTTTAATATCCGCCTCGGAAATTGTCACTTAGCATACTGCAGGAGTCTGTGTCAGAAAACGGGGAAGGGATTGCGACTGTTGCACTGCTGGAAAGTAGATTTAGAGCTCATTTTCTCCGTGGTATGAGAAGATAGCTCCCATTAACAGCCTGAGTCAGATTATATGAACCCGCTCTCTGCGTGGCGTTTGTTTTCTAGAGATCTGGAGGAAATTCCCTGATCTGGGTAAAGAGATAGAATGGGTGTTCCACAGGCTTCCCCAACCCTTCCAGAGGCACCCATCATATCTGGGTCTCCTTAATGGTAGCTCCATGTGTAATATAGACCGGGCCTAAACAAGCTATTCTCTGACAGCCTGACAATAATAACAAAAATATGGCTTCTCCAACCTTGTGCAAGGTCCTTTGAAGATTTTATCTTAATCCAAGTGAAGTCTAAGATTTAATCTGAAAAGCCAGAAATAATGCATCAAGCAGCAGCTCTTCATCCTTCCTGGTGGAGCCAAAGCCAGCCTTTGAGGAATCGCAGACTGGCTGAGGTTGGAGGAACCTCTGGGGATTGTCCAATCCCACCTCTGCTCAAGCAAGATCAGCCTCAGCCGGTTTTCCAGAACTGTGTCCAGGAACCATTTCAGCAGGGTCTGTAGTGATAGGACAAGGGGTAATGGTTTCAAAATAGAGGGAGGTAGATTCAGACTGGACATCAGGAAGAAATTTTTTATGCTGAGGGTGGTGAGGCACAGGCCCAGGTTGCCCAGAGAGGTGGTGTGTGCCCCATCCCTGGAAACATCCCAGGCCAGGTTGGATGAGGCTCTGAGCAACCTGATGTGGTTGGAGATGTCCCTGCTCCTGGCAGTGGGGCTGGGCTGGATGGCCTTTGAAGGTCCTTTCCAACCCAAACCGTTCCGTGATGGTCTGCATTTCCCCTTGTTGAACATCACAAGGTTCCTCCTGGCCCACTGCTCCATTCAGAGCCCCCTGAACGGCAGTTCTGGGGCTCCACCACCACTCTCACCACAAGCACCCCTGTGCTCTTGGCCAAAATAACCAAACCCGTGTCTGCCCTATAGATCTAATAATTTGAAGTCTTGCTTCTTATCTAGGCTTTTAACTCATTTGCCCGTCACTTCATCAGTTTCTTTTTGCTACATAAATGGGAAAAAGTCTTATTTACTTTTGCTGTTAACATTATTTTCCCTTGCTGTGCAGACTGCTGGTGAGTTTTATTAATATGCTATTTGTCAGAGTGCTTAATGCATGTTTGTAAAATGGCTTAGAGGTGATTTGCTGTTTCTAGTTAATTTTTAATAAGGGAGCTCTCTTCATTACACCGTCTGCTGGAGAGGTTTTTATTTGAAAATATCGAAGTTGTGACCATGGTATTTTAATTCTCTAATCCATCCAGCCGTGCTGGCAGCAGTGCTGGCAATTAGCGCTTGTGTGGCGGCTGTGACGACCTTTCCGGTTGCCACCGTGCCGCCGGGCCCTTTGGGGTGCTGGCCCTAGGAAGGACCTTACCTCCAGGCTGTCACAGGTGGAGTTCAGAAACATCATCTTTGCTGCAAATGTTTCTATGAATGGTTTGGGTTTGAGGAATTCTCTTTATCTCATGCAATGGCATGGTCGGAAAAATCTAGAGCCACTCCTACTTCTGTCCAAAAGTCATAATTCTCTGTTCTCCAAGGGGAGGAAAGTGGAGATGGGATCCTGCAGACCTCGTATACCCTGGGATGCTGCTGCTTTGCCCTGCTACAGCTTACTCATCCCGTCAGGCTGTCCTTCCAGAAATGTGTTAAACCTCACAACCTTTCAGTCTGGTCAGGGTGAGGATGCAGCCCCCAGGGACGTGCCAACATGGCCGCAGGACAGCCTGCAATGTAGTGATGAAGTGTGCAAAAATTAACAGGGAAGTAGTGCCCGGTACCTCTCTTTCCCATTCTCCCTTATATTTTGGGTTTTTTGTTTGTTTGTTTTTTTTTTTTTAGTGAGAGTTTTGAAGGCTTCCTGGAGGGAGGGTCTGTGTCCGTGGGTCTGTGAGCGAAAACCTTCCATGAGAAGATCTGTAGGGCCTGACGGGGATTCCCACTGCTGGACCATGGAATGGTTTGGGTGGGAAGGGACCTTCAAAGGCCATCCAGTCCAACCCCCCTGCAAGGAGCAGGGACATCTCCAACCAGATCAGGTTGCTCAGAGCCCCGGCCAACCTGGCCTGGAATGTTTCCAGGGATGGGGCATCCACCGCCTCTCTGGGCAACCTGGGCCAGTGCTCCACCACCCTCAGTGTAAACAATTTCTTCCTGACGTCCAGTCTGAATCTACCTCCCTCTATTTTAAAACCATCACCCCTCGTCCTGTCACACCAGGCCCTGCTGAGCAGTCTCTCCCCACCTTTCCTGCAGCCCCCTTTGGGCACTGGGAGCCGCTCTCAGGTCTCCCCGGAGCCTCCTCTTCTCCAGGCTGAACAGCCCCAGCTCTCTCAGCCTGGCCTCACAGCAGAGCTGCTCCAGCCCTCTCAGCATCTGCGTGGCCTCCTCTGGACCCTCTCCAGCAGCTCCACGTCCTTCTGATGCTGGGGGCTCCAGAGCTGGGCGAGTGCTGCAGGGGGGGTCTCAAAAGAGTCGAGTAGGGGGCAGATGCAGTTGGCTTTCTGGGCTGCAAGGGCGCATTGGTGGCATGGAAGGAGACTGGGAGGGGAAGGTGGGAAGCACTGTGAAGAACCTGTTTATGGGGAGCCCTTTGCCACTTTCATTACAGGAAAAAGAAGAACTGTCACATGTAGAAGAGTTAACCCTGAAGTGTTGACTTATATTTTCAGACTGTGGATGTAACCACTGCAATCTGTACTTGAGGAGGTCTAGTTTTTAATGCTCCATATTTTCAAAGTCCTTTGAAGATGCTAGTGCTTTGCCAACAGAGGTCTTGGATTGTTTTATCAAGGCGTTTATTGGAATGGGTGTCCTGAGCCCTATCGACGGCCAACGGGCATTGGGAACCTCTCCCCCACCTCGAATCTCAGCCCAATCCTGAACCTCAGCCTGCCACAGTCCCTTGGCATGACACGGAGGTTCTGCCCTTATAACTAAATCTTATACACTTTAATGATTATGCCTTTTTTAATTTATATGCAAAATTGATTCTCCCAATCAATACCCCTGTGGGCTGAGAACCTTGGGCTGCAAGCGGAGCTTGGCTCTGGCCGCAGGGATTTTAGTTGTTGCTCCTGATGACTGTTTGAGCTTAAGATGTGACATGGCTAGGTTTTTTTTTGTTTGTTTGCTTCTTCTAAAAAGAAGAAAAAAAAAACACCTCAATTTGTTTCTATATCAAAATCTATAGTAAATAGCCAAGTAATTTTCTTCCAGAGCCCTGAATAAAGTGGGATTAATTGCATTTGGCTTCATCACGGATTTGCTGAAAACAGCATTTAACTTTGAAGCTCCTTCTAGACCTTCAGCAAGTTTGCAATCTCTCATACGTAATGTAGAGAGCTCCAGGTTCACGTTCCAGCTCAGGGGTCACAGCTGCTGCCGTTGAAGATGCTTTTGCACTTTTGCTGTTGGATTGCTGTTAAAGACTTCCCTTTGGTTTTGATGCTGTGCTGAAATAACGTAATTTGGGGGCTTTTTTTTTGTATGTGTGAAAGATGGAACGCTGGCCCAGGTTGCCCAGAGAGGTGGTGGATGCCCCATCCGTGGAAACATTCCAGGCCAGGTTGGCCGGGGCTGTGAGCAACCTGATCTGGTTGGAGATGTCCCTGCTCCTGGCAGGGGGGTTGGACTAGATGCCCTCTGAAGGTCCCTTCCAGCCCAAGCCATTCTATCTTTCTGTAAGCTTTGACTTTCCCAATTCTGAAAGCGTTTTGGGAAGAGGAACATCCTGTTTCAAAGAAGCTCCACTCACAGGCTCAAAGTGACTCCCCCTCGCTGAGAAGCATGAGTTTAGTTATTATTTAAAAAAGATGAAAAATTAGTGCAAAATATCTGAAGCAAAATATTTTATTTTATGCATTTACTTTATTAATACTTGTAATTTTGGATTCATCTGAATAACTGAAATTTTTCAGCCGTCTCAGAAGGAACGATCCTAGACAAGTTATGGGTCAAAGCCCCTGGCCATCCGCTTACGTTCTTTGTGTTCTTAGCAAAATAATTTCCATGGCTTTGTTTGAGGTGGGATATTTCTGCGGGGAGGGTGGCGGGGCCCTCGGTGGGGGGAGAGCAAAGGAGGTGCCGTGGAGGTGGCTTGCTGGGTACAACACAGCTGTTTTTTCTTTGGGACAGATAAAGCGCCCAGTGTTGGCGTTAGCATCACGGTGGAGACTGGGAAGAAGCAGCCCGCGCAGTCAGCTGTGTGACATCATAAGGCATTCATCATGGGCAATCGTTTTCAACTGGGACTTGACCCCTTGAAGCCCTTCAGGAGGCACTTTAAGGCAAACATCTGAGACCATAAACCGAGGGAGAACCAAACCAGGCACCAGTCCCTGAAGGGTGGAGGTATCAAAGTGCTGAAAGCATTTTGTGACTCGGTCACTGTTCCATGAGCCTGGGTTTTAAGTAGAAACGATGAGAAAATCTCCCATGAAGATGGGGATTTGCCTGCGCTGAGCCTCTTCTTGGAGACAGTTCCACAAGGAGGTTCCTGCTGGTGGCCACCTCCATGCACCGCAAACTCCGTTTGCTGGCGGAAACTTTTTACTGGGCTGATTTCGTACTGGAAACCGTTATACTGGATCAAGTATCATTTTTCTCCAGTTTTTAATCCTGGATCAGGGTTTAATTTCTTCTCCAACTAGCACAAGATGCTTCAAGCTAGCCCCAGCTTTCTGCTGTTTGCCGTGAGCTGCCTGCCAGGGTGCCCGCATCCAATATCAATGATTGCAGCCGCAATCCCGGCCTCGGCTTCCCAGGCACAGCTCCGCTTGGAAAAGGTGGAAAGAAATGATACCCTTTCGCAGAGTGCTCTTCTCTCTCTGGAACTGTGTTTCAAGGGATTTTAAAATATTTTTCGTTTTCAATGCAAATCAGAAGAAAAAGCGCGTGGGGATCTCCCTGTCTGCAGTGAAGTGGTTGCTGCGGAGCTAAGATGTCTGGGGTGAGGATGCAGGTTTGCTGGTTTTCCTGGAGATAATTAATTGCCTAGCAGATTGTGAGTACTACGTAACTAAAAGATGAGTAAGGATAAAGAGGATATCCCTTTCTTTCCTTGCTGCGTCATGCAATTTGAAAAAAAAGAAGCTGGACTTTTGTGCGACCGCCACAGCAAAAGAAGGAAGCTGTTTTCCTCCCAAGCTCTGGAAATTGGCTCTTCTTTGCTTGGCTCTTCTTTGCTTGGTTTCTCTATGGGCATCCATATTTTTTTGCTGTCACTGATCCCAGATCGGCTTTGCTGCCGCTTGTTGGCTTGCGGAGCCTTCTGCCGTCATTGCACGTGCATGGGGTGATGTCTCTGGGAGGGGAAGCTTCCTGAGACGAGGTGGGACCAGGATGGAAAAGACAAGAGGTTTCCTTCCAGCAGCACTCGCAGCGTCTTGGCACTTAAATATCTTAAATATCTCCATGGAAGGCGGGAACCTGAACGCATCCCGCTCGGTTGGCTGGTTGCTGGTGTTGGCAACCTGGAATTCTGCTTTGTACAAAATCCTGCTAGAAAAGTCGTGTTGTGTTGTTGGTTTTTTTTCCTCTAGCGATAACCCTTGATCTATTTCTTGATTGTGAGCAAGGTAATAGCGCTCAGAAACGGGGCTGGGGAGCCTGGGTGCAATGCAGTGACTGCAGCGACGACGAATATTCTGTGCTTCTGGTGAAGACGGAACGCTGCTGGGGTCCTGAGGTGGCATGGGCTGGTGAGTGGCCCCAGCTGATGGCAGTGGTGTGGAGGCATCACTGCTGGTGTGGCAGAGGGGTTTGGGGCTGAGCTCTCGTTTCTTGTTTGTCGATGTAAATCATAGAATGGTTTGGGTTGGAAGGGACCTTCAAAGCCCACCCAGTCCAACCCCCCTGCAAGGAGCAGGGACATCTCCAACCAGATCAGGTTGCTCACAGCCCCGGCCAACCTGGCCTGGAACGTTTCCCAGGATGGGGCATGTTGCTGGTCTTGGAATTTTCCGCTCACTAATGAGGAAGTGAGTGGAAAGAGGTGGGGGTAAAGAAGTGGAAGATAACGTGAAGGCTGCCTTCCCGTGACAGAGCTCCTGAATCCACCTGGGGTTTGGAAATTTGCTTTGTTCCACACCGGAAGAGAAAATGCAGAAAATTCTGAGAGGGATGTTTTGGTTCTCTGGTAAAAAGTTGTCTTGGATAAAACCAAACTGTTGCATTTCTGTTTGTGACCTTTCCGAAATGGTATTCTGCACTATGTGCTAGAAAAATATTTATATTAAAAACCAGCTTAACGTAAAAGGTTGATATATTTTTATGGCGAAAGCGCATGAAGAGGCTCCTTCCCCACGCTGCTGCCCCGGCGGGGCCGTGGGCACAATGGCCTGGGGCAGGTCGGCAGCGCCGCACATTCCTGCCCCTTCCCCTTTTGGACCTTTCTCCTCCTCTTTTCCCCCCAGAAAAAAGTGCTCTCTGTCTTCTCTCAAGGTCTTAAGGCCCCTGGGCACAGCTGTGCCATGCACATCTGTACATACTTATATAAATATAGGCGTATGCATATATAAATATATAGTTATATATTTAATTTTTAGCAGTGAACTCCATCCAGCCATGGAAGAACTGTCAAGATTTTTTTTTTTTAATTTGGCATAAACTCACGAGGCAAATAGTAATTAGGAAGAAAGTTGAAATCCTTTGCTTGCTTAGTCTGCGCCTGCAGTTGAGACCTCGTTAGGAATATTACCTTCTCCTGGCCCGTTCTGCCTGGGTGAAACCCAAAAACCTGCTCTGGAAATAAAAATCTGTCAAAATGACTCTGGCTTGGGATTGCTGACCTGCCTCTGAGCCTCCTGTCCTTTCTTGAGGAAGAAAAAAACCCCAACAGACCTGAGAGCCCCCAGGAGGCAGCTGCTGAGGCCAAATCCCAAAGTCATGGTGCACATCACCAGTTTGGGGATGTTAAAGATGAAAAGGGATAATAATACATAATATCGAATAAATAATCCTAATACTAACACATGGTACTAATTTGGATTTACGGAGGGTTTTCTAACCATCTCAAGATGCTTGCAAGCCTCAGCAGAAGCAGTGAAGCTGGAGTTGGTGAACGCGGTGGGTTTTTTTCTGTGCAGTGGGTTAGATCCCAGCATAAATGGGAGAATTTGGGGCCAGCGTGGAGTGAGGTGCCAAGAGCTGCTTTCCTCAGCGCTGTTAGATGTTAGAGTTAGGGAAAATCGGGGGTTCATGGAGTTGAGTGCTCTCTGGTTGGGGTCCCATCACTCTCCCCTGCTGTCCTCCATCGTCTGTGCACACGTGAACACAACGCTCTGATTTTTATGGCTTTTTTTTAAAGAAGAGTTATTCTTCCAGCATAGAAACATTCCAACCTGGCTACGATCCCCGCTCTCGCACAGCTCTCCAAACGCTTGGGGTTGAGCTCGTGAAATTCATAGGAGCTGCAGACTGAAAAGAGAGGCCTGGATGGGAAAAGAGAGGCCTGGATGGGAAAAGCTGGATGCAATTAAATCAGAAAGCAAGGCCCATTGCTCTTGGTGGTTGAAAAGCAAATCCCTGTTTGTTGACTTGCCGACAGCCCTCGTGTCGTGGCTTCAGGCTTGGAATGAGGTAGGCAAGTGGCTTGCCCCATGCTGGTGGTCTGTCGGTCACTCCCAAACAAGTTTTACATGTGATTTTGGTTCCATTCAGGGCAGGTGCTCATCACCTAGTTGCTTGGGCGTATAATCGCTTTAAGGAAGGGACTGCCAGGCTAAATAACTCGTTTGGTACTTAGAGTTGTTAGCATTCGCTAATTTTTAGGACTTCCTTAATGCTTGCAGTTTTCTCTTCTTCACAGCTTCATGTGTTGGTTGAGGGTGCCCAGGAAAGCAAAGTACTTGGAAAGGAGATGTCCGTACTTCACCGTATATTTTAAAAATAGAGGGGGGTTGATTTAGATTAGATATTAAGAAAAAAAATTTTTACAATGAGGGTGGTAGAATGCTGGAACAGGTTGCTGTCACGCTCCGATTTTGGATGAGAGGAAGGCCCCCTTGCGTTCTAGCTGACCTCAGACGAGTCTGGGAGGCTAGGGGCGGCTGGACCGACCTCTCACACACCGGAGCGAGGTTTTGCTCGTATTCTCAGGAACAGAATTATGACTCAAAACGGAGTTTTGACAGTGTTGAGACAAATATTTGACACAGTCTTTTACAGTTGCCCAGAGAGCTGGTGGATGCCCCATCCCTGAGCAACCTGATCTGGTTGGAGATGTCCCTGCTCCTTGCAGGGGGGTTGGACTGGGTGGGCGTTATTTTATGCCTCAGTTTCCCCAGTAGGAAGCTGGGTAGACCTTGCTTGGGGGCTATGCAATTATCTCTAAACTCTCCAGATACGTACATTGGTCTCCTTTAGACTCTTTCTAATCTGGTGAGACACTTATCAACATATTCTACACTGCTGTTGAAAAATGTCTCGCTTCCCCTTTCCCTCTTGGCAGCTCTTTCACCCTGTGCAGCCTCCCAGGAAAGTTTGCAAGTGCTTCGAATTGTCTGGCAGCAGTTTGTGCTGCTTTTTTTCCTTCCAAAAAAAATCTGTTTTGTTGGAATAATAATATGTTGGAATAAAAATCTGCATTGCACTAGCCCATGTTGATGATGTTTGATGATTGCCCAGAGAGGTGGTGGATGCCCCATCCCCATGCCTGGAAATGTCCAAGACCAGGTTGGACAGGGCTGTGAGCAACCTGATCTGGTTGGAGATGTCCCTGCTCCTTGCAGGGACAAAGCAACTCCCCCAAACTATCAAATGCTCCCATGTTTTAGGCAAGAAATAAACCAAAGAACACGTAAAATTCCCTGGGCTGGATGTGAGGCGCTGCTCTAACACCCGACAACGTGTTTTGAAACATCGTCAGCTGCTTCAAATCCCAACGCTTGGGTTGGCTCCTTCCCAAGGCTTTTGCTGCCTCTGCTCCTGACTGAGGAAAACACATCTTCTCATTCCTGGTGGGATTTACATCTCCGTGTTTATTGATTCTGAGTGTTAATTCATAAGATTAAATGTTTGCTCACTCTTGCAGAATCGGTGGATTTGGTTGGATCAGCGTGCTGGTGGTGCCTTGTAGGAATTTAGGGCTAAAGTACATAATCCTGATGGTTTGTTGGAAAATTGCTTTTTTTTTTTTTTTTTTTTTTCTTTTTCTCTCCCCAGAACTCAGACCAATCAGGGCATTGGATTAGTGAAGCTTGACCTGCTAAATTGAATCAGACAGTTATACAGCATCAGATGTTCGCTGCATTGACCTTTTTAATGAGAAATGGGTCAATTAGATCTGTTTTACTCGCGGTAAAATATTTTATGAACGCGAGGGGTACTTTCCATCACTTAGGTACGTATCAAGTTATCGAGGGTAGGTTAAGATGCGACCAAGTAAAATTAGCTTTTTGATGGCTTGTCCAGGTGGAACATGTCTAATTTGTTACCTTGCTGACCCCTTTCCTCCCTCTGCCAAAAGCCTTGAAAAAAGCAGACGTTGTTGGAACAGCCTTTACGGGGAGAAGGAAAAGGCAGAGGCATTCAGCAGAAGCTGCTCTGGCAAATCCCTGGCAGCCTGTGCCCCACTAAAAATAAATATTAAAAAGGCAAAGCCCTAGGACTTCTCTTTTTTGCAGAGTTTTTGGGGTTTTTTTGGAAGGGAGGTGCCTGATCCCAGAGTAGTGGCTGAACTGTATTGGATGCTCCCTTCCTTCGTTCTCCCCCTCCTCATTTGATCCGAATATTTTAACCAGCTCAAATTAATTACTTTGAATTATTTTTAACCAAGGTGCAAATTAATTCATGCATCTCTTCTCTGGGGTTTGAAGTACTGAATGCAGAATGCATTGCGCATAAGTGAAAAGCTTGATAAGCCCAGCTGTCTTGAAAAGCTGTGGAGATGTTGGGCTATTTTAGAGCAATCCATGGGGATTCACCAATTTCCCCCACAGCCTTTATCATAGAATCATAGAATGGTTTGGGTTGGAAGGGACCTTCAAAGCCCACCCAGCCCAACCCCCCTGCAAGGAGCAGGGACATCTCCAACCAGATCAGGTTGCTCAGAGCCCCGGCCAACCTGGCCTGGAATGTTTCCAGGGATGGGGCACCCACCACCTCTCTGGGCACCGTGGGCCAGTGCTCCACCACCCTCAGCGTAAAATTTATTTCCTAATATCCAATCTGAATCTGCCTCCCTCTATTTTGAAACCATCACCCCTCATCCTGTCACACCAGGCCCTGCTGAAGAGTCTCTCCCCATCTTTCCTGTAGGCCCCCTTGAGGTACTGGAAGAGAAAGGAGGATGGAAACAGATGCTGACCAGCTGAACACGCTTTGTGCTCTGCTCCTCGAGCTCAGATATCTGCATTGTGCTGCTGCGTCATCTATCAGGCTTTGCCTAAAATGACAGGTGCTTCAAATCTGAGTCAACGGTCTAGTTCTAGTTTAAGTACACTGCAATATCCTCCTTAGCTGCCAGTTCCCACCCCCAAGATGTCCCCTCTAAATCCCATGACACATCTACCAGCCCCCGTGGGTGTCTCGGCTGATGGGAAGTCACCTGAGATGCCAGCAGACGCTCACCACAAAGCCGCTGACTCCCATCCATCCATGAGTATCCATGAAATCAGGGACCTACGGGCAATATCTGTTTGTAAAAAGCTCTGGTTCCCCAGACTTGCTCTTGACATTGATCATTCAATGTCTTTAGGAGGGACACGTGATGCTGTTAAATTAATTTTTATCTTCGTTTTCACGCTGCACTCAACTAAAACCCTTCACAAGTGGCGTGTTCGCGGTGGGCTTTGGTGAGACCTTGTCTTTGCCAAGATGCGGTTTCCTCCTCGTTCCCTCAAACCACTTAACAGCTGTTTATTTTATAAAAATGGTCAGGTATAGGCTGTTTTGTATAATTTCTCAGTCATCTCTGGGTGGGGACATGGTCCTTAGATCTTTTGTGACAAATAGAAGAGATTACCATTTTATAGAAAGCGACCAGTCAATATTTCATTTCATAGTTGCCATGTACAATTTCCCCACTATTTGGAGAAGATTAAACGAGAAAACTCAATTCATTCTTACATTCTAAAATACGCATTGCATCTCTCCAGGTTGTTATTTTAGACTGGCTCTTCCAATGATGTTCTTTGGCAAGAATAGGGTCAGGGTGATTTTTTTTCTTGTTGTTTTTTTTTTCTGTGTGTGAAAGATTAAAGCCTCATTTACGCTGTTATCATTGAAAACATGTGTTCGTGCTGATTCACACCGGCATTCCTGTTAGAGTGTCATCTGCTGAAATGCTGTCTCTGCTTTTGGCATGTCGAGTGTCAAATATCTGTTATCGCTTTCCAGGTGCAGCAACCGATGCGCTGGGACTTGAAAGAAGATCTCCGGCACATTTTCCATGGAGGTGGGAGGATTTCCCGGTGCTTGAAGGAAGAAAAAAAGAAGCAAAACCAAAAAAGCTTGAAGGAAGCGAAAGCCGATCGTGAAGGCAGAGTTTTTCCTCAGAGGAAAATTGCAACTTGTGACTGACTTTGTTCAGAAATGACCTCATCTTGCAATGGTTGTGCCTCCCCTGAGACCTTGTTGACTTTATGGCAGCTTTGTCATCCCAGGAGAACTGCCTTGTGCCACCACACTCAGAAGACGAGGTTGTGTTGGTAGGTGTGGGAGCCTGGCCGAGCTGATCGCCTCTCCAGTGGGGCACCGGCAGACTTCCAACCATCCACATCTCCATGTCTGCTTCAGCCAGCCCATCTCCAGGAGTTAGTAGCCTAAAAAAAAGCTTTTTTTTAAAAAAAAAGGAATTTAGAGGGGTAGAAATGAAAAAGCAGCAACTAAACCCGTCTGTGTACACTTTCGCAATAATACGATGAGGTAAGAAGAATCAGAAATGCCCTGTACCTTGCAATTCTGGCTTTTGCAGACATCAGCTCAGAGGTGGATCTGCATGATCTACGTGCCAACACTTCCGTTATCCCTTAGTATGAAGGAGAGGGGCATTTAAAGGTCTCTTATAACCCAAACTATTCTACGATTTGCAGATGGTGAGCTCTGTCCTCATGTGCTGCCTGCCATCTCTGCCCTTTGCCACCGACTTTGCTCCAGCTCCCCTGAAGCCCCCCAAGAAATGCAGGAGGTCAAGATGGTCCGTGTGGGCTCAACCCGGGTCACGAAGGGGGCAGTGGGAGCTGCAAACAGGCTCCAGCCCCTCTTGCTCAGCTGTGATCGGCATCCAGAGAGGAATAAAGGCAGCCAACCGAAGCCATGCGCTGCAAGATGAATCATAGCCTGCGAGCAACGCGACAAACAACTTATCCATCTCTGATCTGCTAATACATATTTATTCTGTTAACAAGTAATTCAGTCCCGAACAGAAAGCTCGGGAGTTGATTTATATCGCAGTCAAATCAAGTCTGAAAAAAAGCTGCTAAATTCACCTATATAAATCACGACAATTTTGGTTTTGCTGTGGGCTGTAGAGAAAATGGGAGCTGAGCAAACATGGCCCTTTAGGATTGTAAATAATTAATAACGGTTAATGAGCAGCATGAGCAATGCTCTATTATTATTAAGATTTTTAATAACACTGATCATTATTTTAGTATTACAACAGCGATAACGATGAACGATGGGCACCGTGGAGTGTCCTCGTCACCCTGGGGACGCGGGTGAGTCGCTTGGTTGAACGGGTGTAGCAACGCCTCCGTGTTCCCCTTCGCAAGACGCTTTTGTTTTCCTAATTTGTGCCGGCTGTCGGAGTAAATGCGTACGTGCGTCCAGACTCCCCATCGGCATCGCCCCCAGAGATGTAAATCAGTGTACGTCATTCCCAGGTTTAGTTTTATTCCCCTAAAAAAAACCCATGTTGGGATAAATACACGCTGCGGGGAATGCGCTCAACTCAAAATATTCTGTGGACTGAAAAACTCAGCATTCACTATGTTTTTATATCTGCATTTTTTTTCCCTTCTTAGTAAATTAATTCCTCTTTAGAAGCTTATTTTTCCCCTCTAACTTTTGTATATCTTCTGCCTCTGTACAAAGTAACATTACTTTAGCTCTAATTTCTATCATTTTAACGAATAGCAAATAAAATGGACGTGGATTTCCCAGAAGGGCGAGGCACTGGGAGCAGGAATTGCACTAAAGATTTAAACTCCCTTGATTAAGTTTCCCTGAGAGGTTTAAGTGAGCGTGCCCGCATTCAGATTCGAGTTAATCGACAGTTTTTCATAGATATCATGGTTTAAAGCTCTAAATCCACGACAGGCGCTTTTGAGCCTTCTGCCTTGCCGCGGCTGCCCGGCGCCGGCGCTGAATTTAATGCGGCGATGATATATTCAACCCAGCGCGCTGTAAAGAGTCGCTAAGTATTCAGCGGAGCCTCGGCTGCCTCCTTGCACTGAGGCCCAAGACAAGCTCAGATGGTGACATTTTCCTCCCTAATCCCCTTACTCCTCTTCCCATGCAAGAGATTTGCAAAGGATGCTAAATGTCACCAAAGGCCCTTCAAGCTTGAAAAACTATTTCAAAGTTGGTTTTTGGTTGTTTTGTTCATTGGTTTTTTTTGTTTTTTTGTTTTTTGTTTTTTTTTTTTCTGAAGAAGGCACAGCGTGTGGTGCCACCACCCTCTGGAGATCAGCCTGGTTTTGGTGGCATCTCTCAGCATCCTTCCAGAGGGACCTGAAGGTTGCAAGCGCACCGTTGACCCCGCGTCAAGGTGAAGCCCAGGTGATGCTTGACTGAAGATTGGGACTTTCTTCTCCGGAAAACTGCATAAGATTATGGGACGATGAATAAAATACAGCTTCTTCAGGCAAACATGTAAATTAGACCGAAAATAACGAAGCTGATTGCTTCTGCATCTTGCCAGCCGGAGTGTGAACTGTCACTTTGGGGAAATGGCACCGCATGGAAGAGGAAAGGAGGATAGGAGGATGATCTGGTAATGTTGTATCTGGGGTTTATTTCAGATTCTTGCGCTGTAGGGGGACAATTAGCGTTTTTAACTACAGATCTCCATTTTCTAGGCTAGAGGTGGTCTTCTGCATCCCAGTTCCCCTCTGCAAGGTGAGGCAGCAGTACTGGTTTTACCTGCCAAAAGTGGCATGAGAATAAATCATTAAAGATTTAGCTCTCGGAGATGGGAACCAGAGAGATTCCTGTGGGACTGAAAGCCACAGCAGAGGCTGCGTAAAGAACAATCTTTCTATTCCTGCAACTGTTCAAGATTTGAAACGTTTACCTGAGGTAAGTACAGAAAGAAGTTGAGTTTTGTGTGAACTGGCAATTTAAAACCAAAAGACATCCATCCGTGTTATTTGGGCTGTTTCTTTTCAGTCAGTTTGAAAAACATTTTTTAAACAACATAATCAGCTTAAATTGAAAGCCAGTATTTCATTTTAATGATATTGTAAAGAGCTTTTCACCATTTTAAAGCTTTTTTTTTTTTTACCAGGAGCTTGCTGAAAATGGCTTTTTGGAATGACTAATTTTGGTTTCGATGAGCAAGAGTCCTTAGACCAGATGAATTTTTCTGAATGAACGCCATCCAGCTCTATGCCCTGTGTCCTGGCACCTTGTCTTGTGTCTCCTGGCAGCCAATGAGCTGGGTCGGGGAGAAGGGCTCAGCCTCGCACCCAACTTCGCGCTCGGGGATTGCTCCGTAGTCCTCCAGTACAAACCAAAGTCAAACGTTGGGCAACGTGTTCAAGGCCAGGTTGGCCGGGGCTCTGAGCAACCTGATCTGGTTGGAGATGTCCCTGCTCCTGGCAGGGGGGTTGGACTGGGTGGCCTTTGAAGGTCCCTTCCCACCCAAACCCTTCCGCGATTCTATGTTTTATTCTATCCTGCATAAACATGGGTTTATGCATAGAAAGCGATCGTTGCATCTATAAGAGAAGATTTCTTTTATTTCTTTTTTTTTCTAGGTTCATCCCAATCAAGTCTCAGATTTTTAATTGCTTATACATGGAGAAGATTTGTTGCCTGTATTTCTCCACATTTCTTAATTGTGAGCACAGATGAATGTACCGAGCATAACACTTCAACCACCTCGTCTGAGTTCATAACATTTCGCAATAACCCTTGCAATATTTGTTTAGATGATCACTTGAAAGGCATCTGTTGGTGCCAGAAACAATGATGTAGTTTTTGGGCTTTTTTTTTTTTTTTTAATTGCTATTTGTCAGAGGAATAGGCACGCTTCTGTCACTTGGAACGAAAATCCTGCAAAGCGCCGACAAAATCTGCTCCGCGTTACCCCCGTTCGTCCTTCCCCTCTCTAATTGGCGGAGTTGCAAGAACGGCTGAAGGTAAAGCCTGCTACCGCATATTTTGGAAATGGAGATCAATATCTTGCGAAGCCATATGCGTGTCTCGCCAGGGGGTTTATCCAGCCGGTGAGTATTTGTCTTGATAATGGCACCGTGAGTTCTGTTTGTCAGGTTTGAAAAGGTACGTGAAGAAGCGATGGCGTGAGCACCGAGCTGGCGTTTGAGAAACATGCTTCATATGCTGCAAATCTACGAACGAGAAGCAGTGTTGTCCTCAAGGTTAAAAAGAAAAAAGCTAAAATTTTTTTCAGGATCTGGTCCTTTGCAGCAACCGAGTGCTCGCTGGTGATGCCCTTGCTGGTGCCATGTATGGATCAGCCCCCTTTCTGGTAGACCTGCGGGAGGTGAAGGCCACCCTATCAGTGGGCGATGGAGATGTGTGGAGCTTCAGCAGGAACTGCAAACCCTCCTCGCCCTGGGGCCATCAAGGACATCGCTACCGCAAGCCCTCAGGGCTACATCTGGCCAACAACGCTTGGATTTCATATCCACTCCTTTATCATCCACATGCTTCCAGGGCCTGGTTCTTGTTTTCCTGTGTAAAACGAACATTTTCCCTCAGAATATTGATGGTCATTCATTTTCTCAGCTCTCTCCCTCCATCCTTCCCTCCCTCTCCTCCACTTACAGTAATAACACTGGGATAAATAGTTATAGCTTCAAGAGTGCATGGCTTTTGCCAAATTTTCCTTTAATTTGTGAAGCAGGACTATACAGTTTCAACCAGAGTGTTGCATAATGTGATGGGGATAAAAGCTGTGAAGCAAAAATAAGTGAGAAAGCGATATCTCCATGGAGCAACCTATGCAAACTGCCTCCCAAGGTGGCAGCAAGCAGTTCCTTGTATAAACCAGGGGGGAAAAGAAAACCTACAGATGCCTACATCTCAGCCTGACCCACCCACACGTTCATAATTTAGGAGCATCCTCCCATTTCTGCATCTCCTGGTGAGGAAGTGAGGGCCAGGCAGGAGGCTGGAGGTCCCACCGCTCCCCAGGGAAGGACGACTGAGGTGGCAGAGCAGCCTGATGCCCCAAAAAACTTGGAATTTCAGGTCCCGTCTCTTTCTGCTTCTCCTATGTGACCTCAGGCAAATCACTCAGTGTCCTAGTACCTTATTTTCTCGTCAGTAAAATAAAGATAATCCCGCTTTCCTGCCTCACAAGGATATGAAGATGGATGTACTGACGACTGTGATGTAATTAGCTGTTGTGGCATTGGGTCATCTGGTAATTCGAATGAATCTTCCAGGAGAGGTTAACCATCATAACATCTGTTTCCTCTGCTCTGAACCAAGTAGGAAAACACTTGAATTTTGCAGGGAGAAGTTCTGTCTAGGGTGACCTTGGTGCAATTCTTTTTTTTTTTCTGGCTGAATTTAGACTCTTAATGGCTTGGAAAAAAAATAGGAAGGAAACCTTAACGTGTTTCTCCTGGTTGTTAATATTGACAAATCGATTTGAGGTAACACAGGTGCTCTTGATGGCTTAGTCTGCATTTTGATGGATTTTAATTCAAGTAACTGATGGTCCTGGAGCTTGTCCTACCCTCACAGCACAGATGGAACAGCTGGAAGTGATGCCTGTGTTTTACTTCATGGTTTTGTATGTCCATAACAGCCTAAAAAAGTGATGTCTTTGCCTTGGACCCCTTTGCACTTGGGCATTGCACGGGATGGGGGTCACCACTGCAGGCTGGACAGGCTGCCACAGTGCAGGAACAAGTTCCTTGTGGCCCATCTCAATTTCCTTATGCAAAGCAGGAACCCAGGATCATCAAACATGAGATTTGGGAACAGACTTTTTGGTAGGACCTGTTGCAGTAGGACAAGGGGTCATGGATTTAAACTAAAAGAGGGGAGATTCAGTCTGGAGGTAAGGAAGAAATTTTTTACGCTGAGGGTGGTGGGGCACTGGCCCAGGTTGCCCAGAGAGGTGGTGGATGCCCCATCCCTGGAAACATTCCAGGCCAGGTTGGCCGGGGCTGTGAGCAACTGATCTGGTTGGAGATGTCCCTGCTCCTTGCAGGGGGGTTGGACTGGGTGGGCTTTGAAGGTCCCTTCCAACTCAAAACCATTCCATGATTCTGAACCACTAGCTGGGTGGTTCAGAAACTCTTCCAAGATGCCAAATGGTTTTTGATTTTTGCGCCTGTTGGATCATCTGGCAATGTTAAAACTGAGGTACCATCCGCTCCTGTGGACTTAGCAGCAGCTTCACTACAATGCGGTTACAAGGACTTGTGAGGCATGTGGCACAACATCATCAGTGGAAAACAAAATATTTAGAGTAATTTTGGATGAGTAACAGCGCTGTTGCTGCAGCGGTAAATTTTTTTTTACCTTCAGAGACTGCAGGTCTGCATGCCAGGTGCTATTCAGAATATTACTTTGAAAGTACCCTGTGACTTTTCCCCAGCAAGCCATTCAGGAATGAAAAAAAAACCCTGAATCATCTTTTTATTAAGTTTATATACTGGCCCGGCATGCATTCAGACTGAACATGGGCAAGTTTGCCAGCCAACAAAATCGAACGAATTAAGCCCACAAGATTTACGATGCAGGTCTTTGGGAGTTTCCAGAGCTGGAGTCACTGGCCTTTTGCCAAGGACACAGATGGAAAATGCATTTTTTTTTATTTTTTTTTTTTTTTTACCTTGGCTATATCAATGTGTGCAGGTGGAGAGGTACGTCACCGGAGCAAGCGATGTGAAGTGAGCTGGGAAGTTCTGATCTGAGGTGTTGTGCTACGGGAGGATTCATCTCCTGGTCATGCCTTGGGAGCTTCATCTTTTGGGACAGATTGTCAGAGGACCAATCACGTGTCTAGATACCTTTGATTGAAATGACAAATGAAGGTATCTTGGGACGTACCGCCCTTGGCTTCTCTGCCATGATGGGCCAGAAAAATCAGGGCAGTGATGTCTGCCTTCAGGCAGACGTAGGGTTTTGGGTGGCATTGTGCACGGGCATGTTGGGAAGTGTCCTTTGAACAACGCCGTAATTCCCAAAGCTCTGTCTCCTCCATCCATCCCCACAGCAACGCCACTCTCGAGCATCCCCACCGCCTCCACCTGCGCAAGAGGCTGAGTTTTCCGAACCGCGATCCAGACACTTTTTGGAATATGATCCGGTATCAAATGCGTATGAAAAGTAACCTTGAAAGCAGCAAAATTTAGAAAAGTTTAGTGATTTAATGATAACCAACTACCAGTAAGTCCATGCATGATATAACTTCTCTTTTGATGAGTCACCAAAAATGGTCAAACTCGAGTGGTACTGGGAGGATGTGAAGTTACTTCATAAAAGAGATTTGTACACTTATTAAACGATTCGTTTTCATGGGAAATAGCCGGTTGGAATGCTGGGTAAAAGCACTGACCAGGGCAAGACGCACGCCGTATGACCTCTAGCATACCTACATCTCTGTTACGCTGACGTGGGTTGACCTTGGCTGGCTGTGTGAGGAGGGGGAATTGCCTTTTTTTGGCCCCCGAACGGTAACTTTTGAGTGGGATTTCATACGACAGCCTCCCTTTTCTACCTCTCTGATATTTCCGTTATCATCACTTTCTTTCCCTCCACGCAAATCATCTCTGCTTGAAAACCAGGTTTCCTTCTTCTCATTGATCTGCTACATGAATCTAAAATTACCGAAAGCTGTTCCTGTCACTCCTTCACATTCTGATGGGGTTTGACTGCTCTCCCAAGTGACACTTTTCAGATCCGTACTTGCCATGTTTTCATTCCTTTAAAAAAAAAGCGCATCTTAAAATAGTTCTCGTTGCAGTTTATCGATTGCGATCCGGCAATTTCCAGTGCCAATCTGGACAAAACTTTTGTGATATAGCGCTGATTATTAAGAAGAAAAAAATAACTTCTTTCCAGCTGCTACATCTCCTCGTGTAGGACCTGGGTGACATTTGTGTTTCTTGCCGGCAAGAAATAATCAGAGACCTGCGGAGCTGAGATAAAAGGAAACTTTTAGTGAGTAAATATGGGCTTGTAGGAATGAAAAAAATAAAAAGAATACAGGTGCTGTGTTGCTAAAGCTCCCAATGGGTTTGATATTCCTGATGCATCTCCTTGTTCTTGCTTTTGTGTGTGCCGCGTGGCACCGGCTGCGCTGAGTCTTCGCCCCTCTTGACGGTCAACTCTATCAACGCGCTGTTCAAGGAAGGGTTTCGCGTCTCCACCTTATTGCAAATGGATCACAAGTCAAGTTCAATCTGCGTGGAGGAGGCAGGGATTCATCTGAAAAATACGTCGGCAACGCTCCTGGAGAAAGCAGTGCCTGAGGGATGCATGGGGAGACGCAAGTATCGGCAACGTGAAGGCAGCAAGGAATGGAGTGAAGACGCGGCAAAGGCGAGGGAGGAATCGGCAGTATTGCAGCAAAGATAAAGAGCAGCTAATTTCTCTCATGAATGAGCGTGTGCAGGAATGGAATTAAACTCATAAACTAGGGAGTGCAAAAGTGTCTCCAGACAAAGCAAGCCGCTGGCCACGGGGAAATGCAGAGCTTCTGGCATTTATTGTGGGGGTTACAGGTGCTTGGTTCTGCGCTGGGAGCCCGTAGTGCGACAAGAGGTTTAGACTGGAGATTAGGAAAAATGTCTTCACTGGAAGGGTTGTCAGGCACTGGAACAGGCTGCCCAGGGCAGTGGTGGAGTCACCAGTCCTGGAGGTGTTTAAAAGTTGTGTAGATGTGGCGCTTGGGGACATGTGTTGGTGGTGGACTTGGCAGTTAATGGTTGGACTTGATGATCTTAAAGGTCTTTTCCAACCGAAATGAATCTATAATTCTAAGAAGAGCTGGAAGCGGTCTCCAGGCTGAGGGTGGATGTATTCAGGAGCCTAAGAGGTTGTTAAGAACTCATTATGACGTCATATTTGAGGGAAGCAGGAGCACTCGTTCTTATTAGCAGTAAGGCCATTTAGCCTGCTGAGCAAGCTGATGGCGTGGATGTTTAAAAGCCTCTTCTCTGTTTCAGCGTGGTGGAGCACAGCCTGAGCTGCAGAGAGAATGAAATCCTGTGGGCCAGAGCTGCAACTGGCATCGATCGCTCGAGCAGCCAAACTCACCCTGTCATCTTAAACCACCCCGAGTCAAAAGGTGCAAGGAGTAACGGGGGACTGCGGTAACTGCCCGTAGAAATGCTTAATGTTAAGTAATTTGCTAATGTGAATCAAGTTACAGCGAAGAAAAGAATAGCCACAGGTATCTTATGAGGAATGGCGACATAAAAAGCTGGGGACCTCGCTTTGCAGGGCCGAGCTCTGACGATTACATCCATCACTTCACATCATTAAATAAACAATTTGGGAGCCGGGACTTTGAAGCAACATAAATCAGTCCCAAACCAAGCCCGTGCCGTCTCTGCCAACACAACAACTGGGAAGGCTTCGAAACCAAGCACCCCAAAATCAGGGCACGAAGGTACCCCGGGGACAGAATTATTATTTTCCCCTCGGGCTTTTCTCAGAAACTCATCCCAGTCGAGCTCTTCTCTGGCATTAATTACCTGCAAGGAGCCACGAGGGAGCGGGAGGTGGAGAGGAACTTTGGCAAAGGCAGGAGGATCTGCCTAACCCTAACCGTACCTGAAGCAGGGCTATCACAGCATCATCAGAGCACCAGATATCATTGTGGTGTTAAATACCACATTAAAACTTCACAGAAAAGATAGACAACTGTTGTTGTACAGATCATTTGTCCTGAATGTCTTTAAACTGGGAGAGACTGGGTTCAGATGAGATATAAGGAAGAAATTCTGTACTGTGAGGGTGGTGGAGCACTGTCCCAGGTTGCCCAGAGAGGAGTGGATGCCCCATCCCTGGAAACATTCCAGGCCAGTTTGGCCGGGGCTGTGAGCAACCTGATCTGGTTGGAGATGTCCCTGCTCCTTGCAGGGGGGTTGGGCTGGATGGGCTTTGAAGGTCCCTTCCAACCCAAACTGTTCTATGATTCTATGATAAGAAAGGGTCACTCCTGGAGAAGGCAGGGTGGTTTCCTGCCTCCACAGTAGCCAAAGCAGCAGAGGCTCTGAAAAATTAAAAACGTGACGGGAGCATTCAGTGGTCCTGTCTTAGCGCTGATGGACCTCTCGGATATGTCAAAGCGGCACGCAAGGTCTTGGCAGCAGATGAGGTTCCCACCACAGGTTGTTCACCAGGACAGATATCTCCGATATGAACGTTAAGTGGGACCACGCTTTCTACTGAAGTGTCTGTCACCACGCTGTGCCGTAAGAAAATCTTCTTTCATGTCAGACTTAAGGCTTGTTGGGCTGTAGGTTATTGCTCATCTTGGTCTAGGAGGCTGCTTCTCAGCCTACCATGTTACTTACCACTCCAGGCTCCCGCACAATAATCGGTGCTTATTTCTGAGTTAGGCAGGGATATGGAGTGGGTCTGGCTCTCACTGGTGCTTCAGGTGGAGAGGAAGGAGAGAGCTCAGAGAGACCTGCATGCGTGGGAGAAACCCAACAGGAGGGAATGACTAATTCAAATATCCTTTCTCTTCCGACAGTCTCAAATGAATCTTAGTTTTGGGAGCAATTGAGAGAGAGCTCTGTTAGGGAAATTAATAGCACCTGCTCTAAAGGACCTTTTGTCAAAGAAATGTCAAAAAAAATTATGATCTTGAGCCAGGCTGAGCAAGTATTGGATGAAGAGGGTCAATATGTGGTCTTCTGTTTACGGCTTTAGTGAAAGAGGCTTTTCAGACGGAGCATGATTTGCACCAGCTCCTACCCGCAATTGATCTCCAAAGGACCAATTTAATGCAGGATCTCTTTATTTTAGGAGAGTGCTAGCAGACCTTTGAAAGGGTCAGTGGCGAAGCCCAAACGGCTTTTCAGTATCTATATTACTGAAGAAAGGGCTTGCTCTTGGTTGTGCTCTCCAAAAATGGTGGAAGAGATGTTATACGCCGGTATTACTTTGTTAAAGAACACATTGGAGCTACAAGGCTTTTACACGATCGCAATTAATCTCTTTCCATCTGATTTCAAGGCTCCGGGAATGCTGGCTTACGCAAATTGGTGTCAATAATGTCGCATGCTTTGCTGTAATAGGACAATTGCAATCTTTGGCTACTGGTAGTCAAAGATGAGATTTATTTTTGTCGAACAATGGCAAATGTGGTGTAAAAATTGCTCAAGGGACCAATAAATAAATATTCCTCCTTTGCTGAGAGTGAAGGAAAAATTAATGTCCAAGCAGAGAAAGCAATTTCTCAGTGGAGGAGCTGAGTTTCCTGATAAATGCACTCAAACTCACATACCAAGTTTGGATAAATGAAGCTACTGGTCGTGCAGAGCTTCAAAACCCCAGTTGCCCCTCGTAGGTGAGGAGGAGCAGCAGCCCTGCACCCACAGGGATTGACGCCCTTGCATGATCCTTCACAAAATGGGAACTTTCATGCGTGTCTGGGCGCAAGGACGAAGCCTCCTGCCATCGCTTCCGCATGCCACCTCATCACTGTGGCACGGGCACCATCTGGCCTGGGAAAAACACCAAAGCACATTTTTTAGGCACATTGGCCTCCTCTGTGCTGCCCCAGTCCTGCCCAGTGCAAGGCTGCATCTTCCAGTTCCCATGTAGTAAAAGTCAGCACTGGGCAGGTCTCCATATCCCAGTGCCCGCGATGGTGACCACGTGCTGCGTCCCCTTTCCTGTGCCCGCTGTCTGCTCGGGGAAATATCCCACCAGCAAACGCAGTGATGATGGTACGAGGTGACCTTCGTCTTCCCCTCGCCGCTGCCTGACAAAGGCCGCTGATGCCCACGCGCGTGCCGTTTATTAACCGCAGCGCCGGGCACGTACCTGCCGTTGGCCTCTTGGTCTGCGGGCACCACCTCCCCTGCCTTTGATTAATGCAGAATAAATATTTAGATAGCGAGATAAGAGGCTTATTCAACGTAATTAGTGTTTTCGTATGTGTCTGTTAGCGGAACGATTCAAACCTTCGTTGTCGTTCTTATTAAATTCTTGCGCGTGACTAATGATCTTCCTTCATATGTACGTCTAACCTGTGAGCAGCTATTCTGGGAGAGGTGCAAGAAACGTTTCATTTGAAAGAGTACGAAGCGGCTGGTTCGGGATCATGCTGGTGGATATTGTGCTCATTTTGGTACTATGGACGAATTTTGTGGTGAAGGAGAATGTGATGCTTACATATTATGGGCCAATAATTCCCAGACTTTGTCTAATTTTTCAATATGTCTCAGTAGAAATTTTGACTGTCCTACCAATGCAAGATCTTGGAGAAGAGAAGGCTCTGGGGAGACCTTAGAGCGGCCTCCCAGTGCCCAAAGGGGGCTACAGAAAATATGAGGAGAAACTATTCAGCAGGGCCTGTTGTGACAGGACAAGGGGTCATGGTTTCAAAACAGAGGGAGGTAGATTCAGACTGGATATTAGGAAAAAATTTTTTACTCTGAGGGTGGTGGAGCACTGGCCCAGGTTGCCCAGAGAGGCGGTGGGTGCCCCATCCCTGGAAACATTCCAGGCCAGGTTGGCCGGGGCTGTGAGCAACCTGATCTGATTGGAGATGTCCCTGCTCCTGGCAGGGGAGTTGGACTGGGTGGGCTTTGAAGGTCCCTTCCAACCCAAACCATTCCATGATTCTATGATCTGGTGATTGCATGAGTGAGCCTGTAGGAATTGCAAAAGTTTGTGTACAGAGACCTGTTTCCATCTAGTCTACAGCTCTTCTACCTCAAAGCCTTGCCAGGGTTCACCAGAGCCCACCCATGAGTTGGGACATGTTCCTGTTCCCCACTCGCCTGCGGATCCTGAGCTGATGCTTCTTCATCTGTAAGGTGAAGGAACTTCTTTGGTGCAAGGGCTGTGAGAAATACACATAGTGGGGAGAAACTTACTCGAAGCATGAAAAAGCCCTTTGTTTTATGAAAATCAGGGGGTTTTTTTTGCGTATCACAGAATCTTTAAGGTTGGAAGAGACCTCCAAGATCATCAAGTCCAACTGTCAACCCAACACCACCATGCCTACTAAACCAAGCCCCACGTCTACATGTTCTTTGCCCCTTTGGCCTCAAGTTGCGGCAGGGGAGGTTTAGGTTGGACATCAGGAAACACTTCTGTACTGCAAGAGTGGTCAGGCACTGGAAAAGGCTGCCCAGGGCAGTGGTGGAGTCACCATCCCTGGGGGTGTTCAAAGAACGTGTAGATGTGGCACTTCAGGACACGGTTTAGTAGGCATGGTGGTGTTGGGTTGACGGTTGGACTTGATGATCTTGGAGGTCTCTTCCAACCTTAAGATTCTATGATTCTGTGATTCTATGATTCTAAGGATATTTGAGCCGCCAGTAACCCACTTTCCACTAACAACGTGGAAGCTGTAAATGGCCTAGCAGCTTAAGATGTTTCAACGCCATTACGTGGCTACATTTGCATAGGAAAAAAATGTTCCTGGGAAAACTACTTAGTCTCTTTGGTGCTAGTTTCTACACTCTGCTAACAACATAACGGAGATGAACGAAGCTATAAGCTTTCTTACATCTTTAATTTTTTCTTTTTTTTCTTTTCACGACCAGGTTTTGAAGTGGCATTGCACCCTTTTTCTCTAGGTCTTGCATTTGCTGACTGTGCTGAAAGTTTTTTCTGGTAAATGCCACGTTCCCCTGTGCTAATGGGGAACTGAGTCTGTCGGAAAATGGTCGGATCAATGTCTAAGGAAAAGATGTTGGAGAGATTTTTCAAAGACTCTCCAAATCCACTAATTTCAGGCGTTGTATGCTGTCATCTCAGTGAGATGAACAAGCCCTATTGGAGAGATCTCGTTGTTATCTTTCCCTACTTGTTCCACCCTTACGCTCTTCCCTGCTGTTGGAGGGCTCCGTGGCAGAAATCCCTGAATGCTGGAGCTGTCAGGGAGCGGCAAAGCTGACGGCAAAGGAGAAAGTGCTCGTTCTCTCGGGGAACTCAAACTGGTCGGGTTTGATCAGGTGACACGTAACAACCAGGGTCTACAAACAAACCAAATAACCGCGTTGTTGAATTACTGCATTTTAAAACTGAAGCACTTCAGTTTTACTTTGGTCTTTTTCTTTTCTAAAATGCTTCCAGTTTTCATCCATTTATATTAAATAACGTTAAAAAAATAGAATTCCCCTTATGAAAAGACCTACACCTCTTTTTTTCTTTCAAAGGAACATTTTGTTCAACCACAAAACAAAAAAAATTGAAAGTTTTAAAGGATTTTCTGTTGTTATTTTGGAGAGAGCAGCAGTATTCTTGTTTCAGGTTAATCCCAAACTACATTCCAAACTATCTTTTTGCCTTGGCAGTGATTATTCAGCCAGCTTTGTTTGCAGTATGAATTCCAAAAATCTTTACCCTTTATTTATATCTTAATGGTTTCAGAGGATGTGTTTCACCTAGGGAATGAAGAAGAGGGGAGAGGAGAGGTGCGTGCAAGCTAGAAAAATTTGGGAATTCTACAAAAAGGCTGTGGGTTAGAAGGAAGCGTTCATATGCGGGAGATGGGATAAAGTGAGATGTAATTCTGTTGCAGGTGATAAGAATAAAAGGAATGAGGAGGAAAGCACCAGAAGGTAAAAGAATCAGTATTAGCAGAAGCAAAAATGAGACATTGCGTTTGAGGGGGACTGCTGGAAGGATCCGTGCCCGGGCTCTGCCGGCTGCGTGGGCTGCGCCGCCAAGGGAGCAGAAGCTGCGAGCCGTGAGCATCTTGATCTCTCCCAGCCGATTATCCTGTGACAGAAAGGGAGTAATCTATGAAGATGGCTCTATAAACACATTTTCACCCAAGTGATGTTATTACCGTCGTTTTGCCAAAAGCAATTATTTTATTGAATAAGTTCATCGTGCTGCCAGGGATCTGGCTCTACTTTCTGTGGCTTAAATGAGGTTCCTTGCTAAAGGAGACTTTTTCAGAGAGCTTTAATTTTATCCAGCCTCTGACTCATTAGCAGCAGTATCTCTCCTTTCAACTGCATGTCCCAAGGATAGAAGATGCGAATAAGGACGGCCAGCTCCCACGGCTGGCAGCGCTCGGCACTGGGAGTGCAACGGCGGCCCTCACATCTCCAATAATGGCGCGAGAACCATTTTAATTTTTTTTTCAGGGGCCGTTTTCTCTTTACCAGATCTGGAGCAGACCCTGTGAGTCATCTGTAGGTGGTTCACCTAAAGGGACGCGGCTGGAGGAAATGATTCACTGTGGCACCGATGGCTGATGTCGGCTGGCTCTGATGAGCGGAATGAAACACCGGAGCACCGCGGTCTCTGACAATAACCACCATCCCTGGAGTTATCTTGTCGGCAAGGCATTTGCATTTTCTCCATGATTCACACACAGCGGGATAGCCGAGGAGCTGGGCATGAAGTGTGCCAAGAAGGTTTTCTTTGTCGTCTTGATAGGTCGTCTTGGGGCTGGTTTTTAGAGACTCTGATGAAATGTGGCTTTTTTTTCTTATTCCCTTCCTCCTCAGTCAGGTCAGAAATGTTTCTGCCGCGCAGCAGCAGGGATGCACACAGCGACCGGGGTTGCTCTCCTTGCCACGGACTGTGTGGCTCCTGCTGAGAACAGCCGGTCAAGGGCAGAGCGGGGCAAGGCAGCGCCTGTGATCCTGCCCGCTTCGTCCCCAAGTTACCCCACCCCAAGGTTAAGGGGACAACAGCCCTCCCAGCGCAGCCGTATCCCGTGCTCGTCCATCCGCGGTGCCTCGTGTTTGTTAGTTCCAACTCGTTAGCGCTGAACTGATACTCAACGGAGTCTTGTTATCGGCTTCAAGGTGACTTGCTGGAAGCTGTAGCTCTTATCTCTGCCTGCGTTGGCTGGTGGACGTGAGCCAGCTGTTTTATCAAGGCTCACGATGGGGAGGAAGAGCGGCCTTGCCTGTGCCGTTTGCAGTATTCATGAAAATCCTTTATCTGATGATGCGATATTGTGGAATATTAGGAACTAAATTTATCTTCAGGCATTGTCCAAAGCCTTGGGAAAACAGGCAGAGATGAAGTTTTCTCTCTCTCTCTCTCTCATTTGGCATGGACCCCCAGGTAAAGTCGAAGGATTATATGGCGTGTGACCGTACGCCATCTGGTTCAGAGGGATTAGGACCACCTTCAGCTTGTGGGCCAGCGTCCCTCGGGCCTTTTTATGATGGGCTGATGGTAGCAGTTTAAATTAAATGTGGAGATAGTTGATATCCAAAGGATTTGTAGGCAGGCTGCTGTTCCTTTGAGCAGATTTGGATGCTTTAGTACATTAAATCCAAATACCTGGCCAAAGTAGTGCAGATTCCTCTGTAAGCCACCCTTTGTTTTTTTAAACTGCAATGAAAATACGGTGACACCTAAGATAAGCCTTGGGCAACGCCTGTCCTTTCTAACCAAAGGAACAGTGTTTGGTCTAGCTTCCCCTGATCTCACTTTTTTTTTTTTTCCCCTCCCCAGTTTAGTTTCTTGTATGACACATCCTGGTTGAAAGCCGCGTTTGCTGAATTCTTTCGAAGACTTTGCCCGTCTTTGGCTACTGCGTGCCACAAAAACCCAGTGGGGCTTCCCTTCGCCGTTACAGAAGTTGATCTTCTCTCACGGTGCCTGTGGTTTTGCTTTATTTATAGTTAGGTTAAGAAAAAAATCGCTGTCGCAGAGGAGCCTTCTGGCAGTGCTCAGTGGTGGCCCCTTTCTTCAACCTGGTACCAACCTATTACAGGTGACCCTGGGATGCTAAAACCCACATTTTCTGTGTAGATAATAAATCGACAGCTCTGTGCAAATAACCTGGCAGTGGCTTTGCGCAACCTGACCAAGGCTGGGTCATGTTTGTCCTCTCTCCTGCAGTGTTTTATGGGCTCCCGCACGTTAGAGAAAAGTCTTCCTTTAGAAAAAGGACTTCAATCCGAAAACTTGGATGTAGAGTGTCTGGTTCGGTTTCTGGCGCGTATCTCTGATTTCAGTTAATGAAGCGGTCACATGGAGAGCGGTTCAGAGAACTGCTGCGCCCCGTGTATGATTAATTGGAACTAAGTGGTTTGAATCGTTTTACGAGATCACGTTGATAGGGCAGCGAGGTGCCTATTTCATGCTCTTAAATCAGGTATCTAAAATCGAGGATGTGAATACCCTTATCGCAGCTTTAGGCAAGAAGAGGGTGGTTTCTGCCTTCTGAAATTCAACACTCCAAACAAAATGCACTTTTGGACCCGCTGCGGGAGAACATACTGGGATATGTGAGCTAGGACTGGGTAGGTCTTCATGGCTGGATCAATAAGGCAACTTTCTGATGCTGCAAAACACCATCCCGAGGTTTCCTAATGCTTTCCTGTCTCCGGGGGAGAGTAGGTGGTCAATCCCGAAATTGCACTGGCCTTTTTGAAGGCCTCAGTGAATTAATTGGGACTGTAATATTGCGAAGAAAAAAAAAAGCAACAGTGAAATGAATCATAGAATCATAGAATGGTTTGGGTTGGAAGGGACCTTTAAAGGTCATCCAGTCCAACCCCCAATCGAGTTCGGGCAGCAAATGGGACCTTCTTTACAAACCACACTCATTCTTCTGCATTACTGGGTTCATTTTCTGATCTCCGCTTCGAGCGCAGTGGCTGAGGACTGACAATCGATGTCTCGAAGGCTGCCGTAGCTTTGAGGAGCTGTGATTGCACCCCGTCAGCATGGGTGCGTGGTGCCGGTGAACGGCCGCAGGCTACGGGAGCGTGGCCAGCGATGGATGATCCGGAGGGGAGCAGTCAGAGCTGGGAACACAGACCTGCCCCAGAGATCTGGAATAGTTGAGAAATTACTATATTGCTGTCCTCTGGCATGGGTGCAACGAAGCCATGAGCCCCTGACTCAGTATCGCATGCACTGGAAGAAACCAGGCTGCATCGCAAAGACTATGATGGCCATCGTTGGCAGCGTCCTACGGGCAGGAACGGCAAGTTTTCACCGTACGCTGAGGAATTAAAACAGCAGCCAAAGCAACCGCTCCTCTCTGCCGCGGGGGTGAACGCACAGACCGTTTCCGCAGGCAGAGCGTGACGTTCCTGCGCCAGGCAGCTGGGCTTGTTGACATGTTGTAATCAATTCTATCAACCCTTTTAAGTAACTTAATTCCCCAAAGCTGTGCGAGTTCAGTTCCTAATCCATTCTTCTAACCCAATAATTGGAGGGCAAATTATTAGAAAGTGACAGAAAAGGATGGAGCCGGGGAAAAAAAAAAGATTCTGCCTCTTATGTTGCCCTCTCTGGAGGGGATGAGGCTTAGCAGCTCTCCTTGCTCACCGCAGATATGTCGGTGCACGGCGATCCCAGAAAGCGCTGGCAGAAATGACTCCGCTCCTGAGAACGTCCTGGTAAAAATGCATTCACTTGCCACGACCAAGCTGGTAGAGAAATGGGAGAGAGGGGTGGACTGTGACGCCCCAGGCTTCGCCTACCACTGGGAAGAGGTCAAGGGCAGGTTCCCAGCAGGCAGCGGAGAGCAGGGCTGTCTGTCGGCACAAAGCCATCGACTGCTGAGAAACGCTCCAGTCCTTCTGCTTGGAGGTCCCTGTAGATAAGGCTGGTACGCCACGCACAAGTTTTGAACCAAGCGCCATTGCAGTGGAGGAACCTCAGAGCTACATGGCTAGTTCATAGAATCATAGAATCATAGAATCACAGAATCATAGAATGGTTATGGTTGGAAGGGACCTTCAAAGGTCATCCAGTCCAACCCCCCTGCAAGGAGCAGGGACATCTCCAACCACATCAGGTTTCTCAGAGCCTCATGAAGCCTGGCCTTGAATGTTTCCAGGGATGGGGCATCCACCACCTCTCTGGGCAACCTGTTCCAGTGTTCTATAACTCGCATTGTAAAAAATTTTTTTCCTAATTTCCAATCTAAATCTACCCCCCTCTATTTTAAAACCATTACCTCTCGTCCTATCGCAACAGGCCCTACTGAACAGCCTTTCCCCATCTTTCTTATAGGCCCCCTTGAGGTACTGGAAGACCGCTCTCAGGTCTCCCTGGAGCCCTGTCTTCTCCAGGCTGAACAGCCCCAGCTCTCTCAGCCTGGCCTCATAAGAGAGGTGCTCCAGCCCTTTTATCATCTTCGTGGCCTCCTCTGGACCTTCTCCAACTGGTCCATGTCCTTCTTGTGTTGGGGGCTCCAGAGCTGGACACAGTTCCCAGACTGGACATAGTTCCTAGACTTGCATGTCCCCAGCGATCAGGAGTTTTCCTATTTTGGGGTGTAGACCTTGCCATCAAGGGTGATGGGTAGAGTTTGATAGTAGATAGTCCCAAAATGAGTTTAATTAATTTTAATTTTACTACTACTACTCCTCCCAAAATGAGTTTAATCTTGATTTTACTGCAACTATTCTCTCTGCCTCCTGTTCACAACACCAGTATCACTAGGAAATGTTTCTATAAATTTAGTAAATACTCCTCCCACCTCCAGTTTTTGGGCAAATATGGAACTACTTGAATTTTTTGCACTTCAACACAGAAAATCACTGAAATGTAAAACACAAAGAAACAAGCAGCCTTTCAAGCACAAAGAAAATCCTCTCCACATCTATCTTTTTCCATCGGTTTTAATTTTGCCTACAACCTGCTGTGACCGAGTCGGAGTTTTAACATCAGAAAGAAATATTGTGTCTGAAATGGCTGAGACGACTGTGCAAAACAAGAGGGTTTTTTTTTTTTTTTTTTTTTTTTTTTTGTGCAGCTGGCATAAATCCCTCACACTGGCTGCTGTTTGCTCAGACCTAGGGTCAGTTCAGCTTGTTATTTTGGAGGAGCCCAAGGTCCTCATCTATTCCCGTGCTTTTACTGTGTGTAGCTGCTCCATCCCAGGTGTGAGGAGGTCAGAAATTCCTCACCTGAACTTCCACTGTGCTTACTTATTAACCTGTTGCTCATATAATCTGCCGATATGTCTCAAATCTGGTTGATAACTATGGATGAAGGGTAGTTTACTCCATACTCCACTTTCCAATTAGTGTTAACGGGCCTCGCACAACCAGTTTATGAAGGTTCCCACCATCTAAGTTTGTTCCTGCATCCTGCACATCGTTGTTGGTTTTTTTTTTTAAATAGAGAGAAGTGCTATCGTACTCCAGTTTTGGAGGTGAGTTTTCGATGACAGAAGTGAATATAACTCTGCAACATCGGAGCATTGACTTCAACTTGCTCTGTCAAGGCCTGGCTTGACTCATGGTCGCTTGTTTTCTCGTTTGCACTTAATTATAACTTGAGGTCAACCAAGGGCCTGAAACCATAGGTATCTTGCAGCCCTGAGAAGATCTACAACTGTGTAATTGAATGCACGTTGAGGATGGAACCCTTGCACGCCTCTTCCTACATCAACTTCTGCTGCCTGATGGGAGCTGGTTTTTAGGGTAAGTGGGAATCAAGGCTTTGAGTGCCTTAAAGGTCAAAAAACCACCTGCAACCAGCCCGGGACGCAAATCGTGGTTTCCTCAGAGGGTTGGGTTGCTGCTGCTTGCTGGAGTACCGGGCTCACGACGGCTGCCGCAGCACAGCTGAGCCCTTGGGTGCAGCTCAGGGATGGGACTAAACATCTCACGGCCTCACCCAGACAACAGATTTGCTCCCCATCCCCATGAGGAACACGCTGTGTTAATGAAAACCTTCTAAGCAAGACCTTCAGCAGGAGTTGGTGGGTGTCGTTAACCATAATGGCGTGTTTTTCCTGGGCTCCAATGCCATCTGGCAGCAAAAAAAAAAAACGGTACTGCTTGGGTTTTACCTCTTGCTTGACCCAGGAACAGGCAGCATGCAGAACTGATGTCAAACCATTCATTACCGAAAGAAAACGTCGATTAGTATCAACCACGCTGCATGCATTATTGTTTCTAAAATTAGTATAAATGATCAATCAAGGGTACGCATAATGAGCAACAGCAATACCTGAATTATGAAGCGTGTGGAAATAATAAAAGTGACAAGCAGAAATAGCTTTCCTCTGGGAAAAAAAAAATATTAGGCTCACAACGATAATTTACTACCTTCCTTTGTTTGCATACAGATTAGGATTTTACGCCAAAATACTACTAAGAGCCGTAGGGAAATGCAGTTTCTATTTTTGCTCGATATTTCCAAAATAAAGGGGCTGACTTTCTTTATAAGGTCTTGTTCTGGTCATAGAACGTGATTGGGCTCAGGAAAACTAGCATGAATGTGCTGGGTTTTACTCGATAATGAAAAACGTGTCTTTGTTGCTATGCGTGAAAATTTTTTCCAATAAATATGTAGATGATAAAGCAATGCAGGAAAAAAAAAAGAAAACATTCTTCTCTGGAGTAGCTACGGTTTGAAAATTCAAAGGTTTAGTTTGCAACCTTGAATTTTCTTTGTTCTTTCCTTTTTGTAAGCAGGGAGAGGGGTATTTACTGTTTGGATGATGGTGGTGCTGGGTTGACAGTTGGACTTGATGATCTTGGAGGTCTTTTCCAACCTTAAAGATTCTATGATTCAGTGATTCTATGAAGTAAGAAGCAGTGGTGATCATTCTTGGCTCATGGCAGGGAAAGGCGATGACTTGGGGATGTCAGAGCACTGCAATAAAAATAAAGAAGACATTCAGAAGAAGATGCAGAATTCAAGCATAATGCAAATTCAAGTATAACCATTTCTTCTTTTTCTGTTTTGGAAGTTGTGATGATCCATCTTGGGGTCAGGATTCTGGAGCATACTCCTTCCTGAGGGATTTCAGTCCTACGGCAGATGCAGCCCTGCCGGGGATGCTCATACCTGGCAATGAATAAAACACGCAGCGAGTGCCGGAGCTGGGCATTGCCTCTGACGTAGGCGCGGGTCGTGCCACCTCTGCGTGGAAACCTCCCTGGAGCAGATGCCAGCAAACCGCTGCTCTCTGTTTGTGGCTCCTCGCTGTAGTTGTGCTCCAGGATGCCTTAGGAGCTCTGCCCCGTGCTCCCCTCTCCAGCTCATCCCGTGTGCAGCTGGGGAAGCTGCGGACGCGTTTGATAGCTCTCGGCTGAGTTTTGAGGGGAAAAAGCAAAATGAAGTTCCGTGTCTCCTGCCATGGGACCTGCCTCTCCACCTCTCGGAGGGAAGAGGGCATTTTTTCATGTGTATTGTCATGATTTTTTTTTGCAAGAGGCTGAAGCGCAGGTTCTTCAGGGCTTTCTTCCCGACTTTCTGCGCGGGGCCATGCACACTTTTTTTGGTCCCATTGAGCGTTACCTGGGATGGGTTCCCACCGCATCCTGTGCGGGTACCACCCGTTGCACCTTCTTAAGCACCTCTTTTCTACGCTGAGTGAAACTACTCTCCTACATAAACACCACAGCCTGTTCTCAGCATTCCATTTAATTGTAAGCCCTTCAATTAAAGCAGAAAGAGCAACCGTTGAATTATAACAGCTACGTTTTAATCAGAGCGATGATTTCCCATCTAATTGCATCACTTCACAAGAAATATTCACAGACCGGAACCAAATACCAGAAAAAAATACTTTAAAATCCCTGCAACAGGCCTGAAGTTGTTTAGTTTCATTTGATGAGTAGAATGGGTTTGTTTGCTGATAATAAAATTTATGGTAGTCTTAAATAGTCTTGTTATGTCCTTACCTTTAAGTGCAGCGCAGGTTTTGTAAATGTCATTGTTCCTTAGCAACCTTGACGAGTTTCGGAAAAGCTTTTCGATTTTGGGAGTATAAAGAGGATATCAACATAAATAGCATGTTTTCCATAAACAAAGAGCAAAGCATGCATTTCTCGATTCAGGCGACTAGGTTGAGATTAAAGTGAGATGACAATCACAACCGTGGAAAACTTCTCCGGGAAAAAGATCGGGAAAAGGAATGCTTTCAGCTTGCGAATCTGAAATGAGCTGTAACTGCAAGACAAACCGGGCAGGGACAGTTGGGTATATATAAAATTGCGATAGCCATCAGGGAAAATGACATCTCCTTTTAGTTACGCGGCTGCATATATCACAGCGGGCAGGCGTAGCGGGTCAGGAGGAAAAGGAGCTGTGTGATGCTGATGCGTTATACAAAATGGGAAGCTGAGTTTTACCAATTTCATTATTCAGTCAAATAATAGAACCAAGAGTAAGAATGTCGGGCTTTGTGGAGCTTGTAAAAAGAAAAGGGGGAGTTAAAATTAACACTGGGTGAGATAATTTTAAAAGGCGTTGCCTTGATATGTTGGTTTAAATATTTTTATAGACATAAAAAAATATTCAGAGCTTCCCAGCGGAGAATTTTCTTCGCATCAGTATAGAAAACCTGTCTCAGTGTAGTCGTTAAGCAGATGGCCGGGGCAATTCTCTTGGATATAAGAGACCTCATGATTAAATCTTGACCTAGATAAAGGTATAACAGAGATTCCTCTTTACAGCTGTGTCCCATCACTCCATTCCTCCTGGGCGGATCTGTCTGTAAAAACCCCAACAAAGAAAACCAACCCCAAAACTCAAAGGCTTAGCTTTCTTGCTGAGGAAGATACATCGATTTCCTACGGAAATAAATCATCATGAGTTGATGATAATTGTTGTGATTGTGTCTATGATTCTATGATAATTTAGAAAATCCCACTGTGTGTATGTCTGCTCACCCATCCTGTTTGGTAGGAACGCTGGGATGAAGAAGAGCCCAATTGCGTGCGTAGGAGGAAGACGACTGCCATCAGCCTTCAACCCTTATCTGAAACCAGAGAGAGCACGAAGAAGAAAGCTGCTCAGAATGAAAAGCTCCGGGAAAACAGGCTTCACATATTTCACGGCTCACAGAATTACGTGTTTTCAAACTTCTTTTTCTTCTGCACGAGCAGAATTCTTGAGTTTTCAGCCAACTTTAATGAACACTTGACGAAAAGCAGAGAAAAGAAGCGACGTAGAAGTAAAGCTTTTTTGTCAAATCAGTACGCTCTTATTGACTCCAGCACAGACCTCGGTAGCACTTCCTACCCATCTTTTCTTTCCGTTGGAAAAAGGGTCTATTTTCTGGAGGGAAAATACCCACCTCCCCTTACTATAATCAATATGGTGAAAAAAGTTTTGTCTGCTATGAAGTGCTCCTTATCTTTCTCGAAATGTTTAACAAGCTTTTTAACTCTGAAAAGACTTTTAAAAAAATCTTTTAAAACTTTTTTTTTTTCTTTTTCATTGCTTATTGATTTTTTAGAAGTAGTTCTTTCGATGTCATTTGTGGGAAGGTGCTTTTGATGAAGGTGTAATTGGGATGTTTGTTAAAATTTGAAAAGTTGGTCCTCTTTGGATGGAAGTAGGAAACTGTTTACTGTTTCTTTTTGTCCAACTTTAATCTGCTGGGAATTCTCCACTCAGGACCGTAGGCTTTGCTATAGGCTGACCACATTCCTTCTACATGTTTGTGTTCTGTAGGGTTATGTGGGAGATATCCACCTCCCTCTATTTTGAAACCATGACCCCTCGTCCTGTCACACCAGGCCCTGCTGAAGAGTCTCTCCCCACCTTTCCTGCAGCCCCCTTTGGGCACTGGGAGCCGCTCTCAGCTCTCCCCGGAGCCTCCTCTTCTCCAGGCTGAACAGCCCCAGCTCTCTCAGCCCGGCCTCACAGCAGAGCTGCTCCAGCCCTCTCAGCATCTGCGTGGCCTCCTCTGGACCCTCTCCAGCAGCTCCACGTCCTTCTGATGTTGGGGGCTCCAGAGCTGGACGCAGCGCTGCAGGGGGGTCTCACCAGAGCGGAGCAGAGGGGCAGAATCCCCTCCCTCGCCCTGCTGCCCACGCTGCTGGGGGTGCAGCCCAGGATGGGGTTGGATTTCTGGGCCGCAAGAGCACATTGCCGGCTCATGTTGAGCTTCTCACCCACCAGCACCCCCAAGTCCTTCTCGTTAGGGCTGGTCTCGAGACAGAGACCAGCACCTGGAATACTGCGTCCAGTAAATAATGGTCATTGATCATCCACAGGAAAACCAAAACGGTGCCGCGCGTAAAGGGTGCGGGTTCTGCCAGAGCTGGTGAAATGGTAAAAAAGGTGGCAGGGATACGGCATCACCTGGATGAAGTGGGAGTTTGGGGTGGCAGAGGTGTCTCACCCATCCTGGACAAGCATTCCTGAGGGATGGAGGTTCTTGAGGGCAAATAACTAGACCAGCAAAGCCAGTGCTGCCTGGGCACATGGAGGTGTTCCAGAAAATTCCTTGATGTTTTGAGAAGCTTTCTAATTTATTTTCTCAGAATCAATGATTATTTCACTGTGATGACTTCATATGCTTTAATTTTTCTGGAAACAAATGATCATTTTCTCTCGAATTTCCTAGGGACTAAGTATTTATCCTGTTCTTATTCAGCTGCCTATGTGAGACTGAAAGGAAATACCCATTCTGATTTTCCTGATGCGAATATAAACGCGTGCACACAAACACAAAACGTATACGTTCTCATCTACGTATACAGACATGCGTGCATGCGTATACACAAGAACAGCTTCTGCAAAACATCATTTTTCATTGTAAAGGTTCAATTTTTTGGAATCTGGCTTTTCTAATAGATTTTTTTTTTTCTCCCTTTAGAAAATAACAGGCCAGTTCTGCTGGCAGCTTTTGGTTAGATTAAAAAAATTGAACATGTATTCATACTCCTTGGTTTCTGTCTTTTAGCTAGTTTCTATGACAATACTTTACCTTTTGCCCTGTGTCTCCTTAGCTTCCTTAATAGCATCTCATAAGGGAGTTGTCAAAGGTTTTCTGAAAGTCCATGTAAACCATCTGTCCTGTTTACAGAAAGACAGCTGAGGGGAAAAAGAAATAAATAAAAAAAAAAGCAGGCAGAAAGGATAAATTAGTTGTTCAAAGCGAAACAGCAGGCTGGTTTCGGAGAAGCGGGGATGGAACCCTGGAGCCTGGCTCCTCTTCAGCTGCTCATGGCATGAGATACCACTTTCCCTGCACAACCACCAGTGCACGAAAACAGGGAAATGGCAGTAAAAATGAGAAGAGGATGGGTGAAAAATAAGTAGGCTCATTAGTTCCTGAATCAGCAATCTCCAAGCTGCTTTGGAACCCACTTCCCGAAAACAAATCTGCCGTTAATAAGGGAGATGCAGGTAAGTGTATCATTAGAGTCAGATTAGCAGGAATTTAACGGTCCGCGAGTTCTCCGTGTGCCACGTATTGTTTTACAGAGACCCAGAAAGCGCAGCGAGGAGCAGGGGAGGCAAAGGGAACTGCAGCGGAGGAGATGAGGTGCTACCAGGGACTCACGGGCTTGGATGGAAAAGGGCTCAGGTGCACAGTGAAGAGCAAATGACATGGAATAAGCATTGATCTCCATGACTGGTTTCTAATGGGACCAATATCTAACTAGCAACAAACCGACCGGGTCGCTCTACTTACCTTTCCATGGGTAGATTGTACTTTGCGTGCAGGTCAACCCATCAGAGGTTGGGTTGGAGGAACCTCCCCAGCCGTGGGAGGCTGTGGGACAAGCTGAAGAGAGAAGATCGCCTGGCCACCGATCTATCAGACTCAAGCCATGCATGTGTCAACAACCACAGAAAACATTAATTGTCACATATGTGGTTTTTTTTATTTTAAATTCTGAGCTTTCGGAGTCGAGCAATTATGTGAGACTCCTGTTATTGACCAGTTAAAAAGTCATGAAGAAAAGTGGAAATGACTTCAAAGCGTGAACTCCAGAAGGCCACACACCAGCGAGCAGTAGAGGTAAATCCTTCAGTCCTCGAGGCTGTTGAGGGTCTACGGGGGTGGCTGCGCTGCAGTGCGAGATGACCGTGCTATAACGCAGAGGTGGTGTGAAAATCAATTAAAACTAATTAAATGTTTTGGGGAAAAAAAAACCAACCCATTTTGAAAGGAACGCAAGATAAAAATGTATCTTTAGACTATCATACTGTACAAACATCTCCTTATCTTGGCAGAAATACAGGAGTCCAAATAGATCCACTTCCTCTCATCTGTTTAAAGCCTTTTTTTTTTTTCCCCTTGAACAGAGTGAGAGAAAGGCACGGAGAGACGCTGGAGCGCTGCATCTCGCACTCGGTCTGCTGTCCTGGGAGGCAAACACGAGGCAGCTTCCACATCGTTCTGTTTACTGTGCCTCCAAGCTTCTCTCAGGGAAGAAGAGGGACCAATTTTTCACCTTCTTTTTGGCTTGCCTTGTCCTGCCAGATCTGAATTAATTAGTGACTGGACTCAACACACGGACAGGTTTCTGCCCTGCGAGGACTGGTACTGGCTTTTTCTGGCTTTTTCAAAAAGACAAGGGCTGGCAGCGATGGTCTTCAGTAGTCCCACGACTGGCACCAAGTTAAATGGCGGCTTCTGTCTAGTTTGGAAGATGAATTTTAACCTCCTCTTATTTCCTAGGAGAGTGCCTGAAATGCCAGGTTGTTTTTTTTATTCAGTTTCCCTCCTTGCCTAGTGATATTGTTTCAGATTTGAGGAGCCATGGAGCATTCCCTGGTCTAGAAATTAGACTATATCTGTATTTTTGCTTAAGAGCAATCTCAAGACCAAGTTTTCCAGCTGTCCAAACTTTGCTCTCAGGAAGTTTGCTCTACTTAGCTTTCCATGTGTATATTGTACTTTACGTGCAGGTCAACCCGTCAGGTGTTGGGCTGGAGGAACCTCCTCGGACAGACCCGGGAGGCTGCAGGACGAGCTGTGGGAGCTGGATTTAGGACAAATCACTGGGACACCAGGACATAGGATGGATGGGAGGGAGGAAACCCCAGAAACACGCCCTGTGGTTTTGTGAGCGTAGAAGTGTGAACCTTCCTAAATGGCAGCTAGATCCTAGCATGCTCCATCCGCCCTGCAGTCCCATCACGTGACCAAGATGATCTGAAGCCATTCTTGACATGGTCTGCTATATGGTGACGTGGAGTTTGTAAAGAGCCTGAAGTCATCCTGTAAGGCGGGACTTCCCTGCGGACTTTTTGGACCGTTCTGAAAATAGCCCCTTTTCAGATACCTTCGAGGTGGTAGCCCCACGGTGTTGCTGCCCAAGGGAGGTTTGGAGACACCTTGGTTTGGAGATCTGTCACAAACTGGCCAGGGACTTGCATTTGGGTCTGATTTCCTGCCAGCCATTAGCACACCAGTGCTTTATTTTTCGGTCAGTCCATCCTTAAGTTGATCGACGGAGACTGGAGCAAAAGGAAGAGCAGAGCAGTTGAAAAGACCGTACAACTGTCAGAGGGACTGAACCAAGACCTACCACAGCGTGGGTGAACCCTTGGTAACTGGAAGAGGTTAGGAAGCCAAGCTATTGGACACAAGATACTTGTGAGAAGATACAAGGAGAAATTTGGCATGACACTTCTCTGTGTGAAGCACATTAAGGGACATCCCGAATCCAGCAGATTCTGGCACCTAGGGATTTCTCCTTCCCGCTGAAACCCAGCCCAGGGCATCTGGAGATCCAGGTGACTGTTCCAGGCTGCTGCTGTCTCATTTCTGGGCCCACTCAGTAGAAAGACTAAGCCTGTATCCCACAAAGGTACACATGCAGACACACAAACACGTCTGGCTGCCCAAACTGCCACAGACACAGCACTGCCTTTAGCAGGACCCATAAGTAATGCTACCAGAGGAGGGTGGCCAGCAGGGCGAGGGAGGGGATTCTGCCCCTCTGCCCCACTCTGGTGAGACCCCCCTGCAGCACTGCGTCCAGCTCTGCAGCCCCCAACATCAGAAGGACGTGGAGCTGCTGGAGAGGGTCCAGAGGAGGCCACGCAGATGCTGAGAGGGCTGGAGCAGCTCTGCTGTGAGGCCAGGCTGAGAGAGCTGGGGCTGTTCAGCCTGGAGAAGAGGAGGCTCCGGGGAGAGCTGAGAGCGGCTCCCAGTGCCCAAAGGGGGCTGCAGGAAAGGTGGGGAGAGACTCTTCAGCAGGGCCTGCTGGGACAGGACGAGGGGTGATGGTTTCAAAACCGAAGGAGGTAGATTCAGATGTGATATTAGGGAATTTTTTTTTACGCTGAGGGTGGTGGAACACTGGCCCAGGTTGCCCAGAGAGGAGGTGGGTGCCCCATCCCTGGAAACATTCCAGGCCAGGTTGGCCGGGGCTCTGAGCAACCTGATCTGGTTGGAGATGTCCCTGCTCCTTGCAGGGGGGTTGGGCTGGGTGGGCTTTGAAGGTCCCTTCCCACCCAAACCATTCTATGATTCCATGAAAAAAAAAAAAAGGTACAGATACCTCGGACCTGTCCTTCCTCTCCAGCTGCTTGGAACTGAAGAAGGGAGGGCTCAGTCTTTTTTACTGTATTTTTGTTGTTATGTATCTTTTTCCTCTTCCAAGTCTGCATTTCTCTCCATCTGCCTCCCCTCTCCCTGTGTGACAGAACTGCTCAGTCTGAGCGTGGGAGGGAACCACAAATTCAGCTCATCACCTCCTCCACCTTTCTTGACATGTGCAAATTTTTGTTCATTTTTGTTTGCTCCGTAGGTCTGGAGGCAAGCCTTGCAGAAAGTCGGTGATGAGGCTTTAGCTAGACCTCCTCCTTCTCTGCCTTTCCTCAGACGCAGAGGTCCTTGAGTTGCAAACCTAAGCACGACAGCATTCATCCCAACCTGGTGCGAAGGTCCTGCGTGTTTGTGTCAGTGGGTTTGATCCACTCATGTGCTCAGGGACCCCAAGGTCCTGGGCTGGTGGGTCACCTGGGTCACCTGGGCTGGTGGCAGGGCCATACCCCCCGTGCATTTTTGGGAGGGTTAAAGAGAACCGAGTCTGGGTTTTGCTTTGCTTTTTTTTTTCTATTTTAGCTGTCAAGTCATTTTAACCCCTGATAAATTTGCTTTTCTTTCTGCAAAGCTGTTTATTGCCTCGCTGCATTTCATTTTAAAAGCCGCAAACACTCTTAACTGCACCGTCTTTCTCTCATGAGTTGCACCAAAGCATTGGCGTTATGATTCCCGCACTGGGGGCGATGCTTCGGCCCGAAGGTTGACTTGATGAAGGTCTAGTTCCTCTCAAAGTGCTTTTGATATGAGTGCAGCAACAATATTTTAAAGCCATTTGGTTTTTCCAGATGCTCAAGCCTGTTAACTGTATATTTTTTAGATAGAGTCTGCTAACAGCTGAACAGAGTTTGGGCATTGCACAAGTTCTCTGAATCGTATTTTCCTGGCAGTCAGCAAGAGTACGTGTATGTTTCTGGTTTTGTCGTTTTTTTTATGCCGAAAGCTTATCTAGAATTGAATTTAGACTTTTACAGAAATGGCTTTTCACATTTTTAAAGCTGAGCATCACATATGAAAACTAGCAAAGCCCTAGACCTCACCGAGTCAGAGTGGGCCTTCTCCTTTCCCTTCTTCTTCACCCCAGCCAACTTTGGATTGATGCTTTCCCTCCGACCTTCCTCTCTCCACCTTCAGCTCCTGACACCATCTCCTCTTGCTTTTGCTGTATTTCTTTTTGGCTTTAACAGTACCAGTAAATCTTTCTGACTCCTGCAGACTGCTGGGAACCTCTGTAGCTCAGGAAATGCCATGTGGAAAACGAATCTTGGTGAGGTTCTCCCTTGGTCTGTGCTGCAGCCAACCTGCAGCAGGGTGGTACGGCAACCACGAGGCCGCTTGCGTGGGGTGCAGGAGGGGATTGCACTCTCAGATTTGCTGCTTGAACCAGCACTAATGCTACTTTTTAGTTAGGAACGTTTCTGATGCGCCTGTGATTTAGTCCCCACTCCTGCTGGGCTTGGTTTCCCCAAAGGCCAAATCTGCCCCAAAGAGTTGAGGTGGAGGAAGAGGCTCAAAGATGCAGCCAAAAGATGCTGCAGGATGCCCTGCTGAGAGGTCATTCAGCTTCTGAAAGCAGAAGCTCACACACTCTCAGGCCAATCAGATAAGAAAGAAAATCAAATTAAATGTCCTAAGGATGTTTTATCAAGTTTCATAAAAGCAGATAAAAAACCCCCATCTAATTCTGAAGATAAGTGCCAGCGCTGCCTGTGATTCACCAACCCAGCACTGAAGCAACGGAAATGAGTAACAGTCCTGCAGCTCTGGATCGTAGCTGATTTTAGGTGTTTTCTATAAATCTGCTTTTAAACAAATTGTGTTTGGAGCCTATTTTTTTTTTTTTTTCAAATATTGACGGTTACGTGTCCTGCAGTGGAAGAGAAGACAATCCACTTAAAACCCCATATTTCAGCGGGTCAGTTCACAGTTTTGCTCTCCATTGAGCAGACCTACAGCTGCTCAGCTGTGTGTCCTAGATGCTTGAAGATGCTCGATCTGTCTGGGCCAAGTGAGGAGGACCAGGAAGGTCAGGGTCCTTCAGACACCAGGTTGAGAAGATGCTGCAGCGGCGTCATTCCAAAGAACGACTTCCACCACCCTGTGTCTTGCCCTGAGGCAGCTCACCTGACGTCGTTTGGGCACTGGGAGTCCGAAGGTTTTTGGGAGGCTGTGGTAAAGGCCTCCCTCTGGCATAGCTGCTGCCTGGGGGAAGCTCTCCAGGGAGGTCCTCACCTGCGCTGGCACCAGGACAGCTTTGCAAAAAGAGCTGCTTCTTCCTGAGGTCCTAGGAGATGGAGAGAGATTCATAAATTTGATAAAGCCTTTGACTGAAAATAGCGTTTGCTGCTCACAATAACGACGTTTACAAAGAAAGGAAAGAAACCAGAAGCTCTGTTGGATGTTTGCCGATTCTCCCTGAACGCACTACGGGAGTTACATGGGGATATTTCATCCTTGAGAAAACATTACGCTTGTAGTGCAGCCAAGGTCACCGGCTTGCATGAATTAACTGTCATGTCAGCTCCGGTCAGGGGGGGTGACGTGAACTTAAGCACCTGAGTTCTCTGACGATCTCTACATTTCACCTTCACGCCTGAGCGTGTCTTGCCTTCTCGCGCCGTCTCCTCTCCGTCTCCCCATCGCTGCGTGTTGTCCTCGCTCATACGCAGGCTGTACGGACCGCACGGGCCAAACCCAGGGGTGGAGGCCATGAAACATGGGGAGGAGCTTGGAGACTCTTGAGAATAAAAATTAGATATCTGGCTAAGAAGGCAGGCGGAGATTTAGAAAAGCTGAGCTCAGATTTTGCTTTGTAGGAGCTGTCTCAGCCATGCTTCAGCTCTCGCCGTGCCTTTGCTGTCATTTTGTACGGATGTGACAGTAACACTCTGGCGCCTGGACCCGGTGATGCTCACAGCCTGGAAGGGGGAGGCTTCACACCGGAGCTGCAGCTATCCAACTCCTTCCCAGGCATTTTGAGTCTCACTTGCTGCCAGCCTGAATGCTCATTTCATGAGTTGAAGGGAGAAGGGAGATCGCGCCGGGACAGAGGAGGATTTCCCCTTTCAGCAACCAACTTAGAGCAGAGCAGATCGGAGGTGTCGTACAAAGGACAGCACAAGGCCTGGCAGTTGTCCTAGAGAGCAGAACAGGGGTCCTGCTGTCACTGTCACCTCTCTCTGCACTGCCATTTGCCCATCCTGGGCATGATCCTTCTGAGAGCTGCATCTGACCTGTCTGCAAACAAAAGGTAGGAAGCAGGTACAGGGAGGAAAAATGAAATGGTTCTCCCAGCACAAGGCTGCTCCTGGGACAGCACCTGCCTGCCAGGAAAAGCCACTCAGATATCTTCTGCAGGATTTTTTTCAACAAGGCTCCTTCCTTCCAGCATGCGGTAGTCAAAGGTGGCCGATCAAACCAGGGCAGCTTGCCCATGTGCTGGTGTGCTGAAACTCCATCTTCCCAGGTCCAAGGGCTCCTCCGCCCCAGGAGCACTCTCCCCGTTGCATGGAGGCTACAGTCCAATGCAGAGAAGACTCTCAATTTCCTAATTTGCAAGAATCTGACATAATTCAGAGCAATCTCAGATTGCATTACTCTTGCCTCATAGAATCATAGGATGGTTTGGGTTGGAAGGATCCTTCAAAGGTCATCCAGTCCAACCCCCCGCAAGGAGTGGGGACATCTCCAACCAGATCAGGTTGCTCAGAGCCTCATCCAACCTGGCCTCATGAGTCCTGCCCAGTTTCTTAGCTCAAAGGAAAGTAAAAAGCCACATTTCTATCCCCTCTATTTTCTTGGCTTTATCAACGTACTTCAAGTGCAGATGAAATTCTGCTCAGGAAATATTTTAATGTAACACTAGATCTATATTTATATCCCAGGATTTCATGTGCCTTTTCACAAATAAGGAAGGAGTACACTGTCAAGTGCTGCCAATTGCACTAATGGAGGAAGCAAAGAGTGTTGATTTTTCCCCAGGCTGATATTTGGGAACAAATTCGCTTCGGCTGGAAGAGGCAGCCCTCTGCCCATGGCAGGTGAGTGGCCAGGCGTATAATTGATGTTTAGGGGCTTTCTCTCAAAAGAGAAGGTTTTCTCCTGTCTGTAGATGTCTTGCTTCAAGTGTGGCCATGAAGTCAATGTTCATATCAATATCTGTGACTAACCAGAGTCCATTAAAAAAAAAAACAAAACAAACATTTAAAAGAAGCGGGGTGTGCAGGGAGCTGCTGGGGTGGCAGGGGAGAGGGGGACACTTCACTGGGGTGGCCTTGGCATGGATCCTCGCTGGCTCCTTGCCCGCAGCGTCAAGCCAAGGGGCGAAAGACGGCGTTTTCAGGTGAAACGTAACCTTCCCTTGCACCTCTGTGGGATTTGGGCCACCTCCATCTTCTCCATCCCAGAGGGATGATGGGGAGAGGAGCCTCTCACGCCTTTGAGGAGGACGCTCCCCGTGTGTTCTAGCTGAAGCTTCCTCACACAGCACCCTTCATTCGGGTGGCCCCAAACACCCCGGGACACGCTGGGGAGCCCCGGGGCCACGTTTGAGGGTTTGTGGGGGGAGCGCGCCTGCACGGCCCTCCATGGCGGAGACCCCCATGTTGTGGCGCTGCTGGGGGTGATGGCCTCCATGGGCCCCAGTGCAGGGTTGCTGGGCTGTTTCCCAACACCAAAGGCAGCCAGACCCAGGTACAAGCGAAACCCCACCGAAACCCAAGCCCCCCGCCGCACCCCATCTGCTCCTTCCCGGGGCCAGGCAGGGATCATTCCCGGCTTCGAGACCGCCATTCAATTTTCACGCGTTGCCTTTTATTATGGATATAACCGGAATAAAATAAGATAGACTTTCCCCGTTATTATTAGAGGTGATAATTTGCAGCCTAAGTGCGTTGCCATGGAGATGTGAGAAGCCCCCGAAGAGGGAGGCCGGGAGTTGCGGCCTAATCCTGAGGTGATTTTCAATAGCACCAGCTGTCCCGGGGCTGAAAGGCATGGCAAATTACACCATTATTGGAGGGAAACAGGGAGGCTAAGCTAATTATTTGCGGGCTTTAGACACAGGTGTTCATAAAAGCCGGGCCGTGTGCTCCTCATCAAGGCCGGCTCGGGAGGAGGGAGGCCCGGCGGGAGGCCCCCGGCCCTCATTTCAATCACAAAGGGGAGGCCGGGGGCCTGCTGCCGCCATGTCGCCGCCGCGGCCCCGCTGCGGGGTTTGGCTGCAGGTAACCGTGCTTCGGCGAAGGCGCTGCCTGGAAAGCTAGCTTCTTTTTGTTGTTGTTTTGTTTGCTTTCTGCCTTCTTTTCCTAATGTTTTACTGGGAAATGGGGTTGGAAAGCGGTGCTTTGGGGGTGTACTGGCGCTGAGCTTGGGGGAGGGGGGTGGGGTGAGCAAGCACTTGAGGCCCCTGGGGAGGGCCTGGTGCCGCGCCGTCATTGAAGGGAAAAAAAAAAAAAAAAAAAAGAAGAAAAAAGAGTTATAATTCAGTGTTTTGGCCTTTAATACCAGGCATATCTGCTGGTGTTGCTTTTGGGGGCTTGGTGAATAACATGTGCGTGAAACTCTGCTGAAACAACTCGTGCCTTTTTATCAGAGCTGCTGTAACTTTGCCTAGTGAAAGCTTTGTGGGTTTTTTTTTTTTTTTTTTTTTTTTTTTTTTTTTTTTTTTTCCTTTAGTGGATGTACTGATGAATGCAAAGTAAGCATACGCAACCGAAATGTTTTGAGAGTGGAAAATAAGCTTATTACAAGCAAAATAAGTAAGCTGATGCAGAGAAATGGCATTGTTTTTCAGGAAGGAAAATGTTGATATATTATGTTTCCGGGTGTGTATGAAAATATTTTTATGGAAATATGCTAGCTAGGCTCATCATTGCTTTTATTGAGTTGTTCTGTGCTTCAGGCTTTAAAAGCTGCTTCTGAAACAGGATTTAAAATATCTACTTTGGCTACTGTAAGACTTCTTTAAATATTTTTGAGGCGTTCTGACACTGTGGTACTAAAAGAGGTGAGGCTGGGAAGTTGTAACTGCACTCTGCAGGTGAGGAACTGGCTCATGGAGGCTAAAACTCAGTGAAATGACCCCTGAGAGCCCGTGGCTCAGCCCCTGCCAGTATGGGGGGGTCCCAGAGGGGATACTTGGCGCCACAGTTTGCGACAGGTCTGGGCAAAATGTATTTTGCAAGGATTCCAAATATGACCAAACCGAAATGTTTTAGGAACTCGCATCTGTTTTGTTAAAGAAGGGTGATGTTAATTTTGTCAAAACTGAGCATCTTCCTGAAGTAAAAGCTTTAATCAAGGTTTGTAAAAGGGTGTGTTGAAGTTGCCTTTGCCTGCGCTCCGCAATTTGACGCTACAGAGTGTGAACTTTTTAAATGGTAAGCTTTAAGACTTTAAGAGCAATAACTTATGTCGATTTAAAAAAAAAAATTTCAGCAAGTAAAAACCACATTCATTTTGGCTCATTGCTAGGTAAGCTGGTTGCAACTCTAACGAGCGCTTCCCTCTGCCCCAGCTCCCTCTCTCAAAAAAAAAAAAAAAAAAAAACCCAAAAAAAAACCCCGACAAAAAACAAAACCCAGCCTCTTAAAAATACTTCTAAGAGAAATATGTTGTTCTGTGGAGCAATCCTGGCCAACAAAGCTGTGCTTTACTCGGTATCTGATCAAAAATCCCAAAATCTCCGGTGGCACAGGGATCTGAATCTCAATTTCCTCAATCTAGTGCTTGGGCTGCTGTTAGGAGATGATTCTTGTTTTTCAGGCGCGGTTTCAGCACGTCTGTGCTAGGTGGGGTGTGTGTTGGGAGTAAATAGGAATGCTTGCGGGCTGAAAGCTTCCTGGCAGGCGTAAATCTAAGAGTATCCGCTGGAGAGCACAGCAAGGGGAGTTTGCTCCATCTCAGACAGTGTGTTTGCTGTGGAAATGTGTGATCTCTCTTGGCTAGAGCTTTCAGGTGCGTGGAGAAATAAAGAATACCAGAGACTGATGCGTGCCTTGAAGCCTAAAGAAGTTATGCGGTGCATTATATTATTTTTTAAAAAAATAAGATACGGTATTCTGATGAAGTTACCTGTTGGGAAGAACCCATGGGCGCGCAAGTGTACGCTCAGATCGTATTGTAAATTAAATCCCCGGGGTGTTATGTTTCATCTTTTTACTCTGTCTCAGCGTAACGCTACAGAACTGACGCGAGGTGGTGCATCTTCCCCCCCTCCCCCCCCCCCCCCCCCCAAGGTTAACAACTGGATTTACTGGTACAACCTGCGATGTTCTCTGATGTGTCTTTTGAGGGCGGGATTCCGTATCGAGTTCAGGATACGTTATTCGAATCAACGGCTGAGGCCACGGTTCTTTTTACGCTCTGTATTTCTATAGCATGTAGAAAATAAATGGAAACGTTGCGTGTTGTTAAATGTCAAAGTCCCATTTTAAAAAGTTCACGCTCTAGCGCTTCGAATCGCGGCGCGTGGGCTGACGCGGCCAATTCCTTGCCTTCCAGGTAGTAATACCAGGATGGATTTGTTACCTTGCTGCTGTGATATAATGAAGAAGGGAAGAAGCATTGTCGTTTCGCTGCCCTGCGTGACGCAGATATCTTCACAGCGCAGTGAGATTAGCGCGGGTAAGCGTAAGAATTTAAAATACTCGCGTGCCCCCAGCGCTTGGGGCGTTTTACAGCGATCTGTGTCTCGACGGCGCTTTAGGCGTGAGTTTTAGCATGCCCCTAGCTGTGACTGGGACCTCCGCAATCCTTAGTACTAAAACTAAAGCTGAAGTTCCCAGCTGGGCTTTGGGCAAGCCTACCTGCGCTGAGCTTTTGCAAATAATCCCGGCTTGGATTTTTAGGAAGGCCGCGAAGGAGAGCAGGCGGGATTTCTGGGTCGCTGAAGGGCAGGTGTGCCCTGGAGTATCAAGCTTTCCAAGCAGAAGCAACTTTTACAGTTGTAGATCTCGTGATTTGGAGACTCGTGAAGAAAAATCTTAGCTTACGGGTTTTTTTTTTTTTTTTTTCCTCCCTCTCTATTGTTTTCCTTTGACTTATTGGCGATGTGAGTCTTATTAACATCTGAAACAATTAAGCAGGAAGCGAGTGTGACATGAGCTGAGAGAAGCCAGTGGAAAACTGCCTCGGGTGGGTTCTTGTGGAGTTCATCAGGACAGAGTCTGGGCTTTGAAGGCAAATTCTTCGCCGTGGTGTTGCTCTACTGCTGTGTCACATATGGGTTCCTAGAGAAATCGGGGAAGGAGGATTTAAAGCCGTCGTTAGGGCGGCAGATGCTCTTTTCCTGCGCTCTTTTGTGTTCGGCGCAGCGTGTGCTCGTCTTAAAATGTTCTTTTTGGGCTTTGAGGTGGTGTAGCAGTTGCCGTATAAAACCGTACGTTAAAAAGCAAGGATGTTTTGTGAGAAGAAGAAAGGAAAATGGGGTAAAAAAAAAAGATGAGCTGGCACGTGACGCCGTGGGGGGGCTGTGATCCTGTTAGGGGCTCGCTGTGGAACGACAGCCCGCGCGCGGGAACGGGGAACTTCCAGCCGCGCACGGCTGAAGGGGCAGGATGAGCTGTGGCAGCTGGGAGCCGGGGCCGTTCTCCGTGGGAAGCCACTGGGAAGGCAGACGGGGGTGCTGGAGTAGGGGGCTGCTGCTTTGGGGCAAGTCGGGAAGCGCTGGAGCTCGGCCTCGCTGAGGCCCCTCGGCCGTTTTTTGAGCCTTGGCGTTGAGATATCGCGCGCGCGGTGACCTTCTAGCGTGTGCTTCGTGCTCTGGGCGGCGACGCCCAGGGATGGCCCCTCTTTGGGTGCCAGCCCTCCGTAGCGAGCAGGCACAAGACTAATTCCATGAGAAGAAGAGAAAGAAAAGGAGAAAAAAAAAAAGAAAAAGAAATGCTTTGTGTGGCTGATAAATTGTGTGTGGTGCTGGTGAATCCCCAGGGCCTCGTCCCCGCAGGCCCCAGGCTGCCTGCGCCTCATCTGCGCTAGCGCCGTGCCGCCCCATTCCGCTCTGCGCCCAGCTGGCCTTCAGCTGCAGCCCCCCGTGCGGGGAAACCGGGGAAGGCAGGGCTGCCGTTGCGAATCAAAAGGATCCCGATGACAAATTTCTCCGTGGAGCCGGCGACGGGGATTGTTTTGTGGGCTCATCGGTGCGGCGCAAGCCGCGGTCTGGCTTGGCGCTGCGGTGCCTGGGGAGAAATGAGGGGGTTCCTTTGAAACTAAAGGCCTGATTTAAATAAAATTCATTTTATTATTATTGTCGATCGTTATTATCGGGCCTTCTGCTGATTCCATTCAGCCTGACAAGCAATTGTTGTTAAAATGAGCCGTGAGACAGCGGGTGAGCGATGAACGGTGCGCGCAGGTAGACGGCAAAGCCGCGGGGTTGGGCAGCGATTAGCTTTTTATTTGTCTTTACTTAAATGTGAGTAGCTGATGCTAATCGGGAGAATGTTCTGCCTTCTAGATATCCTTTCAGTTCATTACTTCTCCTGGCACAGCTCGGTGCTGTTATTGTTTAAAGAATGAATCAATCGAGTAGCGCTGCCGGTGGTTTTGATCATTTTCTTCACTCTGAGAACCTGTCTGAAGGGCGCTGCGTTCTCTGCTTTCATATTTCAGCCTCATCTGGAAGGAGAAATCTTGGGAGACGTGACTCTGTGCAGGGTGTGTAGCTGCTTGCCGCTCTGCGAGGTTGATGTGGAAAACTTTTAAAATTCTTTTTATTTTTTCCTCTTTGGATGAAGGCAACGCAGAACAGCAGCGGGATTTGCATGCTTAAATGCCCCTTCAGTGGTAGTGGAAAAGTGAGAAACCCGTTACTGAGTGCTAATAAAGGGAAATAGGAGGAATAGAAGGCAAATAAAACCTGGAAAACACGGTGTGGTGACAGCAAAAGAGCAGGTGTTTGGAGAATCCTGCCTTTTGGTTGTGACTCTGACACTTGGTGTGTGGGTTTTTTTGTGTTTTTTTTCTTTTTTTTTTTTTCTTTTTCCTGTAAAGTGCTTGACCTCCTCCTGCCCAGTTAACCCAGCTGGAAAATTAGGGAAAGAAAGCAGAAACCTCAGTGAAACTGGGATAGCGCATCTGATCTGCAGTCTCCTGGGAAAAGGGTTTTACAAAAACTGCGGTGATGTCAGATGTTCGTTCTTTAATGCTTCCTCACGTAGTGTCGCGCGCCTGCGAGCGAGAGAGGTTAGACTCGCCGCGAAGAAACCCAGAGAAGCAATTTTTTTAAACCAGCCGCGGCTGCGGGCGCTGCATCAGAGCCGCTACCCGGTTTTCGCTTGCGAGGGTTTCCTTCCCTGCAGAAGGGTGAGCCTCTGTGGGTTTTGTTTTAATGCGGAGTAAGTACGCGCAATCGACTGCCCCTGCGGCAAATGTTTCTTGCTGTCGTATTTGACACAGGGCTGACTTCTTTTTTTCTTGAATTTATAAGTTGAAAATGGCAGTTTCCTATAATTTTCCGTGAGCAAACGTACAGAGCCCAGGACCAGCTGCGAATAGAGCCCGACGTGTCCGTGCAGCCGGGCGCACGCGTATCCCCGGGGAACTGAAAATAATGACAGCGAAACCGCAATCGCTGTCCCGGCGCTGCGGCTTGGCTCGCTCAAACCGCTTCCTCGTAAGAGTATTGCTTTATCTGGGACCATTTAATCTCGCTTGGAACTTTAAGTGGGAGTAGCTAGTTAAAGCCACAGCGTTCTCGTCTGGTGGATGCCAAGCTGCGGTGAGCTGCTTTGCCCGAAACCGGGCTACGGCGTGGACAAAAAGCTGTCGCTGCTCTTACTGGAACCCAAGTGGCGCATCCATACGCCTTGGGGCCGTGCTGCTTTTTTGTCTCTTCCCATGCCAGTAATAAATCGGTGCCTAATTTGTCCCTGGTTGGCTTTCACCTGCAGCCTCATCGCCGTGCGAGCTCAGAATGAAGTTGTGGCTTCCATTTAAACCAGAAAGGCCTCTTCTCATAAACGAGGTGAAGGCGACTTGAGCGGTGAAATTGTTTGAAATAAGCTCTTAACCACGTGGAAATAATTGTAGCAAATGGAACGCTCACGGCAGGGCACCTGCTGTGTAATTTGCAAGGGACAATGACACTTAAATGCTGGGAAATAGAAGTGCCACTGCTTGGTTTTTGGATGCCATTTGGGCTGAAGCCACTGGAATTGGTGAACAGCTAGAGTGTAAGCACATCTCGTGTGGCTCTGAAGAATGCAGATGGCTCAGAACTCTCCCCAGCGACACCTAGAATCTGCAGGATCCGTTTTTTTTTTTTTTTTTTTTTTTTTTAGCTCAGTTGTATAATTTTTATTCTCAGTACCAAGTTTTGGTTATTGCTTGAAGCAGTCTGAAGTCGCGTAACTGAAGTTTGAGAGGCTGTGTCTACTAAAAAACCCTAAATCCTGAAGAGGTGGAGGGATAGCGTGGAACAAAATGGGAGGTGGTTTTACTGGGACGTCCCTGTACGTGAGTGAGTTCCGAGCAGCGGGCGGTTGGAATCGCTTGCGTATAATCTCAAGATTTAGAGAGCCGGTGGCTTCTGGCGCTGCCGCACTCGTGTTTACGCGAGAGATGAGGATGCGTGCGGGCGGGTACTGGAGCCGGGCTAACTTGTGAACTGGTCTGGCTTTTCTGTGTGCCCGCAGCGCTCGGAGTTGCAAAAGGCAGGAGTTTGTCCTTGAGGTACGTGGCCGACTCGTGCCGCGTGCTGGGCTCTGTGGCTCTTGTACAACACGCGTAGTTGTTTCTAGAATAGATTAGTAGAAGGGGTTCTCCTTCAATGTGAAGCGTCAGCCTGGAACGTTCAGGAAGAGAAATACCACTTTTTGGTGGGAAGGAGGAAACAAAAAGGAAAAACGGCGTGTTTTTGTTTAAAAGCCTAAAAAACCATGAGAAAACCTTACCCAGCAACGTTCACAAAGAGGAGCAGGAGCGTAACGGGGGTGATTCCGTTTACAAATCTAAACAAGCACTGGTGGAATTTCATAGCAGTGTTCCCCCAGCTCTAGTTGTGGCTGACCCGTGGGTTCGCAGTAGTCCTTCAGCAGTCGGAACGTGTTTATCTAACGCCGAACTCCTCGATCTCGCTCGCCGAGTACGTCAGAGCTCCCTACAGCCAATTATTAATCATTTCGGAGAGCGGCTTTGCTCTGAGAGTTTCGCTGTTAGGGGAATCGCGTTTTCTATGTTGCGATGGACTAAAATGGTTTAGGGTTTTCTGTTGTATCGCAAAATTACCCTGCTGTCTCCCGCGTTTGGTAGAGATGCCTTCAGACCATCTGAGAAAAGTCCCTCCTGGCCTGATCGCTGCACTGGTCTGGAGTCTCTGCGGTGTGGGCTTGGAAGAGCTGAGAGTCTAAAAGCAGCAAAGGACAGGGAACATCAGGTTTGCTGATGGCACCAAGCTGTGTGGTGCGTCGACACGCTGGAAGAGAGGGATGCCATCCAGAGGGACCTGGACAGGCTGGAGAGGTGGGCCCGTGCCAACCTCATGGAGCTCAACCAGGCCAAGTGCAAGGTCCTGCACCTGGGTCATGGCAATCCCAGGCACAAATCCAGGCTGGGCGGGGAATGGATTGAGAGCAGCCCAGAGGAGAAGGACTTGGGGGTGATGGTGGATGAGAAGCTCAACATGAGCCGGCAACGTGCGCTCACAGCCCAGAAACCAACCCCACCCTGGGCTGCACCCCCAGCAGCGTGGGCAGCAGGGCGAGGGAGGGGATTCTGCCCCTCTGCCCCGCTCTGGTGAGACCCCCCTGCAGCGCTGCGTCCAGCTCTGGAGCCCCCAACAGCAGAAGGACGTGGAGCTGCTGGAGAGGGTCCAGAGGAGGCCACGCAGATGCTGAGAGGGCTGGAGCAGCTCTGCTGTGAGGCCAGGCTGAGAGAGCTGGGGCTGTTCAGCCTGGAGAAGAGGAGGCTCCGGGGAGAGCTGAGAGCGGCTCCCAGTGCCCAAAGGGGGCTGCAGGAAAGGTCGGGAGAGACTCTTCAGCAGGGCCTGCTGGGACAGGACGAGGGGTGATGGTTTCAAAACAGAGGTAGATTCAGATGAGCAGGTTTCCCAGAGAGGTGGTGGATGCCCCATCCCTGGAAACATTCCAGGCCAGGTTGGACGGGGCTCTGTGCAACGTGATGTGGTTGGAGATGTCCCTGCTCCTTGCAGGGGGGTTGGACTGGGTGGGCTTTGAAAGTCCCTTCCAACCCAAACCATCCCGTGATTCTATGACGATTCAGATGGTACGTTGTGTTAATGATGGCAAATGCTGTGTTTTATCACATCTCTTGTTAAACTGATCAAAGTAACCACGGTCAGGAGCAGGTCCCTGTCAGTCCAGCTGGCCAGCCCGGGTTTCCCTCACACGATGAGGAAACTGAGAGCAAGAGGAGATGAACCTTTCTTGCAGCAAAAGGACAGATTTCCCCTTGCCAGCCGCTTTTTTGCCTCCAAAAGTTAAAAGACAAGAAGATGTTTAACCATCATCAGCACAGCAAAGTTTGACTCGTTTGTCTGTCTTTTTTTCCTTGCTAGCCTAGCATTAAAAAATAAAATTTTGTGCAGCGTACGCGTAAGATTACTCCTGAGCTGAATTCTCGTTCATTTTCCAAGATCTTACTGTAATTGCATGTAATTTCATCAGTCTTCAACTGATTGCTAAAGCCCTTCAGCCTAACGTGCTGCAGACTGGATTTTTTTTTTTTTAATGGCTGTTTCAACAGGAATGATTTAGGCGTTTGTAGCGGGAGCTTCGGAAGGTTTCACCCTTGAGAACCAGGGACTGGAGCCTGTCCGTCCGACTCGGCACGGAAGGGGATTAGCCAGACTGCTTGCCACCCATTTTGTGAGATTCCCTTGAAATCCTAGGTGATTGCATCCAAAAGTGTATTTTTTTAAAAAAAAAAAAAAAAACAAAACCCAACAAACCCCTGCAGTTTCAAAGAGGTGCTCAAAGACTAAAAAGTGCCAGAGCAGACGTTTTCTGGAAGACAAAGCTGGCTTCTTGCCACCACGTACTGGGATACAAGGTGGGTTTCATCCCGTCTGACTCCACCGCCTCCTAAAATTCAGCTGTTTGGTCTCTGACTATAATGGAGAAAAATAGGCCTCCGTAGAACATAATTAATTTTTTATCCGCTTGATTATAAATCGCCTAGGTAGCTCGTTAGGGTACCTGCAGCGTGGATCATGAGGCTGGCAGCGGAGATCTAATTAAAGCTCCTGGAACGCGGCGCTTCAAACTTCGCTGGAGCCGTGATTCAGACACCCAAGGCAGTCGGTGATACCGGGGTATTTTGAAAAATTACATCTTGGGCAGCTCAAGCTACTCCCCAAAATAAAGTCAATTTTTCAGCTTGATCTCTCTGCCTCAGTGAAGCAGAGGTGCGGACAGCCTCTGGCTTCCTGGGTTGTTGTAAACCGAAATATTTGTGAAGAACTCGGCGTAGTTGCGAGCGTGGTATGAAAGCTGGGAGGAACTAACAATCCTGTCTTCAGGGTATTTAATAAAAAAAAAAAAGGAGAAAATGACGTAAATGGGAGCACTGCAGCTCAAACACATGTAACGAAAAACGCTGAACAACGCTTCATCCTGGAAACACTTTTTTTTTTAATATTGTTTAATAACTGTGTGAGACATGGGCGACTTGAGTTGTGTTTATCACTGCATATTTTACTCAGACTGATTTTTTTTTTTGTAGTTGTGGGGTTTTTTTTTTTTGTTTCAGAAAAAGAAAACAACAACGAAAACTCCAACCCACAGAGGTATGCGTGTATCAGTAAGTAGGAGTGTTAAATGTTACTTTTTTTTTTTTTCTTTTTTACCTCCATCAGCTTGAGAATTTCAGCTTCTGAAAGGTCAGGTGTAACGCACTCGGGATTTTGCCCGCAGCCCACGTTACGTTTGCAGAGACGGCAGCAGTGCCTGGCAGCAGGGCGGGAGAGGGTGGGCTGAGCGAGGCTATGACTGGGAAAGCGAGGAGGCAGGGTGTTGGGAGTATCCTGTGGGAGATGACCCGCTGGGACTGGACTGCGTGGAGAGTGGCGTGGACTCAGGAGCTGGCAACAAGCGCTCGCAGCCCAGAAAGCCAACTGCAGGTCGAGGGGAGGGGATTCTGCCCCTCTGCCCCGCTCTGGTGAGACCCCCCCTGCAGCGCTGCGCCCGGCTCTGGAGCCCCCAACATCAGAAGGACGTGGAGCTGTTGGAGAGGGTCCAGAGGAGGCCACGCAGATGCTGAGAGGGCTGGAGCAGCTCTGCTGTGAGGCCAGGCTGAGAGAGCTGGGGCTGCTCAGCCTGGAGAAGAGGAGGCTCCGGGGAGAGCTGAGAGCGGCTCCCAGTGCCCAAAGGGGGCTGCAGGAAAGGTGGGGAGAGACTCTTCAGCAGGGCCTGCTGGGACAGGACGAGGGGTAATGGTTTCAAAATAGAGGGAGGGAGATTCAGACTTGAAATAAGGAAGAATTTTTTTTTTACGCTGAGGGTGGTGTCACACTGTCCCAGGTTGCCCAGAGAGGCGGTGGATGCCCCATCCCTGGAAACATTCCAGGCCAGGTTGGATGGGGCTGTGAGCAACCTGATCTGGTTGGAGATGTCCCTGCTCCTGGCAGGGGGGTTGGGCTGGGTGGGCTTTGAAGGTCTTTAAAGAGATTTGCTGACATCTCCTCGGCAGGCAGCTGAGGTGAAGGTGGATCTTGCCCCACAGTAACCCCACCTGACTCAGAAGCACTGTGCTGTCCTCTTGAACTTGTGCTTGTTGGCTAGAAATTCTTTTTTATTTATTTTTTATTTTTTTCCAGTTAACAAGTATTTTGCTATTGTCTCGGATGGTTTGGTACCTTGTTTACTCTTGCTGTCAGCTGAGAATATTTCACGCTGTTTGGCGCCTGATGCCGCTCCTTAGCGAGGAGCCGATAACGTTCGCTCCTGTTCTTCGCTTCTCCCAAAACCCTCGTGTGCCGCAAGGCAGCTGATGCAATTACCTCAGAGACGGCTTTATTTCACAGCGGTCGCGATGGAGCCTGGCGTGTAGCTCGTACCTGTCTCTGCGCGCGGATCCTTTGAGCTAAATGCTGTTTGTAGACGTTTAAGAGCAGGTATTTAGAGAGGGAATTTGATAACATAACTGACTGAGGGTAAAACTGCCAGGAGAATTCTTAAATTGCACTTTGGACCGTTGCGTCTGATGTTTGTAGTGACACTTGGGGAAGGGGTGAGCGGGGAGGCAGCGGTGGAGGAACATTTGCACTCGCTCCGTGTCATCTTTACGCGTAGACGTTGAGCAGTGGTAAGTCAGGCCCAGCGCCTCACGAGAAGAGGAGATGTGTCGCCTGTCAGCGGTTCTCGTTCCCTTTTTTTTTCCACTAGAAAATGACACTTCTGATGTGCACCGAAAGCTTTTTCCGATGCAAGCGTTCCAGCTCCCAGCGCAGTTTGGAAGGGGGACCCGCTGGGAAGCGAGATGTCTGAAAGGAGAGAGGCTGAGGATGGAGGAAGGAATTAGCGATGCCTTTCTGCAGAGGGAGTCACTCAAAACCAGGCGGTGGCGTGGCAGCTTGACGGGAGGGCGTGCAGTGGAAGCTGGAGGAAAGCTGAGGTTTGAGAGATTGCACGGGATGTGCCCTGTGCCTTGAGCAGGTTCCCCCGCTGGTCTGAGTGGCTAGCCGTGCTGGGTTTATTAAGACTCAGCTTAACATCTTAAATTTTGATTTCGTTTAAAACTTCTTGCGTGCACACGCCCCAGGCTCCTGCTTTCCTGCTCTCCCCGCTGCAGCTGGAGCACCCTCGTGCTGTGGTCACCCCGGGAATCCCGGCCGGTCCTCCCCAGTTGAACCTTTGTGACCGTACCCCAGCCCTCTGTTGTCAGATCGGATTCCTCAGATCTCTTCCATGCTCTTCCTTTCCAAAATGACCTTACAGTGCTTTAAAATGCGGAAGGCTGTGGCAGTTGTCCATCCTATTACAGAGGCAGACTAATATTTTCTCGTAACATCTAGAAAATAAACTGGAGAACAGAGCTTTTGGTTTGTCTTGGCAGAGAGGTTTTTGAATTCCTTTCTTTATGGATCGCAGCGTTGTTTTTCCTTGTCGACTAAGAATAATTATCTTAGTTTTTCAAAGATGAGGAGGTGGAGGAAGAAAAAGCAACAGAATAGAGAGGAGGAACGAAGGGGAGGAAACGCGAAAGTCAATGTTAGATGTGTTGAGAGCATTTCTTTTTTCATAGGTGCTATAAAACTCTAATTAAATGCACTATCTGCGAGTATTTTGTGGGTCACAACCGAAGCGTGGCAGCGAAAGCAAACGCTGTTAGGATATTCTGTTTTACTTCACCCGTGTTGGACCGGTTTTAATCTTTATTTTCAGATTTAATTGCTGCACCGTGAATCTGGGGGAGGTCTGTCAGCACCGGCGGCGTTACGCCGCTGCGAAGCTGCGGTGACGGGGCTGTCTCCGAATTTCTACGTGACCTGGAGCTACAGCCTCCTATTTAGTTACAACCTGAGGGTTTTTATACAATAAGGCTCTTAAATTTATTATTGTGTAGGATAAAGAGTGACTGGATAGTTCACTTTTTCTCCCCGCTCCTTTAAAATGTACAAATGATGGAGAAATCACTTTTTGAAATGCGCGAGTTAAAAAGATTGTTTTGGAAAGATGCGCGGAGCACGGGTCAGCGAGACCGGCAGTGAGCAGCCCTGTGTGGGGACGACCGTCCTTCCTCTGGGCTTCCCCTGCCCTGGGGAAAGGCGGGACTGAGTGAGATGCACGGCTGGATGCCCCGGAGATCCCTCAGCTCGAGTCCCTTTTCTCTGAGCAACCTGATCTAGTCAGGGATGTCCCTGTTCCATGCAGGGGGGTTGGACTGGATGGGCTTTTGAAGGTCCCTTCCAACCCAAACCCTTCTGTGATTCCTGGGGACAGTGTTCAGGTTATTTAGCATCTCCTGAGTCATCATGGCCCCAAGTCAGTTTTATCTTCCATCTCCCACATGCACAGCGCGTCCAACCTTGAGTTGGTCATGATTTTCCCGCTCTGCTCTGGTGAGACCCCCCTGCAGCGCTGTGTCCAGCTCTGGAGCCCCCAACATCAGAAGGACGTGGAGCTGCTGGAGAGGGTCCAGAGGAGGCCACGCAGATGCTGAGAGGGCTGGAGCAGCTCTGCTGTGAGGCCAGGCTGAGAGAGCTGGGGCTGTTCAGCCTGGAGAAGAGGAGGCTCCGGGGAGAGCTGAGAGCGGCTCCCAGTGCCCAAAGGGGGCTGCAGGGAAGGTGGGGAGAGACTCTTCAGCAGGGCCTGCTGGGACAGGACGGGGGGTGATGGTTTCAAAATAGAGGGAGGGAGATTCAGACTGGATTAGGAAAAAATTTTTACTCTGAGGGTGGTGCAACACTGTCCCAGGTTTCCCAGAGAGGTGGTGGATGCCCCATCCCTGGAAACATTCCAGGCCAGGTTGGCCGGGGCTGTGAGCAACCTGATCTGGTTGGAGATGTCCCTGCTCCTTGCAGGGGGGTTGGACTGGGTGGCCTTTGAAAGTCCCTTCCAACTCAAACCATTCTGTGATTCTATGATCTTGCCCCGCAAAGGGAGCCAGGAGCTGGTGCGTTGCCAGCTGACAGGTAGGGAGACCTCCCTGTCGGTCGCTGCGTGAACCGAAGCTGGAAAAGCAGGAATTTTTGCAGTCAGTCTGGGGCAGAAAGCGAGTTGTCGCTACGTGAGCGGCATTTTGGGATTTGGGGTGTGTGCGCCCCGTGGAGGCTGAAGAGCTGTCCTCGTGGCGCGGGGAATCGGTAAGGATTTCCTTGTCCCCGGGTTTCTCTCTCATCTGTCCTGTGAGTTTGAAGCGGCTCAGCGTGCTTGAGACATTCAGACTATTCTTGAGATACTCGCTCGTTAGCAGGAATTACAATTAGTAGTTTAAACTGATGAAACAGTCTAATGATGGTTACTAACAGTAGTAGCTCTTCTAGTTAAGAGTGCAGTTGCTGCATCAGTGTCTTACATTCTGCAGGTGTAATTTTGCCTCTGGGGGGGGGAAATAAATTAAAATATTCCAACTTCCTCCCCGGCACGGCGGACCGTAGCAGCTATATGGAAATGGCATGATACTAGAATTTTAATTTTGGAATATTTACCCCTAATATTTCACGTCTGGATTAATTTTAGGCTTAGGTTTGCCTCGTGCTGCCAGTCCTACCTGTGATGCTGGTTTTAGACGTTCACGTCTAGTGCCGTGAACTTTCCTCACTGTGGAAGCTTCAAAGGGCGGATGCGCCTTCCCTTTTAAAAATATCCTGGGCAGGAGACTTTTGCTGCAAGGTGCTGTGTCCTAAATTTCACTCTTTCTGTCCCTTTTTCCTTGGGAGCTTTCTCGTTGTTAATATACTCTTTTTTTTTTTTTTTTTTTTTTTTTTTTGGGGAGTGACTTTTGTAGTGCAATTCTATCTCATTCTACGTTGCCGTAATAAAGCCGGCTGAGATGAAGAGTGATAGCCGGTCGGAAAAACAGTTGAGCGCTACGTTGTGACAGAAATGTAAAAAAACAAAAAAAAAAAATACTTTAAACCACTGAAGGAACGAGAGTTTCTTATCTCGAGGGGACTGTAGTTTTCTGAGCTGAGATAAAGGAATGTTCACGCCGGGTCCCCACGTGCTCCAGAATTCCTTTCATCGTTAATGAAAACGAGGCGTGCTTTTCTCAAGCGCTTCGGATTAGATCCAGTAAGGATTTGTGCGTGTCGGAGGTAGGTGCCGCGATGCCTGTGGCTGGTGCACCAGACTGCTGGGAGCTAAAAGTGGAACTGAGGGAACTTTGCGTGGTCATCTAAAATCTGTGCGTTGATGTTCAGCAGTCGTGGAATCATGGAATGGTTTGGGTGGGAAGGGACCTTCAAAGCCCACCCAGTCCAACCCCCCTGCCAGGAGCAGGGACATCTCCAACCAGATCAGGTTGCTCAGAGCCCCGGCCAACCTGGCCTGGAATGTTTCCAGGGATGGGGCATCCACCGCCTCTCTGGGAAACCTGGGACAGTGTCCCACCACCCTCAGCGTAAAAAATTTCTTCTTGATGTCCAGTCTGAATCTCCCTCCCTCTGTTTTGAAACCATCACCCCTCGTCCTGTCCCAGCAGGCCCTGCTGAAGAGTCTCTCCCCACCTTTCCTGCAGCCCCCTTTGGGCACTGGGAGCCGCTCTCAGCTCTCCCCGGAGCCTCCTCTTCTCCAGGCTGAACAGCCCCAGCTCTCTCAGCCTGGCCTCACAGCAGAGCTGCTCCAGCCCTCTCAGCATCTGCGTGGCCTCCTCTGGACCCTCTCCACCAGCTCCACGTCCTTCTGATGTTGGGGGCTCCAGAGCAGGACGCAGCGCTGCAGGGGGGTCTCACCAGAGCGGAGCAGAGGGGCAGAATCCCCTCCCTCGCCCTGCTGCCCACGCTGCTGGGGTGCAGCCCAGGGTGGGGTTGGTTTCTGGGCTGTGAGCGCACGTTGCCGGCTCATGTTGAGCTTCTCCTCCACCATCACCCCCCAGTCCCTCTCCTCAGGGCTGCTCTCCATCCATTCCCCGCCCAGCCTGGATTAGTGCTGGGATTGCCCCGACCCAGGTGCAGGACCTTGCGCTGGGCCTGGCTGAACCCCATGAGGTTTCCATGGGCCCACCTCTCCAGCCTGTCCAGGTCCCTCTGGATGCCATCCTCCTCTCCTCCTCCTCAACAGCACCACACAGCTTGGTGTCGTCAGCGAACGTGCTGAGGGTGCGCTCTGTCCCACTGTCCGTGATCACCCTGTGCCCTGAACAGTGCTTACAGCCCGTGGCAGGAAAAGACACGCATTTCAAGAGCAGGTTTGTTTTTTTTTTTTTTTTTTTTTCTTCCTAACAGAAAACCCAGACAAAGTGCGTCGTTTCATCTTTATACTTGGACTTTCCGCTGCGTTGTGCAGAAAAATCTCCACGGAGAGGGAGAACCAGACAGTCGATACGCCCAGCGGCTGCGTGCATAAACGTGCCGCTACGCTTTGCTATGAAATTTGAAGGTTATTTTTCAAAGGCACCGAAGACGCTTCCAAGCGTCGAAGGCGCCTTGGATGAGCCCCTGGTTTCAGGCAGCGATCGGATGCAGGAGGTCAAGAGCCCGACCGCAGCTTTGCACCCGTGGGAAGTTATCTTTCCCAGCTCGACGCCGTAAGTTCCGCGCATATGCCGCGCTATAAATAGCGCTTAGCAGGCTCGCGACCGTCGTTGGGAGAGATGTGACATATTGCGGAGTGCCACGTGGTGGAAAACGGAAAACAGGCGAGATGGAAATACAAGCGACTGTGAACAAGCTGCAATTTTAGTCGATGTGCTTAATCGATAACGCGTCGGCTTCACCTGGAGTGAACCGGAGCCTGCTCCAGAAACACGGAGGGCTTGGGAAGTTGGCGTAACGCGCGGCTAGGTAACGAGGACGACGGCATCCAGCCAAAAGTTTATTTAGCGAAGATAAAAGTGCATCTCCCCGAAGGAACTTGGCTCCATCTCTATTTTTATGGATGTCTGTGACAAGTTTACTTTGCGGGAATCTCTGTGTGATAGTAAAACCAGAATTATGCTGCTCACCGGGAGCTAAATTGTCCCGTATATTGTCGGATGGGGTAAATGTTTTCAGGCTGCTGTAGTTTTCAACGTATCCTATTTATTGCTGCAATCGTTGTTTCACTGGTAACAATCATTTGGCTCAGAGTTTTGTTGCCGGGTACTTGCTTTGTTTAAACACCAGAAAATGTATTCCATAAAAAAAAAAAGCCTTTGTATTTCAAAGCGTTTGTTTGCAAATTTGACAACACTTAAAATACCGAAATGCTGCTTTATTTTTTTATTCCTCTCCTGTCTTGACCTGTTTATGAGGAGAAAACGCTAAACCTTGATAAGCTCCTTAAATTCATCTCATGACCTTGCCCTGCAGCTTGGGCGATGCTGGAAGATTTGGTTCTCTCTTCTGTACTTCTGCAGCCCTTGTGAAAGAGGAGTTTGGGCTCACAGCCCGACCTGGCACCCTCGGAGAGATGGGCGCGGCGCCCCGCGCCCTTTTCCGCCGTCTGTGCGTGCGGACTTCTTCGGATCCCGCTCTTCCGCGTGGGCAGGGCCAGGGCTACAATGTCTGCTGGACAATGTCGCGGCTGAGATCTCTGGAAGGTGAGGGATGGAATGGCCAGGCTGGAGGTGGGACACCAGGAGTCTGTGGGCTGACTCAATATCCTTAATTTCACCCCTCTGTCCCCATCCGTACTTTTGGTAGATGGCCTTCACTCAGCCGGGGATTTGTGGGAACGGGGACAAGCCGCACCTGCGGGCAGGTCTTGGTGCTTCTCCCACCGCCTTGGTGTGAGCAATGTCTTGCTAGAGATGTGGTGGGAGAGGCCGTTCCTGGTCGTGGAGGGCACTGATACATTAAAAACAAATCCCAAACCCACCCTTTCTTCCTTTTGGATGTACTTTCATTCTAATTCATAATGAGGAGTTTCTTGGAGAGCAGCCCTGGAGTCCTTCGTAGGAGAGCTGTCTGCCTGGAGCTCTGCCCTGAGATGCAGGTGCCGAAAAACTGGGCTGTCTGCCTGCCAAGTTGAAGCGGCTACGGGGGATGCTGGGAGTATGGCTGGATAGGAAATTGGGCAGAAGCCATGGGTGACGTAAGAGGTCTCTGCTGCCAAAGTTGTCTGCGAGTAAAGGTCTGAGCTTTTGGGCCGAGACCGGCCTCTTCCAGCTCTTCTCTCGGAATGTGTTTGCTGAAACGTTGCGTGCGTTAAAAGGAGGAGGGCCAGCATGAAGCCAGCTGCGTTGCCGCTTCTCCCGGCGAGAGAAGAAAAGGCAAAAGGCAAATGCTGACCTCGTGGCCTCCCGCCGTGGTGGGAGAGGCAGCGCTGCTCATCCCGGCGCCGTACCCTCTGCGAAGGGCGGCGCGGTATCGAAACTGCGCTGGTGAGCGATCTTTGGAAAAACCAAAGGTCTTTGTGGGCTGGAGCTGGGTCTGTAGGGCTTTGCTTGCTTTCTTTTTAAAGCTTTTTCTCTTTTGCGATCCTTAAATATAAGTACGGAAGACCAAGGTGTTGATCTTGTTGGAAGACGTTTCATTTCCACAGCGTTTCTCTACAACAGGGTGGACAAATTTGTGCGCTGATGATGGGCACAAGCTACCGTTAGCGTCAAAATACCGTATCCTGCTGGCGTCGAGTGCGTTACTTCCGCTAGTTTCCGAATTGTGTCCTTCAGCACGCGGATTCCTAGAAAGCCTGGGCACATGTGAAAATGTTTAAATATTTAAATGGCACGTATTTTTCCCTGAGAAGCGCCGAACAGCTACGCTGTGAAGTGGAATGTTTGAAATATTCCTGGCGGAATAAATAGATCACCCACGAAGGATGAGTGTTTGTTCCACTCGCGAGAAGACCTTGATCGTTTATGACCGAGGAGCGTAATGTTTAACCTTTGAGGGGGAGATACCTTATCTATATGTAAAATCCCAAATTGCCACACCTTGAACTTTGCCTACCAGCCAGATCCCTTTGCCGCCCTCCGAAATACGTCCCGTATCCGTTTACCCCGCGTATGCCAGCGCTTGCACCGTAAGGTAATAAATAATGACGTCTGGGGGCGAAAGAGTCTTCGTAAGAGCTGCTCCGGATCGATTAATCGGTAACTATCGATCGCCGGCGTGTTGTATTAATTTCATGATGATGTCTAAAGGGCGCTCCGTAGCAATTAAATTAAAAGTCATCTGATAGCCCGTGGTAATTGAATTTGTAAATTTAGTAGCTTACGTTCGTTTACTCCGAATACGACTCAGGAATATTTGATGCAACTGGGTTTGAAAGTGGGAATTGTGTGGGGATTCCGGTAACTGGGGCAGAGAAACCCATTTCACTGGGAACCTCCCGATGCTGAGGAATGCTAATAATTTGCAAATAAAGTTAGGAGGGCACTAAGATTCCTCTGTGCCTCACAGGGGCTGCAGGAAAGGTGGGGAGAGACTCTTCAGCAGGGCCTGCTGGGACAGGACGAGGGGTGATGGTTTTAAAATAGAGGGAGGTAGATTCAGATCAGATATTGGGAAAAAATTTTTTATGCTGAGGGTGGTGGGGCACTGTCCCAGGTTGCCCAGAGAGGCGGTGGATGCCCCATCCCTGGAAACATTCCAGGCCAGGTTGGCCGGGCCTCTGAGCAACCTGATGTGGTTGGAGATGTCCCTGCTCCTGGCAGGGGGGTTGGGCTGGGTGGGCTTTGAAGATCCCTTCCAACCCAAACCATCCTGTGATTCTAAGTTAAATGGACTGTCCTGTCGTAAATACCGGGACGTAGATTTTCAGCATTGATTGGAACTTTACACAGTCATGTTGATCGCACGGAGAGATGCTCTACTGCTTGGAGTAATTATTCCTTTGAATTATGCCATAAATACGCCTGCGAGGTGAGGGAGGAAGAGCGGCATTTCTCTCAGGGCTTTCAAAACCTTCCCGATTTTCGCTTTCCTCGGGCAAGCTAATAACTGGTATAGAGACAAATGCAGACGTTACCGGGCAAAATTAAGGTATAAATCACCAGAGAGAGAATCTCGGTGTCGCTCTGCAGCGGTCGGAGGTGGAGAACCTTGATTTTGCATTCTGTGGCATGTCCGTAACCCCGTCACGGCCCGTTTGTTTGCCGCCCTTGGCACCTCGTTCTTCTTCGCTCGAGCCGTGCGGCTGATAACGACGCGCCGGGTTAAGGGGTATCGGAAATTCTGCGCCGGCGTAGGCAGCCGTTGGTAACCGGCCTGCGGTCGCTGCCGCTTGCGTTGAAATTGGAAGAAATGGAATATTTTAGCCAAAATCTCCAGTCCTTTCAGAGGGACGCTGCTGCTTCTTGTAGGGTGTTCAAGTTGGCCGCTCATCTTCGCCTGGGAGGTCCAGAGGAATCTCCTGCTCTGAATAAAATGATGAAGGAATGTGAATCCAGATCTTTGTCGTGCTGTGTGAACGCTCGCCCCGCCGCTGTGAGCTGTTACGGCTTGAACTGGTTGCGTTGCGTCTGTGTCGGTGAATTAGCCGTGTTCGCCGCTGGACAAGATCCCATCCAACTTCTAGGACTCGTTGGGTGACTTAATGGTTAACAATTCCTTTATAATTAGTTTTGTTCATCCATTTTCTTCTGCCAAGCTTTCTCTTCTGAGTTACGGCCGCTGGAGCTGCCTACGATACGGAATTAGTGCCCCAGCTGGCTTTTTTGTCAGGATTTTTCTCCCTTCAAACTGAAGAACAGCTTTAGCTTGATGGGGCACCAGGTTGCAGCGTTGGTTCCGATGTTCCCGGTGCCGCAGGACAGACCGCGCTCCTCCTGCAACCCCCCGTGTCGCTTTGCCTGTGCTGCGATGTGAAACGGTGGGGTTTATTTGCTGACCTCTCTGATTTATTGCTCTCTCGCTTCTGGTGGTACCTGGAAGCTGGAGTTCCTGACGATTTGCTGTTTGTTTTTCTTTCCCTCAGATCTCCAAACCGCTGCGCAGCGCGTTTCCAGGAGTGGAACCGCGATGGGAATGCGCCTGCTCCGCTGTCGGAGAGGATTCCCTTCCTCAGGTACATCTTTAATCCATTTAGCATGGCCTAAGCTGATTTTTTTTTTTTTTTTTTTTTTGCGTTGTCCTCCTTACTTACTCAGGCATCATGCACTGCAAAGTGAAAGATTTGAGAAGGATGCCTTTGCCAATAAACAGATCTTAATGCTGGCAAGATACCCTGCGGACTAAACACCAGGCTCTCTCGGCTCCTGTTGATCGGCGTTAATAAAAGATGAAATTAGGGTAATACGGCGTAATCTTTCATAGCTGATGTTCTTACATTCCAAAAGTAATCGTGATGATGTTGTGTACTTCATCCTCCGACAGCCGTACGTCAGCTGGCTCTCGCCCCGATGTCAGGATTTGTTGAACGCTGCTGCCTTTTTTTCCAATTAGCAATTCCGCCGCTTGCGGTTAGTAACGGGCTGTGCTAACGTGGATAAATCCACTGAGTGGCTTCGTTTGCTAGTCAGATGTAGGTGGTGTCTTTGAAACATCCCAGATTGTTTCGGTTCCGTCGGTCACAGGCTTCTCTTTATTGTCCTTTTACTTCCCTTATCTGTACGCTACAGTTCCCACATTCTGTCACATATTGATCACCCGTAGGTTCCTCTTGAGTTTTTAAATGATAATTAAAAATATTTGTTGTGGTTGCTTTCCCTTTAAGGAAGACTGGCATCTAATTTATTTTTTTTTTCCATAGTAGTGTTGTTTTCTCCTTTTGTGAAACTGTGACTTGGGTTTTTGGTTTGTTGTTCTAAAAAAAAAAGCGTATGATAACGGAGAATAACTTCTCTGGTGGTTTGCATCCTCATTGATTCGACTCAAAATCATTTTGTCCTCGCCGATTTGGCTTAAAATCGTTCTGAGCTTTGCGAAATTGGCCTCATCAAAGCTGCACGTGTGTGTGCTTACAGTTAAGACTCTCCTTTCCTTTTCACGTAATAAATATAATCAAGTCGCGATCGCTCGCGCTCAAGAAACAGCTGATCTCCAATTTTGCAGTCAATTCCTTCTCATTTACGAAGAAGGCGACCAACGTATGACTCTGTCCTCCCTTCCCCACCTCCCTCGTGGCTGCAATATTGGATGAAGAAATGCAAATCTACAACTTTGACGTCTTTGAAGGTTATTTTAATACTGTTACAAGTTCTGGAAGTTTTTTTCTTTTTTTTTTTGCTGACGTTTGCATGGGCTGTGCTTTCTCTGTTAGGACACCGCTTCACGACACAGAAGAATTTCTGCTGTCTTGCTGGGAGCTTGAACCAGCAATGCTTAGGAGCGTCGCTCGTCTCCTCTGCCGGACATCTTTTTTTAATTAGCTGGAAGCGGTGATTTGGTCTCTGCACCCATGGAGATCTCGTGCTCGGTCCGAACCTCGTTAGGACTCCACTCCTGTGTGGCTCGCCTGCCCTCAGATGACTGAGGCGTGAGGTTTCTGAGTGTTGCGTGCTTCCCTGATTAAGATTTGTCTCGTGCTGTGACCTTGTGCAGATGACTCTTGCATGGGTTCACTGGTTTCTGCAAACCAGATCTGTACCTCCCTTCTTTGCTCAGAAGGGACTCGGCTTTTCTTCTTGTGGATTTCCAATCTTCTTCCATTTCCTGGCTGTCGGGAAATCTAGCTGGGATATTCCTGCCCCGATTCCTGCTTTGCTTCTGGTATGAGAGAGTCCAGGAGCCCTCTGCCGAGCTCTTGGTGGCCCCCAAAGACCCTCTGAGCCCACTGCAAAGTTGGACCCCTGGATCTGGTTCCTAGGTCTGGCCCTACCTTGCTAGTCTTTCTATCGCTATTCAAAATACATGGTCCTCCTGGAAAAGGAAGGAAGCGGAAAAAACTCAAGGATAAAGGGCCAGGGCTTCCCAACCCTTTGGGAGGAAGGGTTCTGGTGCGCTGGGCTTGCTGTCCGTGCGCTCGTTCTGCGAGCCCTGGCACGCGAACGGCTTTTCCCTCCCAAAAAAAAGCAGGGAGGTGTTTTCTGGGTTGGGAACTGCTGGAGAACAGAGGACAGGAAGGATGGAGCTTGCTCTGGATTTATGGATAGCATTAGACTTGGCAATTGTTCTTTGAAGCTCGTATTCCGTGAATGTTTTTATGCTAACCAAGGAAGGCAGTAGACAGAAGCCGTAAAGATGAGCAGAAATCTCCCACACCCAACGCTGCAATCTGGTTTTCTTCCAGAAAGTCTGGAACATAAAAAGAAAAAGGATTTATTTGGGAGAATATGGAGAGGAAAAGATGTGAGACTCTTCACAAGCTAAATTGCCAGGTCCTTTTAACTTACAAGGTGTGTAGATAAGAGAGGTTTCGTTTTTATTTATTTATTTATTTATTTTTCTCATGGCAAAAAATTTCTTTCACTTAAAGCAGCATTAGTTAGTCCGGGTGTAAGACTTAACGAGTGTCGTCAACCCTATAGCCAGAAAACTGTTTACACCTAAGATTTGGCTGTGAATTTATTTTCCCTCAGCGTAAGGCGCCACCCGTGATCCGTGCTGTCCGGGTCGAAAGACTTCCAAGCAGCGTCGGGGGAAGAATATCTTCTTTTTGCATCTACGCATCCAGAGGCTGAGATTAGCCCATCTGCAAAATCCTTTTCTGTTCCCTTCCCTCTGGTTCTCCCTCCCTTTTTTTTTTTTTTTTTTTTTCTTTGGAAGACATCTGTTTCAAACTTGGCGTTTCGGCCAGACAGGGGGTCTCTTGATTGCGCCAGCGTGCTCCCGGCTCTCTGATTCAGCCAATTAAGGGCTCAGCTAGCTCCCATTACCATTTTAATGCTACTTATTGGGCGGCACAATTTGCCGCGTGCGTAGAATAGAGTTCGTGCCCCCCGCTCTGTGCCGGAGTAGTTTATTTGGCGCGTTTGCTGCTAAAGAAATCTTTAATTAACAGCGGTGGCAGTATTTGTTTTGTCTGACTGAGGTGGGCAGGGGGAAAACGGCAACAAGCAGCAAGCGCAAGGTTTAATTGTCAAGTGTCACCGTTTGTTCTCTTTTTAACGTGGGGTTTTGTCGCGGTGCCCCGTCGCCGGAACGTTTTAGCGGCGTTGCCGTTTTCTCGTCGCTTGCGTGGGTTCTGGGAAAACACGGGGGCTGCTGCTGCTGCTTTTCATGTGAGAGTTAATCAGAATTAAGTCGAAGTTGGCATAAGCTTTGGAAATAAAAAAAAAAAAAAGGAGCTTTGTGTTACGCTCAGAATGTTCACGGGCAAAAAGGCACACACCCTAAACGCAGTGTTTTGAATAATTTAGTCTAATAAAAGTCTTAATCTTATCAAAATCCAACTAATGGATGTTACGATACGCGCTTCTAGTTCAAATCATCTCATTAATATGGAGAAGGCTCGCTAATAATGGAGCCAAACGCTCCGAAGGCAGGAGGGCAGGGACGGCGAGGCAGGCCAGCTGGGCTTCGGTGCCGGAGGTGAGGTAATTTATTCATAACAACTTCGGTCTTCGTTATGCGCCGCAAATAAAAAACCGTTCTGCGCGCGGGGACTTGGGAGAAAACCGCGCGGCTCGTAGCGCCGAAGGGCCGGCTGCTGGGCGTGCAACGCTGGCGAAATGGAAAGCCGAACACAAAAAAAACACGGGGAGTTGGGTTGGAGAGCGTAACTGCCTGGGGACACAAACTCAACCTGTGTATGGCTTGGGTTCGAGGTCTTAAAATTAGCAATAGTCATAAGTTTTAAAAAAAAAAGTGTGTTTTTTTTTTTTTTCTTAGATGAGCCTGGATCTTGGGAATGTTAATGAATTGCGGGTGCCTCGCCGGGGTCAGGCTGTCGGCAGGTGCACGTCAGCAGCTCTCCGTAGGTGCGGCGGTAATGATTTTTGGAACCGGGGAAAAAAATGAACCCTGCTGGGATGCTGTACCCCGGAGCAAAGACCGTGGAGAACGGGGGCCGGTGCTCGGATACCTTGGTAACAGCTGTGTTGTGAAGGGCCAAAATAGATTGATTATAAAATAAAATCCCAAAAAACAAACCCCCCCAATTTCTGCGTGGGTTCTCAGCCTGCGTTGGAGCGATGCCTGAGCGTTCAGCGCAGAGACCGCTGTGTGCCCGCGTCCCGCGTCGGCGGTCGCTTATCCTGAGTCTCCCTGTGCGGCTCCGCTTACTCCACTTCGATAGCGGAGCAAATGTGCTGCCGCAGAGAGCCGCTACTGATGCTCACTGAGAGCATTTCAGTGTTTTCCATGTTTATTAGGCTTCAAACAGTTGAATAACCTCGTTAGGATGCTTTTTTTTAAATTTTTTTTTTTCCTTTGAATTCTGTGGCTGGATAAAATTCTTCAGGGAGTCATTTGGAGCTGGCACTAAACAAAACCGGAGAAATTTATTAGTTTTTCTGCCTCTTATTTCTGTAAGCTTTTGGTCGTTGCTCTTCGTGAGAGTCAGTGAGTAACATCTTCTCACGCTTTTTATTTTGGAGAGGAGACTTTGTGAAGAGAAAGCTGAAAGGGAGGTGGCAGTGGCTAGCCTCGGGCGTGCAGAGCCTGCAAGCGCGGAGTCTTCCTTCCATCCCCCTGTTTGTGGCTCAGGCTGAGCTTCAGCACAACATGGGGCCTGTGCCCGTTTTCTGCTGTGCCACGCAAGCCTCGATTGCTCCTTCTGCGGAGCTGCGAAACAGCGTGCTGCGTGCCCCTTGGCTTTCACAACGTCGGGCACCTGAGACCCGTGGCGCCTCTTGGTGTAGTGTTATCAAACATTTATTCAGTACGACACGCTGTACAGAATTCATAGAATCGTAGAATGGTTTGGGTTGGAAGGGACCTTCAAAGCCCACCCTGCTCTGCAAGGAGCAGGGACATCTCCAACCACATCAGGTTGCTCACAGCCCCGGCCAACCTGGCCTGGAATGTTTCCAGGGATGGGGCCTCCACCACCTCTCTGGGCAACCTGGGACAGTGTCCCACCACCCTCATGGTGAACAATTTCTTCCTTATATCCAGTCTGAATCTTCCTCCTTCTATTTTGAAACCATCACCCCTCGTCCTGTCCCAGCAGGCCCTGCTGAAGAGTCCCTCCCCACCTTTCCTGCAGCCCCCTTTGGGCACCGGGAGCCGCTCTCAGCTCTCCCCGGAGCCTCCTCTTCTCCAGGCTGAACAGCCCCAGCTCTCTCAGCCCGGCCTCACAGCAGAGCTGCTCCAGCCCTCTCAGCATCTGTGTGGCCTCCTCTGGACCCTCTCCAGCAGCTCCACGTCCTTCTGATGTTGGGGGCTCCAGAGCTGGACGCAGCGCTGCAGGGGGGTCTCACCAGAGCGGGGCAGAGGGGCAGAATCCCCTCCCTCGCCCCGCTGCCCACGCTGCTGGGGGTGCAGCCCAGGGTGGGGTTGGTTTCTGGGCTGTGAGCGCACGTTGCCAGCTCGTGTTGAACTTCTCATTCACCGTCACCCCCAAGTCCCTCTCCTCAGGGCTGCTCTCCATCCATTCCCCGCCCAGCCTGGATTTGTGCTGGGATTGCCCCGACCTGCGTGCAGGACCTTGCCCTTGGCCTGGTTGAACTTTATGAGGTCTGCACTTAAAACTTCATGAGAAAAAAACATCTATTGGTGATGCCAGACAACAGGGAAAGACGCGATGGTGAGGCGCTGTCATGGAGCTTCTCGGTGGGGAGGATGGTGAGGGGGAGGTTAGTGTTTCAGTTTTTTTAAACAACTGGGGTTTAATCAATGTGGGTTGATTATGTTTGAAGGGTTAACAAACCCTTAGAGAGGGGAAAAAAGTTAGCCTGCCCGAAAAGAGACGGAGGTAAGAACCAGGCAGTACAAAGGCTTGGGTAAACGCGAGGAAGATGAGAGGAATGGGGTAGGGGAAATGCTTTGAAAGGGAAAACAGAACACACTGGAAACTGGTTTTGTGTGTCTGAGCCTAGGATGCAAATAACCGTCACGGGTGGGCGCCGGGAAAGGCGGGAGAAGCCATATGGGCAGCGTGATGGAGAGAGGGGGCTGATTTCCACGCTGCCTTTTCCTGCCGGTGCCGCTCGTGACCCGGCTTGGCGCCGCGGCGTTCCTGCTTACAGTACCTTCTCGGGGACGAGGGCGTTTTTGTTTCCTGGGACGTGAAAGTTCAAACCCAAGCGGGGCCGGATCCAGCCCTTTGGAGTTCCCGCAGTCGCTGGCCGATGTCCGAAAGCGCGCACGTCCGCTGAATTTTATGGAGGGCAGGAAAATGACCTGCTTACCCACGCCGAGGGCGTAAGGTCCAGCGGGGCGCTCGGGTACTGAATCTGCCTGACAGGTTTGCGACCGAGCTCCGTGACAGCCAGGACTTCAGACACACCGTTCTCTGCTTCTCTGCTGCTTTTTTTTTTAATTCTTCCCTTTTTTTTTTTTTTTTTTCCTTTAGCTGTTACAGCAGCCAATCAAAATACCACTCAAGTACCTTGCTCTCCTCCAAAAAAACGTAAGATTTGCTGCAAATTCCTGTAAAGGTGATGTTTAGACGGTCCTTGTCAGAAGCCCTTCCCCAAATTGCCCTCTAGGAAGGGTAACCAGTGATGGTGAGTTTTGACTGCACGTCTGAACTGATGCAGTGGGAAGCGTGAGGGGAAATACTTCGGAGAGCTGCACGTCTCTACCCAAACTTGTCTGTGGGAAGAACATCTGTCAAGCCAAGCTATGGAACAAGAAACTTTTCGTTTAATTGACACCATAACAAGAAATAGTGTGAGGAAAGAGGAGAAAAAAAAAAAACCCAACCCTGCAGTCAGAGCTGAAGCACCCAGGTAGCGCTCAGCCCCTAAGAAAAATCGGCTGAGATGTGAGCCTTTGGGAGAACTGGAGAAAAAAAAAACCACAGCTCGCATTATGCCAGCAATTCATTTAATTTTATAGAACTATTGAAAAAAGGGTAGCAGTGAATTACCAGAACAGAGCTTTATGGCAACAAGCTAATGACTTCAAAACTCAATTCATTAAAAAAAAAAAAAAAAAAAAATTACAATCACTGTTCCCTTGGGTTCGTTGTATGTTTTATTTGGAATGTTTGTCGGTAAATTATGACTAGTTTGAATTAATTTCTCTCCTTTTCTCTACACATTAGCAAGCAACTGCCTGTTTAAATACGAGATGCTTCTAGAAGTCGGGCAAAAAGGAGTCGTGTCCTTCTCTCCTCCAAATCACTGCCCTAAGAACCGGTGACAGAAGCTCTCTGGGAGGCTTTTCACGGTAAAGACAAATCAAGGCAGAGATTTTGACCTAGTTTATGAGCAACCCGACCTCTTCCTTTGAGAGGTGCTACCCAGAAAGCTGCTGTGCACCAGGGAGCTGATTTCAGTGCCGGGCAGCGTCAAGCGTTTTGCGGTACGAGCCTCTGGGAAAGCGGAGGAGGATTTCCCACCTGCAGCCAGGACGCTGCGGGGGGGTTATTGCCTGCAGCTTCTGGTGGTTTTTACAGGATCTCAGTTTGCCAGGATGCTGTGAGAGGGTGAGCTGAGCTCAGACTCTCGTCTTGGAGGAAAAGGACCGGCGCAGCCCGGATGCTGGGAGATACGCAGACCCCTTTGAGCGATGCTCGGTGATGGAGGAGATGTGGGATGTGCTTTCTTCCATCTGTCTGGTCGCTGTGCTCCATTCCTCCCCCTAAAACTGACACCTGGGCGCAGAGAGGAGCGAGATGGAGGAATGTGGTGTGACAGTCTGGTCCTATGCCCTGACTTTGCTGACGTTCAAGGATGCGGGAAGAATAAACGCTGCCGTGTTGCCTGAAGAGGACTGTAAATCCGACCCGTAAATGTAGAACGAAGGGGAGATTGATGAGGCCGGGCTGAGAGAGCTGGGGCTGTTCAGCCTGGAGAAGAGGAGGCTCCGGGGAGAGCTGAGAGCGGCTCCCAGTGCCCAAAGGGGGCTGCAGGAAAGGTGGGGAGAGACTCTTCAGCAGGGCCTGCTGGGACAGGACGAGGGGTGACGGTTTCAAAATAGAGGGAGGTAGATTCAGACTGGACATAAGGAAAATAATTTTAAGCTGAGAGTAGTGAGGCACTGTCCCAGGTTTCCCAGAGAGGTGGTGGATGCCCCATCCTTGGAAACGTTCCAGGCCAGGCTGGATGAGGCTCTGAGCAACCTGATCTGGTTGGAGATGTCCCTGCTCCTTGCAGGGGGGTTGGACTGGGTGGCCTTTGAATCACCCTGTGATTCTGTGATTTATCTGTGCCCTGCAAGACAAAGCACAGGACGCTTTAATTGACCTGCCTGTCTAACTGGACCTGCCTGAAGGTTATCTCACTTTCCTGGCTCAAAAACCTCTCCAAAAAATTCGTGAGCGCTGGGGCTGGGGCTGGATCTGCCTTCTGCCTATCGATTTGTAGCAGCAGAAGGATTTTCCCATGGAAAACCAACTGTGCAGGGGGTGACTCTGTCAGCTATACGGCGGGGCCGGCGCGCGTGCAGCTATACGTGGAAAGCCGTCCGGATCTCTTTGTGGGAATGGCGTCTGGACGAGCGAAGGCAGCGCTGGCAGCCTGCTGCAAAGGATTTCTGGAGAAGTTTGTGCCGCAGCTTGGCGCTTGGCCTTCAAAAAACACGCAGGCTCTTAAGGATGCAGATGGGTACTTGAAGTGATTCCCTCTCTTCCGTGCTCCCGCAAAGCTTTCGGATGCTTGCTCCCCTCGCCAGAATTATCTCTGTTCTGTTGGTTTCTGTGATTACAGTGTTAGTTATTGATACTTCTACATACGCACATATAATAAATTAATCTCTTTCTTCTTAAATACATCATCTTACTCCCATGCCCTTGTTCTGGTGTTGTTAGTGAGGGGGGGCCTAAGGTGGCAGCTTCTGTAGGAAACTGCTGGAAGTCGCTCCCCTTTGTTCAGTGGACTTGGCCGGGCCTAGGGCGGACCCACTGCTGGCCAAGGCCAAGCCAATTGGTAGCAGAATGTCCCGTGATAACGCCTCTGCGATAATGTATTTAAGAAGGGGAAAACAGAAAAAAAAGAGGAGAGATGTGAAGCAGCTGAGCGGGGGGCAGAGAGGGGGAGGCGCGAGCCTCGTGGGCCTTGCAGGCCTCACCCTCTGGCCTCCCGCCGGGCAGCCGACTGGGCCCAACTCGGCCCGGCCCGGCTGCAAGAAGTGAAGAGGAGATGAGAAGTGAATGAGATGTAAAAAGGATCCTGAGAGGCGTCTGCCAGCCTGTTGTGAGGAACGGCTGCAGACGCCAAGGTCAGTTCAGAAGGAGGGGGAGGAGTAATGCGGCTCCTGGCCAAGATTCCCCTGCAGCCTGTGGTGACGACCATGGTGGAGCAGGTTGTCCCCCTGCAGCCCATGAAGGCCCACGGAGGGGCAGAGATCCACCTGCAGCCCGTGGAGGACCCCACGCCGGAGCAGGTGGAGGCCTGAAGGAGGCTGTGGCCCGTGGAGGCCCCGCTGGGACAGCCGTTTTGGAGGAACTGCACCCCGTGGAAGAGATGACCCACGCCAGAGCAGTTTCACGAAGGACTGTGGCGTACGGGTGGGACCCCACGCTGGAGCAGGGGAGGAATGTGAGGAGTTCTTCCCCCGACGATGATCCAGCGGTGTAAAACAACACGTGATGAACTGACCGCGACCCCCATTCCCTCTTCCCCCCTGTGCCGCTCGGGAGGGGAAGGAGGCAGAGATAATGTTAAGCCTGGGAAGAGGGAGGGGTGGGGGGAGGTTATCTTGTTCCCTGTCTCATTCTCCTGCTAGTTTTATTAATAAATGAATAGTTTTTCCCAAGTGGAGTCTGTTTTGCCCGTAACGGTAACGTTAAGGATTTCTCCCTGTCCTTATCTCAAACCTCGAGCCGTTTTCCTTATATTTTCTCTCCCTATTCTCTCAGAGGGTGGGGGGAGCAAGAGACAGACTGCGTAGTCTGGTCCCGATCGGGGCTGAACTACGACAGCCCTTTACCTGGAAAGGCTGACAGCGAAGGATTCCAGTCCTGCAGATATCCTGCCTCTTCTGGAGTGTCTGAGGATCAGTCTCTGTCACCTGCATGTTCCTTGGAGAATCCCAAATCTGGCTTGGAGGAGGAGGAGGAAGAGGCAGGGACGTGTATGTCACACGCAGCACACTTCGTCCTGCATCCCGTTGTCTTTTTTTTTACAGCACTGGTCTGAGGAGACGCTAGAGCGGATTAAAAAATGTGATGTATTCCCCTTTTTTTTTTTTTTTTTTCAGTTTTTACTTTCTACTCTGAACCCTATTTTCCTTTTAGTATTGCAAACCGAGCGCTCCCCTAGCTGCTTCTAGAATCTTTAAATAGTTGGACTGGAAAAGTGGCTGAAATAATTGCTCGCTCTTCGAAATGCAAACAGTATTTACTTCGTGAGGTTGTAGAAGCTGCCGGGGGAGGTTTTTAAGGATGAGTTAGACAAACACGTACTGAATATGGTTTTGCTCTGGCTGAGGAAATGGAAATGCATTTAAGGGCCGGCTCTGTTTGCTAGGCTTCCTGATAAGCAGCTGTCTTCAAAAAATTTTAAGCGAAGAAAGAGGGAAATCCCAGAGGACTGGGGAAGAGCAATGTACGCCCGTTTTTAACTGTCCTTACTGTTAGAAAGTTTTTCCTGACGTGTAATCTAAATCTTGCATCTCTGGGTCTGTAACGTAAGCTTGGTACTTAGAATCACAGAACGGTTTGGGTGGGAAGGGACCTTCAAAGCCCACCCAGTCCAACCCCCCTGCGGGTGGGGTCTCACCAGAGCGGGGCAGAGGGGCAGAATCCCCTCCCTCGCCCTGCTGCCCACGCTGCTGGGGGTGCAGCCCAGGGTGGGGTTGGTTTCTGGGCTGTGAGCGCACGTTGCCGGCTCAGGTTGAGCTTCTGGTGGACCGATGACCTGCTCTGGTCCTTTGGTCTTTTTCTGCAGAGCTGACGTTCAGCCTCGTGCCTCATCCTGCATTTGCACAACCGATAGTTTTTTACCTGCGTCCTCTGCTTCCACTGCTGTTTGGAATTGCGTCCTATTTCTTTTTCTGCACTGTTCACGCAACTCGAAAAAGTAATTCGGAATTCAAATCCCGCCCTGCAGAAGACTTGCAGCTCTGTATAGCTTTGGTTCTTCGCCGTTTAATAAGAGCACGCGTGATTTAATTGTTGCAGCCGTTAATGAAAACGTGAGATCGCTTGACGGGAGGGGAATCCCCGCTTGATACACAGGTCTGACTTTGCATTAGACCTCTAATTACTATCCTGTCATTAAGAATCAGATCTGTACCTATTTGTAGAAATTGCAGCTCGGTAGTTTTCGAGAATGTGTGACAGGCAAAACTTTAAGGGTCCTGATGTCAGCAGCTTTTCCCTGACTGCAGGGTTTCTTGTCGCGGGAATAAATCACTGAGGTTCAATACCAAAGGTCCAAATTGAATTTCATGACACCCAGCTGAACGGATATTCTCTAATCTCTTCCACAGATTTGTTGGCAAGATCCAGCTCCTTGTTCCAAAAGCTGCTGGGTGGCCCCTTCTTTCCTCTGAGTTCATAGTTTCTCTTTTTTTTGCCTTTTCTGATCCTTACTCACTGAAACATTGACTCTTTTCTCGTTTTATCTCCCAGGCTTCTGCCGTTCTTCTCTCCTGAGGAAATTTGGGTCCTTGATTCCTCTCCTTGCAGGGCTTATCCCCCTGTCTCCTTTTTTTTTTTCCTTTTTTTTTAGTTCTGGCTGTGAAGGTCACTGAAGAGGTCCATGAAGCAGCCCGGGCTGTCCCCTCCTGTGCTCCAGTGGCGTGCGGCTGCGTTTCCGTGGCCTCTCCCTGCCTACTCCGCTGCTGCCTTCCACGCTGTCCTCCACAGAGATTTCACTACCGGATTGTGGAATGACCTGAAACCTGCTTTTCCGCACTCCGTTTTCCTTCCTCACCTGCTCTTCCACAGTTCTTCCTTCGTCTCGCCATCGCTTTGGCTCAAATTACCTTTCTGTCTTTTTAGATTCCCAGCCAACCCTCCGCTGTCAGACCAGGGAGTTGTTTTATTGCAGGCAAGTCCAGCAGAGAGGAGGAAAGAGACTGTCGAATTTCTTATTTTATTTCTTTTTACCCACACCTGCCCAGGATAGCTCTGCCTTCTGCCGTTCTCTGCGGATTGCACGCACGGACGCCGACTCACGGAGAAGCGGCACGGAAGGGGACAGCAGAAACACGCAGGTCTTGGCCACGAACGAGATGCTCGCGTCCAAATAAACGATTAGAAAGCAATCGAAGTGGGAAAAAAAACTCCCTCATGGCAGAAAGCGGGTGGGTTTGTGAACCTGGCACAGGAGGTAGTGTCTTTTATTAGACCAGTTGATACAGTTCAGGAAAACCAGGAGAGCCTGCGCGCTGGAGCAGCGGGGATGCTGCAGCCCGGGAACGGTTTTGCGTGGGACGCGGCTGAACCGTGGCTCCCGTACGCGGAGCAGTGCAGCTGTTTGGTAGGAAGAAAATTCTCCCTTCTGCTTCTAATTTAGTACCCGTATAATAGCTAGATTAGCCTCAACAGCAAGGCAAAAAATAATGAGCGGTTTGATTAAGACAAGCTGGAAGAGGGCCAAGCGCTAATAAAATTAGCAAGAAGCTGGCCTCTTCAAATGGAATGAATTGTCTGCGTAATGAGAAAAAAGTTTAAATTAGCTAAGCAGTGCCCCGAAATGAAGCATTAGGAATCTTTATTACTGGCGACCTGTAGAATGTGAAAACAAATTGTTCTGTTTTTCATTAATGCTTAATTTAGCTGATAAGCCTAGAGTTGCAGAATCATTGAGGGGAACGAGTTATTGCAGGAGTTCTGGTGAGGCCTCCCTGTTGCGCGCTGGTGTTTTCTGACGTGGCAGAGAGTTCACAGCCCTTCCTTCGGGCTCCTTCCCTCCCTGCAGGTGAGCGTCTCCCTTTGCTCAGCGTAGGCTGGAAGTGCAAGTGCGTTGCACCCTCAGCAAGTTCGCCGACGACACCAAGTTGTGAGGTGCCGTCGACACGCTGGAAGGGAGGGATGCCATCCAGAGGGACCTGGACAGGCTGGAGAAGTGGGCCCGTGCCAGCCTGATGAAGTTCAACCAGGCCAAGTGCAAGGTCCTGCACCTGGGTCATGGCAATCCCAGGCACAAATACAGGCTGGGCTGAGAATGGATTGAGAGCAGCCCTGAGGAGAAGGACTTGGGAGTGCTGGTGGAGGAGAAGCTCAACATGAGCAGGCAATGCGCCCTTGCGGCCCAGAAGGCCAACCGCATCCTGGGCTGCATCAAGAGAAGCGTGGGCAGCAGGGCGAGGGAGGTGATTCTCCCCCTCTGCTCTGCCCTGGTGAGACCCCACCTGGCGTACTGTGTCCAGTTCTGGAGCCCCCAACACAAGAAGGACATGGACCAGTTGGAGAAGGTCCAGAGGAGGCCACGAAGATGATAAAAGGGCTGGAGCACCTCTCTTATGAGGCCAGGCTGAGAGAGCTGGGGCTGTTCAGCCTGGAGAAGAGGAGGCTCCGGGGAGACCTGAGAGCGGTCTTCCAGTACCTCAAGGGGGCCTACAAGAAAGACGGGGAAAGGCTGTTTAGTAGGGCCTGTTGCGATAGGACGAGAGGTAATGGTTTTAAAATAGAGGGGGGTAGATTTAGATTAGAAATTAGGGAAAAATTTTTTGCGATGCGAGTTATAGAACACTGTCCCAGGTTGCCCAGAAAGGTGGTGGAAGCCCCATCCCTGGAAGCGTTCAAGGCCAGGCTGGATGAGGCTCTGAGCAACCTGATCTAGTCAGGGATGTCCCTGCTCCTTGCAGGGGGGTTGGACTAGATGACCTTTGAAGGTCCCTTCCCACCCTAACCATTCTATGATTCTATGATTCTATAAAGGTGGTGGTTGAACACAGCCCGTGATTTCTTCTTCAGAGTTGTAACGAACACTAAATATCTGAAACGCAAGCCTGCCGGGGGCTCGGTGCAGTGTCGCTGGAGCTCTCGTGAAGCTGGTGGGCATCAGAAGAGCTTTGTGGATCAATGGCACTTAAGATACAGGCGAAAGCAAGAAGAAAATTCAGTATTTTGGACCAAATGAATGGAGCTCACCTCTAAGCCAAGCCCAGCTGATGCCGTAGGTAGGAAGCCAGAGAAATGGGAGCCGTGCTGCTGACTCTGCAGTCATAAAAATCATAAAGATTGTGTTAAAATATATTAAAACATAAGTGTTCAAACTCAGAGTCAGGTTCTGTCAGACTTATGAGGCATGGCAGAGATTCACTGAAAGCAATTTGACACCATCTCTGAAGACACGGGCAGATTTAATTTTTTTTTTTTTTTTCTTTTGCCTACGGAGGAAAATACCCTGAAAATTTGTTTGAAGACATTTGTGGTGCCTGTAGCAGCTGACAGTTTGATACCTTACCAAAAAATCTACCTAATTCTAGTATACCAACAGGGAGCTGCTTTGGGTAGAAACACATTTCTTTCTTTAACGTTCGTGTTGCGGCACGAGGAACTGTAACGCTGTTAGAGGAAGGAGGAAAGGGAGCGCTGATCTAAAGACTCAAGCTGGTCCGGGCTCGGTAAGGCGATTACCGTTATTAGAGCTCTATCCAAGTTGGGCTCGTACCTGTGAAGCGACGACGTGGAAATGGCCTTTTTACTCAGCAGGTCGGAGCACTCAGAAGCGTCTCTGCTGTGGTGAGCGGCAAATCCAATCGTTTACTCCTTTTTTTTTTCGGCTGTTTAGCCACGTTCGCTCCGCGGGATGGAGAGGAGAGCAAGCTGTGTGACGCTCAGCCCTTGCCAGGTTCAGCGACCGACGCGTCTGCTGGGTCCTGGCGAGCGGTGGGGCTGGCGGGCGTCGCTTTTCGGCTGCGAGTGGTGTTGGAACGCGAGTGGCCTCGTGATGTTAGAGAGGAGAGATGATGGCACCCCCAGTCTCAAAGCCTGTTTCAGCTGGGAAACAGCAGATAGCAATCAGTGGCTGCCTCTTTCCTCTTCCCCAGAAGCTTCCCGTGCGTTCTGGTTTTGTTAGTGAGGGGGGGCCTAAGGTGGCAGCTTCTGTACGAAACTGCTGGAAGTCGCTCCCCTTTGTTCAGTGGACTCGGCCAGGCCTAGGGCGGACCCGCTGCTGGCCAAGGCCAAGCCAATTGGTAGCAGAATGTCCCGTGATAACGCCTCTGCGATAATGTATTTAAGTAGGGGAAAACAGGAAAAAAAAGGAGAAGATGTGAAGCAGCTGAGCGGGGGCAAAGAGGGGGAGGCGCGAGCCTTGTGGGCCTTGCAGGCCTCACCCTCTGGCCTCCCGCCGGGCGGTGACTGGGCCCAACTCGGCCCAGCCCGGCTGCAAGAAGTGGAGAGGAGATGAGAAGTGAATAAGATGTAAAAAGGATCCTGAGAGGCGTCTGCCAGCCTGTTGCGAGGAACGGCTGCAGACGCCAAGGTCAGTGAAGGAGGGGGAGGAGTAACGCGGCTCCTGGCCAAGATTCCCCTGCAGCCTTTGGTGACGACCATGGTGGAGCAGGTTGTCCCCCTGCCGCCCATGGAGGCCCACGGAGGGGCAGAGATCCCCCTGCAGCCCATGGAGGACCCCACGCCAGAGCAGGTGGAGGCCTGAAGGAGGCTGTGGCCCGTGGAGGGCCCGCTGGGGCAGCCGTTCTGGAGGGACTGCACCCCGTGGAAGAGATGACCCACGCCGGAGCAGTTCCACGAAGGACTGTGGCCCGTGGGAGGGACCCCACGAAGGAGCAGGGGAGGAATGTGAGGAGTTCTTCCCCTGACGATGACACAGTGGCGTAAAACAACGTGTGATGAACTGACCGCGACCCCCATTCCCTTTTTCCCCCCCGTGTTGCTCGGGAGGGGAGGTAGTAGAGATAATGTTAAGCCCGGGAAGAGGGAGGGGTGGGGGGAGGTTATCTTGTTCTCTGTCTCATTCTCCTGCTAATTTTAGAAATAAATGAATAGTTTTCCCCAAGTCGAGTCTGTTGAGACCAAGAAAGGTGCCTTCCTCTGTTACAGGGAGGTGGTTTCTTCCCTGCCTTTTGCGTAGGACCGCTTGCGTCTGTATCGATTGGAAGGTAACTTGGATTCTGGAGTATTTTACACTCGCTCTGAAGCGGTGCAAATAATCACCCGGGGCGACAGGAGCATCAAGCGAGGCTCAGGTTCGGGCGGCGAGAACGCTGCGAGCGCACCCGCCCACGCCAGCCAGGATCGCCGCGTAGTTTCTTTATCTTCCCCGTGTCTCTGTCGCCTGCTGCTGAAACTAATAACTCTCAGGTAAAACCTCTTCGCCGTGTGGTTGCGTAGCGTTTAGCGACAGCAACGCCCTGTTTCCTTCCCGGTGTCCAGCCCTAAGCGGGAGGCATTCGTCTGCCCGGCAGAAGCGGCTCCTGCAGAGGTTTGACGTGCGGGTTTCTCAAAAACAAATCATTATGAGAAACTAGCAGCGAGGGCTGGAGTTCGGACAACAATAGTATCGACTGCAAAGCGAGATGAGGTTTGATTTAGCTGCCAGGCAGCAATATAGCCCTGTAAGCAATTAAACTCAGATGATGTGACGATTTAAATGTTCAGTCGCATTTCTTGGGGATGGCGGTGGACCCTGCTATCAGCTTTTAACTCCGATGAATGTTGCTTGATATTTATTTTGTGTGTTTGAGTTGGCGTTGGGGCTGCATCGTGGTTTCCAGCGCTGTTTTCCGTTTTCTGCGCCGTTACGTTGCTACCTCTGCCGCAAAACCTGCGCCTGAACCTGAGCTGATGGCTTTGGAGCGGGAGAAATTTCTGTGCGGCTCAAAAGACGCGAGAGTGGCTGAGAATTAGAAAAATGTGTTTGTTACCGGCCGTCAGCCGCACGACCGTTTGCTTCCTTAGATGCTTTGGGAGAATTTTACTTTCAGCTGAAAGTTTGGCAGTAGGTACTTCCCGTGAAAAGCCTTTGTGGAGGTGCAGATGTTTCAAGTCAACTTCTGATTAGAGCTTTAAAGATGACGAGGGTACTCTGTCAACTTCTGTTTAATTCATCTGTGCCTCGGTTTCCAGGTGAGGCTATTATTTGCTTGTTATTTATTTTCTAAAAGTGGCTCTTGTTTCGGTTCAGTTGCCTTTAAAATGAACGCACATTTTTAATGATGTTGTCTGTTTTATTTTTTTTAAACGAAGCAGGTGCTGCGTGTCGGAAATCCGTTGCATGTGTGAATTTGCTACCTGAAATGTAGGAATAACAGATGTTGAGCCGTACAGCTGTGGCCACGGGGGAACTGTTTTAACACTTTGTTTTACTTCTGCGCAGCGACAGAAAGGTTCGCCGTCCTTCTTTCCATTTTTTTTTCCCAAATAGGCATCGGTGTTTCTTACATCAGATGATCGGCGGATTTAATTTAGGCTGGACTGGGAAGTCCTGCATACAGCCCCCACCTGTAGCATACTTAGGCCATGCTTAAATCTGGTCCCCGATGGCTAAATCCAGCCGAAATGGATGACTGGTGTGACTTAAGCAGATGTTTAAGGGTTATTGCGGATGGAGATGGCGATGGGAATCAAAGACCGGATGCATAATGTGGAGGGAGACTTTTCATCCCAACTTCAGCTCTAATACCTGCCGCGGCGTCTCTCGAAGACGGAGTGAGGTGTCTGTCACTCCCCTGCCCATAATTGCTCCCAGAGTGACCGATTAATGTCTGAGAGAAGAGGTGACGGTAACGAGCCCCACGCACGGATCCTCCTGATACATTTGTGGCTGCTGATGGTTGGTACGAAACACAAAATGCCTTCTGCAAAAAGACGTCGCGTGGGACTTGCGCGTGGTCCTACTGGGCAGGAAGATGTTTGACCTTGGGAAAGATAAATGGCTCCTGAATAAACTCCCTGAAGCGCTGGGGCAGTGGGTAGTTACAGTAGGAGGAGGATGGAAACTGCCTTCTAATTAAGTCAGGGTACAAAATAGCCTGAGGGGCAAGATTTTGAATTTAAATGGAGCCCGGAGGAAACCTGAAAGAAGGGATTAGACACCAGAGCAAAGGCGTTCCCAGTCTGGGGTAGGCTGCTGCGGTGCGGCCCGTGGAAGATGTAAAGCTTGCAGGAAAACAGGATTTTAAACGCACAGCTAGGTAGGCATCTAAGGCTTGTGATCTCAGCGAGAGTGAGAGAAGCTGCTCGTGCTGGGATCAATGACAAGAAACAGTGTCTGAGACCCTGTTATTTGGATTTTGTAAATAATTCTGGATTTATCCCGGCTTAGGTCAGGCTATTTTCCATTTGCCTTTGTATTTAGCAGTCTTTCTGTCCTCCCTGTAGCTGCAACGCTGGACTATGTTGGAGGCACTTTGCATCCTGCCCTGCTTCTCCAGGGCACTGCAAGGCAGGAGGAGGCATCTCAGCAGAGATGCGTGGGGCTGGAGTTCATAAAATGAACATCTTCTGGGAGAGGTCATCCTCCCATCCCCCTTAATCATCTTCTGTCCTCTCATGGACGTACGGGGATTGAGTTTCCACCCGATGAAGGTTGGCTGTGTCTTTGTCGGGAACCTGCGGGCTGAATTTGTGCCATGGTGAGGACGCTCACTGCAGCACGTGGATCTGGACTGTGAGTATTGTCTTTGCCCAAACCATGCCACATCATCCCCAGATGTGATTTCATTCAGGTTTTATCTTGCTGGTGCAGGCAGTTATTTCAAATATGAGGATTTTGCAAAATGCAACGATTTTACCAAGTGCTCCGTCCTCATTTTTGATTGAGAGGAGGGAACTTGGGAGATTTTTGCAAATCTTCTCTCGCGTAGAGCATCCAAATTGTTCTGGAGGAGTACCTGGAGTACTGGGTGCTATTTGCTGCGTTTGTGCGTGAAGGAAAAATGGGAATGCGCTTCCTTCTCACTTCTTATTTTCCTGTTCTTTTCTGAAAGGCTTATTTCCCCGTACACGTAGAAACTTTGAAGATTTACTTTCCCTTTTAGGAGAAGTACAAGCGCGCGTAACTTTCCTCTCATCGCCTTGCCGTGGGAGTTGCATATAGATCAAACGTGCTCGGATAAGAACGCACTCCGATGGGTTCTGTAATAAACTGAATTAACTTAACATTACAAAGTCATTTTCTAAGTAAATTAACGAAGGGAGGAGGCTAAACCTGGCAGGGCGCTTCTAAGAGCAAGAAACAGGCAGAACATGTTAAATATCGTCTTCAATTTTGTGCTTCTGTTGGGGAGGGGAGCCTGTTTCTCTTATCCCTTGTTGTTATTTATGCAGTGACGTTAATTAACAACGAAAGGAGCCGTTATTTCTTTCCAAGTGTGGGAATACGTAACGGTTGCTAGCACGCGTAGGAGGAACTCTTGTGCTCCTTTCGCTTTGAAGGCAAGGCACAAATCTCAGTGTCGCGGTGGTGGGTACAACGTAACGTGGCAGAAGCTGGTGGGCGATGGGCTCAACCAATTTTTTTTTTATCTCATCATGTCTGATTCCTTGGATTTGTATATAATAGTATGCATTAAGGCTGTGCTATGGCTTTAGAATTTACTGCATCGTTAGTTCGTAACGGCAGTTGAAAAACCCAAGAATTACAGCACTGGACCGGGCCAGGGAATTGGTGTCTTCTCTTGGGTGGCCACTGGGAAACAGATACTTTGAGGAAACATTGCAATTAAATAGTTAAATAAAACATTCACTTTTTGCACCAAACATCTGGAAGATGTTTTCCTGGAAGATAAGCACGGATTCAAACACCCTAAACTTAACACGTCTGACAACCGGCCGGTCCTTTTCCCATAGCAAAGCTAAATCTGGCCGGTTCATCGGCAAAACGTGGGAGAAACAACGGGTGGTGGTGTTGGTGAGAAAAGGAAATAAAAGGGATTCCTACCTGTTGTAAAAGTTGTTTTCCACTTAATAGCACTTTCTTGCAGCTGATGGTACAGACACCCAAACAAAAGAGCTAAGTGCACTTGGAACAGCTTGAAAGGAATGTCAAAATGGTTTAAAATAAGGAGAGAATATTAACTCCGTAATTTCAAAGCTACAGGAATGCACTGTGTTAATTGCTCCGAGTCAGCCTTACTGCAGTGTCGACACCGACTGGTGTTTAAAATGTCACGGCCTCTGAATATCTGGCTTTTATTTCGGTGTCGAACTGGGAGCAGAAATCTTCGCGACATCTGGCCTCAGCCTCTCAGTGAGGAGCGACCGAGAAACCTAGCGCTGAGCAAAAAGGAGACAAACGTCCCTGGGGAGCTTCCCACCGAGAAGGGAACCCGTGCCGCATCCTCGCTCTGCGTAGGAAAATATCACGTGCTGGCTCTGTCGTGTAGGACTGGGAGATGAGAGCGGTCCCTTTGTCACCGCCACGGGCCTCCTGGTCCCCGCAGCACCAGGCTGGGCTCCTGCCAGCCCTTATATGAGTTTTAGGAGGGGTCTGTTCTGTCCCCACGCAAGCGGGCTCCGGCCGGCAGGGTTTGCTGGGTTTGCCAAAACCAGTAGATGGTTCTGTTCCGGTTTATACCACTTACGCAACTGTCAGTCTGGAGACTTGGCTGGAATTTGGACTCTACTTGACTCATGGAGAGGATCAAAATATAGTTCATGCTTCTTTTCAGTAACCATGATGAAACAGGTCACCGTGAAGACTTATTGTTTGGCGCTACTCGCTGAAGAGATTAAGAAATTGAACTAAGGCCAAACTGAGCATATGGCAAGCCAGTCCCGACCTACTGCAGCCGTGAGCTGCTGCCGTTTGGAGAAAGGTGTTTAAATAGAGCATCTGGTTACAAAATACTTGGTATGAACTTGCCATCCAGAGGGACCTTGACAGGCTGGAGAGGTGGGCCAGTGCAAACCTCATGGAGTTCAACCAGGCCAAGTGCAAGGTCCTGGACGTGGGTTGGGGCAATCTCTGCACATAGATCCAGGCAATCCCAGGCACAAATCCAGGCTGGGCGGGGAATGGATGGAGAGCAGCCCTGAGGAGAAGGACTTGGGGGTGATGGTGGATGAGAAGCTCAACACGAGCAGGCAATGCGCCCTTGCAGCCCAGAAACCAACCGCACCCTGGGCTGCACCCCCAGCAGCGTGGGCAGCAGGCAAGGGAGGGGATTCTGCCCCTCTGCTCCGCTCTGGTGAGACCCCCCTGCAGCGCTGCGTCCAGCCCTGGAGCCCCCAACAGCAGAAGGACGTGGAGCTGCTGGAGAGGGTCCAGAGGAGGCCACGCAGATGCTGAGAGGGCTGGAGCACCTCTCTTGTGAGGACAAGCAATGCTGAGAACCATGGGGCTAAGTGGGGCACGCAGGTCTGCCAGGGCTTTGTGTTCAGGTTCCCACTTCCAACTCCGTTATTAGCAACCAGTGGTTCAAGGGAAAATTTATTCCCAGTAAAAATGGGAATGGATGTTTATTTTAAAACCGCTCCACCAAAAAGCTCCTGTTTTCCCAGAGAATCCATCAGATAATTTCCTGCCGCTCAGAACTGTTTTTTTTTTCTTTTTATCTGCAGTGCTTAACAGTGGTAATGGGAGAGCTAGAACCTTCCTTCTGTTAAAGCCCTGGGCCTAATGTGTGGCAACTGCCATAGCATTGGCTGATCTTCTCCGAACATCATTTCCTCTTTCATGTAAATGAGCATTGATCATCAGAGAAATGTTGGAAAAGGTGATTGTAGGGTAGACCTGCCCCACTCACCGTTAGCCTAGGTTCTTCTCTGTAGAGATTTATTGGGCATTACAAAATTCTTCATCAAAACTCAGTGTCAGAAAGGTGGACTCTTAACAAAGTGTAGGAGAGGGTCCAACGGAGGCTACGAAGATGCTGAGAGGGCTGGAGCAGCTCTGCTGTGAGGCCGGGCTGAGAGAGCTGGGGCTGTTCAGCCTGGAGAAGAGGAGGCTCCGGGGAGAGCTGAGAGCGGCTCCCAGTGCCCAAAGGGGGCTGCAGGGAAGGTGGGGAGAGACTCTTCAGCAGGGCCTGCTGGGACAGGACGAGGGGGAATGGTTCCAAAATAGAGGGAGGTAGATTCAGATTGGATATTAGGAAGAAATGTTTTACGCTGAGGGTGGTGGAGCACTGTCCCAGGTTGCCCAGAGAGGTGGTGGATGCCCCATCCCTGGAAGCCTTCAAGGCCAGGTTGGCCGGGGCTGTGAGCAACCTGATGTGGTTGGAGATGTCCCTGCTCCTTGCAGGGGGGTTGGACTGGTGGGCTTTGAAGGTCCCTTCTGACCCAAACCATTCTATGATCCTATGATTTATCAGAAATGTGCGTGACTGGGAGAGGAATAAGAGCAATATGAGATATTTGTGCCATGTTGGGGCAAAAAAAAAAGAAGTTTTTGATCTAAAGAGAGATCTGGGCATGGTTAGCTGCAAACCTGAGGAGCGTGGCTTCAGTCAAATGCTGCTCAATGGCTGTAGCTTCTCCTAGTGAGGGGAGGGCAACTTGCTGCTGGCTTAAAAAGCAGGAGGAATATGAAGCAGAAGACACAAAAGGGCAAGGATGGCCTCTGATGGGTTCAGGGGCCAGGCAGCCGGCGTGAGCAGAGCAAACAATGACGCTACCGGCGAGCTGGAGTGTGCAAAATCCATTTGCGTGTATGATGCTCCCTTTTGTCGGAACAACCGCATGTGGCGGACGAACGACAAAGAACAAAGTGAAATGATTAAGGAAGGCCCAACGCGTGGGCCTTTGAGCGTCGCTGCTCTTGCTCCACCCTTGAGATGAAAGCTTGACAGAAGACGAGCATCCCTTGCCCGTTAGGAAAGCGTCGGGATGTAAAAGAAGCGAAAAGACGTGGGTAAGGAAGGAGGGAGGAGGCCCGTTGGCGAAGGCAGGCGAGAGAACTAGAGCCGGAGCGAAATGTGTGAGGACAAGCAGGAAGGAAAAGTTTGGGAGGAATAGAAAACAAGCGATGACTTTAAATTTGGATCTATCCATCAAATGAGACAAAAATAGGAGGGATGCAAATAACGGCGCAGATTTTAAGAGCGCGGCTCTTCCGTCTGTAAATAGAGCGTGGTGGGGTTCAGCTGCAGCAGTTCCTCCTTTTGGTCGTCATCCTCATTGCCGTGACTTCCTCTGGGTTGTGAACTCTCGTTGAGATTTCTTTTCCTGAGGTTTTTGGGCAGGAAACGGTGTTTTGGCCACTGACGCTCAAACAGACAAACACGACGTGTTGAGTGGAAGGTGAATTTTGATGCTGGTGCAATTCTGGGCTGTTCAAATTGACTTTTCAGGGCAGAAGGATATTTTCACTGATGTCAATGGAGGCAATTTAGCTACGCTAATTGAGATCAGAGTAAGTCTATTTACCTTTCATTAATGTTTAGGGCTTTGAATACACTCGTGCCGCTGTAGAAGCGCAGCGCCAGCCCGGCGGTTTGCATCTGGGTTAAATAATTTGAGTTCCCGTAACAGTTTTGTCTCTCCCTGGGACGAATACGCTGTAGGAATGGTGCTGCCAAATTTTTTATGCTGAGGGTGGTGTCACACTGTCCCAGGTTGCCCAGAGAGGCGGTGGATGCCCCATCCCTGGAACCATTCCAGGCCAGGTTGGCCGGGGCTCTGAGCAACCTGATGTGGTTGGAGATGTCCCTGCTCCTGGCAGGGGGGTTGGACTGGGTGGGCTTTGAAGGTCCCTTCCAACCCAAACCGTTCTGTGATTCTATGGTTCTCTGCCTCAGAAATACCCTTCTGCGTTACCCCGAGCAGCACAAAGGCTCCTCGGTGCTATCATAGCATTTTAATATGAGCTAAAAAGAACAGTCTGCCAGGACAGTAGCACACCAAAGCCGAGCTGTACACCATCAGTAACTCGAAATGATAACCCTCACCGCCCACTGCTCGTACGGATCTTCCCAGCTCTTGGCCAACAGTATCTGGTGCCAGATAGGTGGAAAATGGGGTAGAGGTGGGGTTACAGCAGTAGTGAAATTCCTGTGCGGCACTTCTGATGGACCTGTGTGAAGGTTACGGTCTCTGATAAGAACTTTGTCCTGGGGGATGTGGAAACTGAGCTGGTTTTTTGGCTGCGTCTTCCCACAATCCAACCCCAGCCACCACCTCGACTGGAAGGAGCTTTAGTGGCACTGCTGGCAAGATGGCTCACTGCTTCCTGGTGTTCATCGTTCCTCTTCTCCTCTGTCTCCTCGTTGCTTCTCCTCTTGTAGGTCATCCGTAAAAATAGGGCATCTTAGTACCTGCTGACGAATAAATCTTCAGAAAAATTAAATAATCACTCAGAGGTGACTCAGACTCATGGTTTGCTTAGAAGAAGAAAACCACGATGTAATACATTTTTTTTTTTTTCCCGTGACCTCCAGCCTCAGTGACGTCTCTGCTTCCTGAACTACAGACGGTGCAGGGGAAAGATCAGGAAATTCGATTATTTTTGATGAATAACTGACAGTTATTTCTTTTATGAAGTAACTTCTGTGGTTTGTCTTGCTCTACACTTTGGAAGTGTTACCTAGAAGGGGTACTTCAGATGTTATTTTGCTTTTAGCATCTGGTAGCTTTGTGATTGCTCATCTCTTCCAGTATTTTTTTGAAGAGTCGCTGGCTGTGTCAGGGCAGGTGCTCTCCTCAGGAATGGACCTTCTCTTTGTCTCTCTGGTTCTGCAGCTGTGGGGAAAAAAAAACCCAACCCTACCCCCAAAGTTGTGTTTGCATGCAAATTTTGGAGTTTTTTGCCTGTTTAGATCTGGACTTTGTTTTGTTGATCTCCACTGATGACCTAATGAGGAAGGCAGAGACTTAAGCAAATCCTTATTTTAAAGTAAATGTAAAGAATCTCCAGTTCATGGATTCTTAGTCAACTTCAATCTCTGTGAAAAGCGGACCTGTTGGGAATCCTTCAGGCTGTCAGCTGTCCTGGGGTACCTGGAACAGGGAGATCCGGCGTAAACCAGAGCTGTGCAGGGAGGAGAACTGCTGATATGAGCAGAGGTGGGAGCATCGGGCTGGAGGTCCATGCACAGAAGAGCCGAGGACATAACCTTCTGCAGGGAGGTTCTCCTCTCTCCCATGCGATAGTTTTCTTCTGCCCAGACCTCTTTGGTAACGCGCCGAACACGAGGAGGAGCTCTTAGGTGCTCAGCTGAGATCCAATGGATAGTCAACAGAGCCGTTTCCACCATTTTCCATCTCGCTGCTGCCTTTTACTGCTGACGAGGAACAGGACTGACAACTACATTGCCCGCTGGACTTCCAGCAGATCCAGCTGACAGTGACCTAAGCAGTAATGACAAGATGGAAACGTTCCATGGCACATGAACCAAGCTCCTGATCTGTGGTGGGACCTTCAGCTTCCCAGTGTGGAGCTGAACACAAACCACCTGGTAAAAACTGACTCAAAAACACAGCGTGGAAGAGTGTAATAGCTGGAATCTCTTGATTCACCCAGAAGAATTCATTTTTTTCCAATTTCTCTAACGTACATATTGCAGATATTCGGTGTCAAAATCACTTATTGTCAGAAGTAGAGAAGTTAAAAGGAAAAATACACCCGATAATGATACTCCCACACGCGCTTTTACAGAAGCCAGCTCTTTTCCTGGATCATTGAATGCGCACCTTGAATAAACGCGTATTTGTGACACGTAATTATTGGAAAAGCTGCGTCTTGGAAACAAGGCGTCAAAAGGGTACGACCATTTTTCAGGTCAGCTGCGCAAACGAAGGGGAAGAATGTAACGAGGTTTACAAAGAAGCCCACATTTACAATCTGACACCACGGGTTAACTACTGCTTCAAGGTTGACTTCCATGTCCTGTGGTGCCAGCTCCTTTCTCTCTCCCCCTCTTTTGCCGTCAAAAGGCGATGCTTTATAGTAAAGCAAAACCTTGGCGTCATTGGGTTTTTTTTTTGTCTCTGCTATTGTTTAACTGTGTTTATGTATTTAATCTCATAAATATTGAAGAGCTCATAAAACCAAAGCGTCTCTCATGAATTCTCAGAGTATATGAAAAACATTATTGAAAACTCCTTTGTCTCGTCGTCCTGATCAAGGGAAAAAAATGCCAAAAGCTTCATAATGATACTGATTTGCTCAGACTGTGCTGGTTTGGACTGCGAGGTCGTGATGCCTTCTCAGAACATGTACTTCAAAGAGGAATTACGGGGCTTATTACAGTGGTAGCCTGAAATCCTACGGCACGTGTCATACGGAGGTCATACGAGACGATTCAGCAGTCCTTTCAGGAAAATCTGAGTCTAGCCAAAGTGTGTAGATCCCCTTTGAAGACTGCTTGGGTAAAGCGCTAATCTCTTTTCTGACTGACTGAAGAATCGGTGTTGTTTTGCGCGAGTGATCCGCGGCATAACAAAGACGGTCCAGCTTTGGAGAAACGACGGGCTCTATAAACAGCTTCCTATACAGCCACCCACTCCAGGAGGAAATATCTTGTCAGTAGTTGAGGTATAGTCTCATCAGGAAAGGAAATTTCGAAGTGAATGCTTTTGCCTGCATATAAATCAGTGTGATCTTGCTCCTCCGAACTGAAAATTCATTGAGATAAAAATTGGGCTTTTGCTGGCTGAGAGAAGCTTTGCTGTGTTTTTGGTGAGCTGTGAAAGGGGCAATGAATTCTTCAGCTTTCGTGTTCTGACAACAAATCTAGATGTTTTTGTGAAAAACAGGTTTGAGGGCCTACAGGAAAGACAGGGAGAAACTCTTCAGCAGGGCCTGGTGTGATAGGATGAGGGGTGGTGGTTTTAAAATAGGAGGTGGATTCAGACTGGACATCAGGGAGAAATTTTTTACGCTGAGGGTGGTGGAGCACTGTCCCAGGTTGCCCAGAGAGGTGGTGGATGCCCCATCCCTGGAAACATTCCAGGCCAGGTTGGCCGGGGCTCTGAGCAACCTGATGTGGTTGGAGATGTCCCTGCTCCTTGCAGGGGGGTTGGACAGGATGGCCTTGAAGGTCCCTTCCAACCCAAACCATTCTGTGAGTCTATGTTTGTGGGTTTTTTTTCCTTTTTCTCCTCTCTTGCTCACTGTAAAACTTGTTTGGGGCATAGCGGTTCTGTTTTGTGATGGATTTTAAGCTTCAGGTTTGTTTGTCTGGTCTCAGAATGCCATAAAAGAACTCGTTTGTTGTGAACTGGACCCTTGCGTGGAGGTATACGCGTGCTGTTTTCCTGCTCCACCCACCTCTTCCACCCAGTAGATTTCAGCAATAAACCGTGGTGGCCAGTTTCCAAATATCGAAAAGCCGGTAACAAGCTTCACTCTGGGCTTTAGGAACTAACTATGGAGACCCTCTAATCCTGGAGTTCGCTTTGTTTGCGACGCCTGCGCCATAAGGAGTTACTGTAAGACAGGGTCCCAAAACCAACGAAAAGACCCAGCACTGTGTGATATATCTTGAGATTTTGACCTTCCAAGTCTTGAAAGTAGTACGTCAAAGTATGGAAACAGCTATGAGAGCTTTGCACCTGTATTTCTGTGAGCTCTTCTCTCATTCTAGAGTTTACCAGGGATTAGAAGAGCAGCAATCAGTGACGTTTCGGGTTATTGTTGCCCTAAATGCTCTTCTCCTTCCTTCAGAGCTAACCCTCTTGTTATGCAACTGTAGCACACGCAGGCGTTAAAGGATTACTGTAAAAATCACCGTTAATACAAAACAGTCGCTCGACAGAATCCACAACTACCGTCTCCTCACGAAACTCCGCTTTGTAGCTTTATTTTACGTGACAAAATGTTCTTAACTGATCTAATTGAGATTGACAGCACATGGGCCGCAATTCTTCACAGACGGAAAAACAAACGAGCGCGCGTTTATTTATGTATAAAAGGCGATGCGAACACCTTGTCAGTACTGCGACGGATCAGAACTCTGAAAATACATGACAGTTTGGCACAGATGAGCCAAGAAGTCTGAAGCATCCCAAACTGCCGCATATGGGAAGCAGAAAGATGGTTTCAAGAGCAATGGGTGCTGCACCTTGAATCTTCTGGAGAGCGAGACCTCGGTAAGGGCCAGCTCTTCTCTGGAGAAACATGCTGCACAAGTTCTCAAAGAACGGAGGAGAAGAACTACCTTCCAGTGGCTGCTGGAAGCAATTGGTCTCCAATTAGCTTTCCAAACTGGCCAAAACCAAACCAGAGCTTGGGTAATTGGCTTTGGGACTGCCTGAGTCTGGAACTCCGATTAGAGCTTTTCACAGGACACCAAACCAGCTCAGAGCAGAGCAGGAGGCAGGACTGTAGAAAAGAACTTCTTTAGGAGCATGAGAACCAGAACCAGGAGGAAGTTGAAACCTGAGTGAGCTTGGATGAATCACTGGTTTGGGCAAAACTAACGCAAAACTATGTAAAGGATTTTTTTGTTTGTTTGTTTTTCTGTTTCTTGAATGAGAACATCAGTGAATGAAGAGAACACGTTTCTTTGGGCTGCGGAGAAGACATTGCGGTGGACTTGGGTTAGCTGACTTGGACAAACTTAGTAAGTAAGTAGCTTACCAAGCTTCTAAAGGTGGCAAACTGTAGTTCAATGACTAAGGACTTCCAGCTGATGGAAATCGTACCGTAAAGCAAGTAGTAGAACCCAGACGTTATCTCCAAATGAACTATGATGCCTGTGGCTGCTGGAAAGGGTCCTCATTTTTTGTCAACTTCAGCTCCCTGGGATAAATAATTTCCAGGTAATACTTCACTTGGCGATGGTGAACATTTATCATAGCCCAATATATTCTTGTCCAGTAGAAATTAGGGTAACTCCTTTAAAAACCTTTGACCTGTACTGGTCTACACCCACCACAGAGTTGGCTCTACCGTCGTTTTTAAATTCATTGCTGCTTCTGACCGTTTCCCCCTGCTCTCTGCTTTAATCCCGATGAAAATTTTTCTCTGACTTTGTTCCCGTCAGATTCTGTTTTATCCCTCCAGATGGGTTGAGAAACGTTCTGCTGTCATCCAGATTATGCTGGGCTGGAATCATCTCGTTCTCTTCATTTCTCCCCAGTTGTTCTTTAGCGTGTCGGTACATTTGCATGAGAAGAGGATCTTTGCGATCTTTGTTTCTTAAGGGCCCATCTGCTCTTGCCGCTTATTTCCTCCACCTGAAGTCATAATCCTGCTTTTGGTATGACAGTAGCGGGGGAAAAAAATTACGGTGATGTCACAGAAAGAGGATTACGGCACTTTCAGGTACGGGAGCAGATGGACTTTGCCTAAACAAGGTTGCAAGGTTCTCGCTCGTAGAAAGCAAAAGGATGGGGGAGAATGCAAGAAATAGGTACAAGTGCTCTGCCAAAATGGATCTGTACATTGCAAAATGGATTTTTTTTTATTTCTTCCGAAACAATTATGATACATTCTTAGGTCTTGAGATCACAAGGCAGCTGTTTTATTAGTTTCTGTCAGGAGAAATGAAGCAATCTCAAAAGGAAGTCAGAGCCTCAGCGTGCTACGTAGGGAATACAGCCATGGTAAGAGATTGCACCTGTCATTAAAAATTTGCAAAAAAGAGTTTAACACTGGTGAGAAAGAGGGGTTATTTTGTTTGTTTGGTTTTTTTTTTTCTCCTCCCAGCCTTTCATGAGTCAGTGACTCACTGGGTGTTGCTCAATGCGACCTGGCCTTTCGCTTCTAGGGGTTGGTTCCCTGCCTCTCTCATGCACAGAGCCTCAGGAGAAAACGCCCGTTTCCCATGCCGGCATCGTGATCTGCAAATCGTAGAATCACGGAACGGTTTGGGTTGGAAGGGACCTTCAAGGCCATTCAGTCCAACCCCCCTGCAAGGAGCAGGGACATCTCCAACCAGATCAGGTTGCTCAGAGCCCCGGCCAACCTGGCCTGGAATGTTTCCAGGGATGGGGCACCCACCACCTCTCTGGGCAACCTGGGATGGTGTTCCATCACCCTCAGTGTAAAAATTTTTTTTCCTAAATACCCATCTTCTCTGCAGCACATGTCCTAATCCTGTCTTACCGCCGTCTGTGTGGAAGCAAATTCTCTTCTGACACTGATCAGAAATTAGAAGAGTAATAAAATTCCTCTGCAGCTTCGCTCCTGATAATTCAAGCTCTTGCTGTCCTTTAGCTGTCATTGGAGCTGCCCTCTGCTGAGAGTATATATTCACTTTGTTCTTGTCTTGATCTTCTGGAAATGTTCTTTTTTTTTCATATTTATACGCATTTCATTTGTTATTGTGGTGCATTGCTTATGAATTAGCCCCAGAGCAATACTTTGGACAATATTTTAGGCTTTCATGGTATTATCTGTTCCCTGTATAGAGAGAAAAAAAACAAGCTAGTGACTTTGATTTTGAAGGATAGTAACTGTATTATCCCGAAAGCACGCCAAGGTCCCTGCTCCCTTTCTTAGACACTCCCTACGATCATGGCAACGTCTGAAGTCAATGCTACTAATTCATCCGTGTCATAACTCAAACGATCATCAACGATGATCCAACGATGTTGGCCTCTAACCCTGTTACACATGGGTATCTCCTGCACCGTCTCTGCTTGCAGAGCACGGAGAACTCGTTATTTTGGAGTGTCCCAGTCCCACAGGTTTTCACCATCACTGAATCCCAGGAAATCCCGCCCTCCGCACATTTTGTTCACTCTCTTTTGGAAGTAATCGGATGACAAACAGTGTTTGAATTGAAAACAAACTGGATGGCAACAGAGAAATTTTTCACGTGAGTAATCCCGGCAGCTTAGGGAAGATAAAATTTGTGAGGCTCCATCCTTATGCTTTGAGGCTTAAGACTCATTGCCGGACTCAGAGATGCAGAAGTTCTCCCTTAGGGGGGACTCCATGCCCTACGTTTGGCAAAATTTAAGGGATTTGCTTTGATTTGTAAAGAATCCCGGATTTGACGTTGTTGGATGCAAGATATGCCAAGGATTATTACGGCAAGTCCTGTGATCCAGCGAATGTGACTCCATATGCTTTTAACAGAAGGGTGGAAAGTTATCTATTGCTGCCTCCAGAAGTCATCCCCACCGCTGGATTGAGCGTATTTCCGCGTTTGAGTTGTGCTGAGACAACCCAGAGATCCGCCTAGACCCCTTCGGTTCAGCTCGCAGCGGTGTTGTGGACTATTTACAAGCAGATCCTTTCTTAATTCTCTCGTGTGAGATGGAAGAGGGATTTCTTTCTTGAAGTTTTTGTGGAACTATAAAGGGAATGGAACTGTTGGGAAGGAGATTTGTGTAAGGAGGAATGATGAGCTCTGGATGTAGGTATCTGTCTATTCCTGGGCTGCATTAAGAGGAGTGTGACCAGCAGGTCGAGGGAGGGGATTCTGCCCCTCTGCTCCGCTCTGGTGAGACCCCACTGCAGCGCTGCGTCCAGCTCTGGAGTCCCCAACATCAGAAGGACGTGGAGCTGCTGGAGAGGGTCCCGAGGAGGCCACGCAGATGCTGAGAGGGCTGGAGCAGCTCTGCTGTGAGGCCAGGCTGAGAGAGCTGGGGCTGTTCAGCCTGGAGAAGAGGAGGCTCCGGGGAGACCTGAGAGCAGCTCCCGGTGCCCAAAGGGGGCTGCAGGAAAGGTGGGGAGAGACTCTTCAGCAGGGCCTGCTGGGACAGGACGAGGGGTCGTGGTTTCAAAATAGAAGGCAGATTCAGACTGGACATCAGGAAGAAATTCTTTACGCTGAGGGTGGTGGAACACTGTCCCAGGTTGCCCAGAGAGGTGGTGGATGCCCCATCCCTGGAAACGTTCCAGGCCAGGTTGGCCGGGGCTGTGGGCAACCTGATGTGGTTGGAGATGGCCCTGCTCCTGGCAGGGGGTTGGACTGGGTGGGCTTTGAAGGTGCCTTCCAACCCAAATTGTCTATGATTCTATGATCTGCAGTCTCCGCAACAGAAATGGCAGGAAATCGAAGGGAACATTTAGATTGAAGGTTGAAGGCAAAGTGATATCGTATGGGTTTATCCATGGGGGAATGTTTCTTACGCAATAACCATTCCCCCGCTGACTGCTGTGCCATGTTTCTTGACAGAGCGCTACAGAAATAGTCTGGAGAAGGGGACCGGGGAACTGAAATTCATAAAGTAGTATTGACAGTCCCGCCGTTCGGAGTAGAATGATTTTTATGATGCACCTGATCTCTCCTTTTCTTGCTCTGCCCTGCCAGGTCTGGTAGTGGACTTATCAGGGTTCAAGCGCAGAGATAAGAACAGGGATCTGGGATTTCAGGAGCCCATCAAGCGATGCTCAGGCAGAACGCTGCATGCCTACGCTGTTTTCAGCGTGCAGAGGTTATTTGTCTTCTTGTTTTATCCTGGAAAGGTAGGAGACAGCTCGTTCCTTTATCCGGGCAGCGCCTGCAGTTCCGGGGTTTCTCGGCATGGGAGCAGTGGATCACTTTGAGACAGCTGTGATTTATCTGAATCGTGCATGTGTGTTGTACCTCTTTTGAAAGCAAAACGTCCTCTAGGCGTGAGCTGCTCTACCACTGGAGGGAAGATAGGTTGCAGGCTTTCTTCTCCAGTTAATTTAGCAGCTATCCAAATTGCCTCACAGGCAATCCGTGTCCCAGTAGGTTGATATTTTCCAGCTGGTAAGATACAGTCTGCAAATAAAAATGGAAAAGAAGCAGAAAGAGAAGATGGTTCAGCAGTTACCGGGGCAATCAGGGGCCCAGGCCTCGGTTTCTGCTGACTTTAAGTCACTTAAGCTGCTGTAAGTGAGGAGCCGCTGCATCTGTGTACTCTGTTCCTCCAGCTCGTGTTCCTGGGGCACTGTCATCTTTGGTTTCCTCTGACTCCTTTGTCATCCTATGTAGGATGAGCCGGCAATGCGCCCTTGCAGCCCAGAAACCATCCTGGACTGCACCCCCAGCAGCGTGGGCAGCAGGGCGAGGGAGGGGATTCCGCCCCTCTGCTCCGCTCTGGTGGACCCCCCTGCAGCGCTGCGTCCAGCTCTGGAGCCCCCAACAGCAGAAGGACGTGGAGCTGTTGGAGAGGGTCCCGAGGAGGCCACGCAGATGCTGAGAGGGCTGGAGCAGCTCTGCTGTGAGGCCAGGCTGAGAGAGCTGGGGCTGTTCAGCCTGGAGAAGAGGAGGCTCCGGGGAGAGCTGAGAGCGGCTCCCGGTGCCCAAAGGGGGCTGCAGGAAAGGTGGGGAGAGACTCTTCAGTAGGGCCTGTTGGGACAGGACAAGGGGTCATGGTTTCAAAACCATTAGGAAGATTCAGATTGGATATTAGGAAATCTTTTTTTTATGCTGAGGGTGGTGGAGCACTGGCCCAGGTTGCCCAGAGAGGTGGTGGATGCCCCATCCCTGGAAACATTCCAGGCCAGGTTGGCCGGGGCTCTGAGCAACCTGATGTGGTTGGAGATGTCCCTGCTCCTGGCAGGGGGGTTGGACTGGGTGGGCTTTGAAGGTCCTTTCCCACCCAAACCATCCTGATTGATTCTGTGATTCTATAGCTTGGTCATTTTACTTGTGCCTGTGCTGCAGCTCCTTCACCAGGTGGTAAGAAGCCAAGGAGTCTCCAGACGACTATAAAAACCCCAACTCTAAGTACACGTCCAGGGCCTAGCAAACAGTGCAAGTACGAAGAGGAGATGAACCTCGTTCTTTAACAGATTTTTTAGGCCAGATTCCTGCAACATAGTTCCAAGGAAATCAACCGTGTTCGTGTGCATTTCCAGGAATCAGGCAAAAAACTCAACTGTCCTGGTGACTGCGGGTCGGCATCCGAGCCCCTGCTGTGACCTTGGCTGATGGACCACTGCAGACGTAGCCCTGCGTGTCAACCTGCTGTTGTATCTGCTGGATCGCGTGCAGTCCAGGGCTGAACACCAGCCAACAGCTTCTTGTGACACGTGCTGATTTTTGGTGTGCTCTGGCTGCTTAGCGCTGCTCTGACAGCACAGAGCAGCCAAAAATATGTTTAAGCGGCTCTTGAAAATTACCTTTGTGCGAAGAGGATCTTGAGAGCACGATGTTGCCAAAGCAGCTTTCTAGCAGAGGGGGAAAATAGGATTTGGCAGCAATCCTCTTGCCAGAATGCTTCCTTGGGGCTAGAGCATCCAGCCGTAAATCTGATTAACTTTCTGCTCGCTCTGATTCACGTTGGGATGTAGATGAGTTAGGCTTCGGTTTAGGAGAGCCCAATGGTGGTTTTAACTTCTCACTCTCTAGTAAATCCGCTGCATCTGGACGCTGTTTGGCCAAAGCAAAAAGTCCAGACTCTTTGTTGTCTCCTGCGTTGTCCTTTCTCCTCCTGCTCCACCTCCACTGTAGGAGTCTGCAGCTCTGCGGGGACTCGATTCTGCTCATGAGGTGATGGTGGGGAGGTATCTCCATGTCTACCTTGCCTAGTTTAGACCAGCTTTTGGAGACAGAAACTCTCCTAGGAGTCCATCATGTAAGACATAGACACTCTATGTTCTCAGAGTGCTGTAATCTGAGAAACCCAACCGGTTATACATTAAGAACATGAGAAGTACACTGAGGGTTGTAGAACACTGGCCCAGGTTTCCCAGAGAGGCGGTGGATGCCCCATCCCTGGAAACATTCCAGGCCAGGTTGGCCGGGGCTGTGAGCAACCTGATGTGGTTGGAGATGTCCCTGCTCCTTGCAGGGGGGTTGGACTGGATGGCCTTTGAAGGTCTCTTCCAACTCAACCCATTCCATGATTCTATAAAATTAACGGCAATGCTCTTCGAAACGTCAGGGAGCTACGGAGGAGGTGGGTGAGAGTTGCCCTGAAGAGATTCGGTGCAGACTTAGAGCATATGTGCCGCTTCACTGGTGGCTCTCGTGTTAAAGTTCAGCACATGCCGAAGCGCGTTACCAAATCAACACCTCGGCGACGGTGATGAGTGGTGGGATGACCTCTTCAGAGCGGCATTTCTCGGCGTATCTAAACGGAAAGTGGATATTTGGTGGCAGACGCTGAAATTCCTGGTGGCTCCTCTCAAACTTCCCCTGGGTCTCACACTGTTTTTATTTTCCGACAGAAAAAATTATTGCTTGTGCCCTGCTTTGTGTGATTCTGCGGGCACTGCTCATAACGCAAACCACACTGGAGCATCCAGGTGAGAAACTCTGTAAAATAATGAGGTTTTTTTTCTTTAAAATTCCATTAAATTAGAGCAGGGCGAAGTGACACTGAGAGGGAGAGAGGGCAAACCCTTCTCCAGGAAGAATTAGTCTAAGGCTAGTTGAGGCTAGCAGTGATCTCTTCCCCAATAACATACTACTAAAAGTCTTTGTGTGCTGGTTTTTGGAGATTTTTTTGGATATATGCTTTTTTCCTAAGAATTTGCCGTATGGAAAAAAGTCTCTCTTGGCCGTCTGAGGACTGTCAGGATTCAGGAATTTGGTGCAAACAAGCTGAGAAAGAATCAAACAAAGAAAAAATCCTCCTGGATCTGAAAGCATTTCCTAATTTGTAGGGTTTAAAAAAAAGCGAGGACTATTACTTAACCTAGCGCAGCAAGGCTAGTGAATATAAAAGATCCCCTTTGGATGCAGTAGGGGCAAAGACGCAGATTAAACAAAGTTTATTTGGTGAAAAAAACCCAAACCGCCACAGTTTGCAGCGTATTTCAGTAACTGGGAAGGGAGCGAGAGCGGGAGTGAGGTGTTGTTTACTGGGGAGCCGTGTCTCTGCCCTGTAGCTGAATTAATCCCTGCTAAATGCAATGTGTCGGGGGCTTTTTCTTTTTCTTCTTTTTTGAATTTACAGGTTTTTCTCTTTCCGTCCTGGTCTGGGATCACACCTGCTGTGCGTCGGTTAACTCACCACGTTGAGACACGTGGACTTAGGCACGCTTGGCAGGGCCAGTTCCAATCTTTTACTGTGATAGCATCTCCTTATGCTATCAAAAAGGGTCAAAGAGTTCCTTCAGAGGCATTTATTCTCCTTGTATTGAAATTAAAGACATAAATCCTGTAATAGAATCAGCTTTGGATCTCAGACGGCTTCTTAATGGGTAAAGATGATACGCCGTTACGATGTGCGCTTAGGAAATGAAGAGGGAGAGAAATTAAGCCTTACTCTGATTTGTTTTCTCTAAGGAGTTGTCTGTAGAAATCAAATAGTTCTTCCAGATGGACTGATGTCCTGTTAGCGGTGTCGCGGGCACAGGAAGATTTCCTCTTGCCTCCGTGATTTCCAGGATTTCCTCCAAGATTTCCTCTTGATCCGATAGGATCAGCTCTGCTCTGTGCTGCGTTGCTGAGGGCCTCGCTTTCTGCTTCAGAAGTGTTTTGTTTCTATGAAAGACAAAACCAGAATCACATTTTCCTTCTTTTTTTTTAAAAAAAAACCCTTTAAACTCTTCTTTTCGTAAGTAAGCTTTGAAGCGCTTGGGTTACGGACCAAATTTTCCTGGGGGTGAGGTGATGGGTGGTGGCGTTGCGGCATCGCTGCGACTATTTGGTCTGACTCCTTGGGCGGGACGGAGCACGAAATGGCTGCGGTATTATTTTTTCTTCCGGTTCAGTAGGTGTGCCGAGATGGAAAGATGATGCTCCCAAAAAAAGAAAGTACCCACGCCAACGATGTCACTAGAGAACCCGCCGCAGCCCTTGCTAGCCTGGTCCCATGGTTACGCTACTGTCACTCTTGCAAACTTGCACCGTATTTTAGGTCGAATTTCCTTTTACGGCCAGACCTTCCAGTTGCTGGTTCTTGTCACAACATATTGCACGCTAAACTGAGAAGTCCTCTATTAATTTTGAGTCCTCTGTGGTTATCCTTATTTCCCCTTTAATCTTCTTTCTGACAAGTTAGAATATTCCAGCTTTTTTTCTGATCCTCTAATTAGCCTTCAGGCTTTTTGTTTGCATCCTCACCAGTTTTCCCGCGCCCGTCCTGACTGGTAGCGCAGGGTAGGACACAGTGGTGTTACCCCCAGAGCCATTCCCAAAGGTAATTTCATTTCTCCTCCTCCAAGATTATTTAGTTTTGGTGTTCTTAATCATTATTTCTTTTCATTCCAGTGTTGTACAGAGAGCTCTCATTTAATGGATTATCCACCGTGATCCCTCCCTAGGTCATAGGATCATAGAATCATGGAATGGTTTGGGTGGGAAGGAACCATCAAGATCATCCAGTTCCAACCCCCCTGCAAGGAGCAGGGACATCTCCAACCAGATCAGGTTGCTCAGAGCGTCATCCAACCTGGCCTGGAATGTTTCCAGGGATGGGGCATCCACCACCTCTCCGGGCAACCTGGGCCAGTGTTCTACCAACCTGTTCCAGTGTTCTACTGGTCCTTCTAGAAGAGCTGATTTGCAGGGGGGGACAATTCTGCTACGCAACTGTATCCTGCGGTATTGGGTTGGATTTGTGGAAGATCTTTGTACTTGGCCATTGGGTTGGACGGGACCTTTAAAGGACATCTCGTGTTAAAGTATCTGTGCCCAGGTCACCAGGTCTTTCTGCGCGGGTGATTCGCTTCTGTTGCCATCGACCGATTCCTTAAATATTTTGTCAAAGGCAGATTTTGTCAAAGACTAATGGTGCGTGTGGTTGGAGACAATAAATGTCAAAGTGCAGTTTAGCTGAGAGCCTTATGGAACCTTCTTAAAAACAGAGGTCCATGGGGTGAGCAATGCCCCGTCTACAGCTATGCCGGAGAACTGTTGATGGGTTTGTCTTGAATTGGTTTCTGGACGTGACCTCAAGCTACGTTGGCCCGTGAGTTTATATGTTGGTCATTCCTGGTGGTGGCCAAAATCCTCATCGTTAGTTGCTGGGAGTCTTTTATCTCCAGTCATTGAGTGATTTCTATTTTTTATTTTATGTTTCACCTGTGCAATTTCACCAAAGAGCGATGAGAGGAGGAGGTGGTCAGCCCAAGGCTGTAGCCACCAGCAAACAAGCTGGTCAGTGGTGTCACCTGAGCTGTGGCCCTCACAGCTGGCTTCTGCGCGGCTTCAGCTAACGTCGAGGCCCAACAGTGGCGGCCGAAAGCCGATGTTCGTTATTTGGCTTGACTCCATTGAAGTACAGCACCAAATCAGCTCCTGGAGAACTGGCAATGCGTTTCTGAGCGGGAAACGAGCAGTGACAACCCCGTCCTGCCTGGAATCCCTCAAAATAAGTCTTGTATGACTAATCTGATGCTGCCGTTTGAGGGAATAAATGAGTTAACACATGAAGGATATACAGCTAATAATTTAATAATTTCTCATGGATCCACACCGCGTGGGTGGTTGTTGACCTGATGGTTCTACAGGCAGCCTTAGCAATGGGACTGGGCAGAGTCCTGGCTTCAGAGCTCCCTCAGCTGGGACCATTTTCCGTCCGGATGGGCAGTTTCCAGAGTTTGAGACGTCCCAGCTACACAATTTTTTATATTCACAGTGCCTGTGAGCCTGTTTTCTCTTTTATTTTTAAGGGTTGTGCGTGCATATCCGCGTATTTATGTGCATATTTAACCAAAAAAGACTTGTGTTTCGCACAGAGGATACAAAGTTGGATTGTAAACGAGATGGAAACTGGAAATAAGGCCCACATTTCTCATAGTGAGAGTAATTAACCAACTTATCTGCTTCCAGAGTATCCGTTTCCCAAAGTCTTCACTTGAATATCACATATTTTTCGGAAACACAGCCTATAATTCAGTTAGCGGTTACCAGGGTCACCAAACGAAGCTCTACGGCCGGTAGCGTGGAAGAGGTCACCCCTGGTGATGACACCAATCCCTTCAGGCAATGATAATGGAAAACCCGAGGAGCCCGAGCTCTGCCGCTCGCTAGCAAATGAAAATTGTAGGGTTTATTTAGCTATAAACACGTTTGTTTTTTTTTTTTTTTTAATGAACCAAATAGACAACTGGATGACATAATCAGTGCCGTAGACCTTTCAATCGTATTTGTTTTACTGCGCTGAGCGCTTCAGCTTTCTCAATCCGCCAAAAGCATGTTTGTGTGGACAATTTATCACTGCGAAACAGCAGCTGGAGGTTTCGGAAGGGTAGAGACAGATGGGGTTTCTGACCTCTGGGGAGGCAATTTGAGCTGGAAAAGTAGTACGTTAACAGAATAAATTCTGCTAAAATTATGGTTAAGTGACTCGCTAAGAGTGTTGACCTTTAAATCACCATATTTAAGCTTTGAAGTCAACAAACGTTCGGGATAAGTGAGGTGGTGCTGAAGGGAGTGAATTATTGTTGTAGGCTGCGTGCAGACTCAGGAAGACGAAGCGGCGTTGACGACTTCGTGTTTAAAACCCTTTTATTCTGGCAAGCGAACGCATTTTTAAGAAGAACCTTAGATCTGGGACGCAGTCCTAGAAATTGCAACGCACGGACGGGTAAGGTGAGGCACCTGGAAGGGATAGGAGAAACGTGCTTTGAGTAACAGATGTGCAAAACCAGCAAAGGAAGGAGACTGAGGGATAAAAACCGCGATAATTAGAAGATAAAGATCCAAGAGTGTGGCAGATGCAAGGGAAGCTAATCAGGTCTTAATGGTGAATAAGCAAGAGGATTAGTTAAAAATCAGGAGAGAGAATGGTTTCGTTATACAAAGCCTTTGTAAAACCTCGTGTGAAAGATCATGGCCAGCGCTGGGTGGTGGGTTTAAAGCAGGATATTCACAATATCACCGGAGCATAAAGGCGGCGTTGCAAGGCTTGGCGAGGCCGGGAAGAGAGGCTCCAGGAGCCACCTCGACAGAAAAAGAGACTTGATTGCATTTTGTCAGTGTTCGAAGAGGTTCCAGAGCCTGGGGAAGGATTCCCAGCACGCGGGGCTGTGGCGGTGTTGAGAGGTCGGTGGGTGATGAACGTTCAGGGCCACCTGCAAGAGGGATCTTTGACCTCAGCCTTACCCGGGATGTTTCAGAGGTGGCAGGTGGAAGGTGAGAGCCCAAGGCTTGTCTCACAGATAGGCTTCTCAGTATTGATGTATTGAGGCCAACCGCTTCAAAAATAGTCGCCGCCTCCCGTGGGACAACCTTGAAAGCTGTGTGACTGTTAAAGCACAAGGTTGAGCGAGAACATAGAAGCACAAACGCCTCTAGAAGCTCTGCTCCTACGCACTGGCCGAGTGTAGACCATCCTTGAAGATGCAGAGGAGCAACGTGAGGACCAAACTCATCAGTGTTGCCTCCTCTGGTGCTTTGAGAGGTGCTTGGAGGCAATGTCCCTCAGGGGCTACGTCCCTCAGAGACCTTTCCTCACAGTCCTTTGCAGGTAGGAATGATAACGGAGAAGGAAAAGTACAGCTTGCACTTACAAACAGGGTTCAACACCAATTTCTGTGCTGTGGGGTGAATTTGCCTTCAGCGACGAAAAATACGACTTCACAGAAGGAATGCGGTGAGGCAAACTGGTGATTAATTCAGCTTGTGATTAGAACAGGTCGTAAAGCAGAAACTCCAACTAATATCTACTTTGGAAAATAACCCATTGGTTTCTCCGTGGAAATTCGTAAGCCAGAAAGTTGGACCGCAGTGACCTGGCGACAGCAACACACGGCAGATATCCAGCTCCAGTTTGTTGGACTGGGCATCAAGTCTGGTCATTAGAAGCCTCAGATTAATTGCCCTTCCTCTCCATTTTTTGAAGAAAGATGCGTCTTTTTCTTTACTCCAGGGCAGAAGGCGTAGACGTTGAGCAGTGCAGCTATGTCACTGTTCCTTTCAGTCTTAATGCAACCGTTTTGGAATTTTGATGACGTTTGTTCGTTGTTCTTCGAGCGCTTCGTGCAACCTGATGGAACTGAGCTCGTTTATGAAGGTGGAAAAAGAGGGGGAAGAATCATTATCGTCTTTGTGAGATACTCCAGTCCCACCGATCAGCAGCCTGTTGAATTCTGAGTGCGAAGCAACACCTTTCATCCTTTTTCGCTCCATGCTTTTACCGTGCCCTCTAGCCTGCCAGGCGTGGGCACGTAAAACAGAGAACGGGCAATTAATAATTTGCATCAGCTTGCGGTGTTATGGAAACGTCCATGCACAAGCATGGAAAAACCAATGCTCCAAGTGGTCCACAGGCATCCACCCGTGCAATTTTTCCATCCTTCTTAAAAAAAAAAATAAACTAAGAGGCAATTTTAAATCCCGTATGGGATGAAAGTAAAGGCAAACTTGGCCTGTTAGAAAAGTCAAGAGGTGCCGATGACTTGTGTCCAATGTTTTTTAAAGTTACTCTTGGTTTTTTTATGCTAGATACACAAAAATACGCACAAATGTGAATTAATGACTAATGATTAATGAAAGCATTGTCGAATAGTCAGTAAGATGGTGTCTGCTTGGTAAATCACAGGCCTTAGAGCGCTTTGATTTAAGGTTTTTGGAGCAGCCATACTGATAAAATTATTATTTTTTTTTTCCAAAAGAATCACAGGATGGTTTGGGTTGGAAGGGACCTTCAAAGCCCACCCAGTCCAACCCCCCTGCAAGGAGCAGGGACATCTCCAACCAGATCAGGTTGCTCAGAGCCCCGGCCAACCTGGCCTGGAATGTTTCCAGGGATGGGACATCCACCACCGGATGAAGCCAGAGGAATTCAGTGTGTTTTAGAGAGCTACCTCAACCCTCTCAAATTTGTCTCCTAACTTGGTTGGAATTTGTATCTAACAAATGCGTCTCACGTTCAGCACCTCACGGCAAGACTGGAGAGTAGGAACCCACAAACAGGTTTTCTTTTTTTGGTAGGAATCCTTGCTTCTCCACTGCCGTATAGAGGTGTGCATATAAAAATGCATACAAAAATCAGCAAAATAAAGCAAAATGAAATGAAGAAAAAAACCCGCTTTTTTCTGAAATGAAGGGATTCCAAAAGGCTTTTTCTTTTTTTTTTTGGTTTTTGTCTGTGAATACATCACAGAAGATCAGCCTGGCATGATATTAATCTTGAAATGAAAGGGGTTTTTGTATGTTCATCTCCAGACCGTGCATTAGAGCTCTTAATCTGTACGTTTTTAGGCAGGTGATGCACCAAACGAAAAGTATATCCTCCCCGTCCTTCCTGTACTTCCCTGTGAGGCACTGGGAGGCCACTCTCAGGTCTCCCCGGAGCCTCCTCTTCTCCAGGCTGAACAGCCCCAGCTCTCTCAGCCCGGCCTCACAGCAGAGCTGCTCCAGCCCTCTCAGCATCTGCGTGGCCTCCTCTGGACCCTCTCCAGCAGCTCCACGTCCTTCTGATGTTGGGGGCTCCAGAGCTGGACGCAGCGCTGCAGGGGGGTCTCACCAGAGCGGAGCAGAGGGGCAGAATCCCCTCCCTCGCCCTGCTGCCCACGCTGCTGGGGGTGCAGCCCAGGATGCGGTTGGCCTTCTGGGCCTTGAGTGCACATTGCCGGCTCATGTTGAGCTTCTCATCCACCAGCACCCCCAAGTCCTTCCCCTCAGGGCTGCTCTCCATCCGTTCTCCGCCCAGCCTGGATTTGTGCCTGGGATTGCCCCGACCCGTGTGCAGGACCTTGCACTTGGCCTGGTTGAACTCCATGAGGTTGGCACAGGCCCACCTCTCCAGCCTGTCAAGTTCCCTCTGGATGGCATCACTCCCCTCCAGCGTGTCGATGGCACCACGCAGCTTGGTGTCACTTGTGAACTTGCTGAAGGTGCGCTCTGTCCCACTGGTGTGTCTCTGCTGGACCGTTGTCCAAAATACATCCTTTGCTATGAGCAGGCTGTGTTGCAAGACCTCTTTATTTGGTTTGGTGTTGAGCGGACTGTCTCTTGCTGACCCCTCAGCTGCTGGTTCGGATGGCAGTAGCAGAGCGATCCTCGTTCCTACGAGTAGGGCGGCTGTTTTAGAGGTTCAACTGGGACTCTGAGTGTTGGACTTCAAGGTCCAAAGCTGCAAACTGTTCTTTCCATCCTCACCAGTGTCAATTATCATCTGTCTTCCACTGGAGTCCCATCTTCTCAGCCCCGGCAAGGGCAATGGATAGTGAAGCGCTCCACTCAACAGGAGGAACACGGTAATTTATATATCCTGCTGCTGCTGGTAGAGAGGAGAGTAAATTTATGACTTGCCTACCCACATCTCTTCACTTCTTTGACAAGACTGGGAAGGCAAATAGAGCAAAACCCTGTGTGCAAGTCCAAGGACAGTGACTGCCTGGCCTGAAGCGTCAGGGACTGGAATAAGACTGCAGCAGAGAGAAATCATCATCTAGCTTGGTGTCTGAGGATGTTATCCCAAGAGTAGTTAATGCATTCGTGTTACTCCGCTGTCTTCTACTGGATTCAATATATTAAAGTGTTACTCAATCTATTTTTCTATTTAGTTGGCGGTGACCTCTGGCATTAACCTTTCCTTCTTTAGCGCGTGCTGGAAGAAGGGAACAGACAGCAAACAGAGAGCTGCCTGAAATTATGCGGCGTTTGCCGAGAATGTAAATCTATGTCTTGGAACAAACTCTGAGTGGGTGGAGTTAGCTAATAAACGAGCTTATCCATCTTTCATGTCGCTCATGAATTGAAATTCATGCTAAAAGCGGTTGGTTTTATGCCGCATTCACCTTGGAATCCCTCGTTGCTATCAGGGAACCGAGGCGTCCGTTATCATTTGCTCTTAAAAGAATTAAAAGGAAAACGTGCTGGAGTATGAAAGTCCCAGCCTGTGCTACACATGAAAGTGGGAATTTGTGTCCGTGCTAAAAAAGCTCTGCCCCAAAGCTGTTGGGATTCGGACCTGCAATTAATCTGGAAGTACCCAAACAACAGGCAAATTTTGCTTTATTCTCTGGTTTAAAATAATTTCTTTAGGCAGATGAAGAAAATAACATCTATCCCCAGCAGCTCAAGTAAAAACAACCGGCTGAGAGCACGTTATTATATCAAGAAATCATTTTGTTGAAATATCTGCAATAGCCTCGAACAAGGTGGTCACAGCTTTTTTGCCAGCTCTCCTGATGGCTTCCCATTGTTCCAATACAATCCTAGAACCCCGTGGGTCCAGTCGGAGTGATAGCGGGGACATTGGGTTGGAAAGGACCTTCAAAGCCCACCCAGTCCAACCCCCCTGCAAGGAGCAGGGACATCTCCAACCAGATCAGGTTGCTCAGAGCCCCGGCCAACCTGGCCTGGAATGTTTCCAGGGATGGGGCATCCACCGCCTCTCTGGGCAACCTGGACCAGTGCTCCACCACCCTCAGCATAAAAAAATTTTTCCTACTATCCAATCTGAATCTCCCTCCCTCTATTTTGAAACCATCACCCCTCGTCCTGTCCCAGCAGGCCCTGCTGAAGAGTCTCTCCCCACCTTTCCTGCAGCCCCCTTTGGGCACTGGGAGCCGCTCTCAGCTCTCCCCGGAGCCTCCTCTTCTCCAGGCTGAACAGCCCCAGCTCTCTCAGCCTGGCCCCACAGCAGAGCTGCTCCAGCCCTCTCAGCATCTTTGTGGCCCTCCTATGAAGGTAGTTTTGTTACTGGGGACTCTACCTTCTTTTAAAAAAATATATTTTTCAAGTAAATGATCTAATAATACTTTCCACCTAGGGCGCTGAAAGTTGACGCGCGGGGAAATGGAACTGAACTTTTTGTTGCGTGCATCAATTCTGGATAATTATAGCTTTAAAATACATATTTTTCCTGCGTTGTTTCAAAAGAAACTGTCAGGGCGACTTTTGCAAGAGAAAATTTCATTATCCTGGAACAATGTAGTTGGAGAAAACAAAAAAAAAAAAAAAAAGAATAAGAGAAGTGGTAATTAGTACAAAAACCTCACCGGGAAACATTATGCAGTCATTTATTCTCTCCTACGCACCGTACGCTGTCGCACCGTTCTTGGTATTTGCCTTACAGACGGTACAATAGAGCGCCCTAAAAAAGAAACAGAAAAGCCTGAAGGGCCAAACGGTAAATTTGGAGACGCTCCAAACCTGAACCTACACCTATTTATTTCCTTTACGGCGCCTGATAAAAATCCTTGTGGTTTTGATACCTATAATTTTTCGTAGCGAATCCATCCTTTTCTCCTTATTTCTAAAATATCTCGTTCCCGGGAACCACGCAGCGCAAAGGTGGTATTGCCAATATTTTTAATTAAAAGGGCTTCCAAAAAAACCTGTTAATCAGCCACCCGCGACAAACTTCCTCGTGGTGACAGAAGGGAGGTTTTTTTTTCCCCCCGTTTTAGACAAAAGCTCTTCCTCACATCCAGGATCCAAGTGGGCAGGGTAATACTGCTGGGCAAACAAACATATGTTTTACAGACTCCTTGGAAACCTTCCCACGTTGTTCTGAAAAAAAAATAAATATTGCATGTTGAGGATGCAAGAGAAAGTCAAATGTGCCGCTAAGGGAGCTGGTGAATTCCCGTCCCGGGAAATCTTTGGGAAATATTGCCGTTCGGCGCAATCTGTTCTTCACCTGGGGCAAAAAAACCCCAAACAAAAACGTTCTTTAGAAGTAGTTCTGTGACACTCCGGGCCAAATCGTCGTTGGCGCTGATGAATTAGCAATGTATGAGGGTGGTGGAGCACTGGCCCAGGTTGCCCAGAGAGGCGGTGGATGCCCCATCCCTGGAAACATTCCAGGCCAGGTTGGCCGGGGCTCTGAGCAACCTGATGTGGTTGGAGATGTCCCTGCTCCTGGCAGGGGGTTTGGACTGGGTGGCCTTTGAAGGTCCCTTCCCACCCAAACCATTCCATGATTTTATGATTCTGTATCTGGACGGGGATCAGCATTACCGGAGGCAGGGGAATCGGCCCAACCTTCTTTCTGATTTCGTGATTTGGGATTTTAAAGAGAGGTTTTAGTGAAAACATTGGAAGAGATTTCAGTTCTAGTAACGAGATGACATTGAATCACTCAGAAAGACAAAATAATTCTTAAACTCCCCATAAAAAAGAGAAAAAACCCTCAAACCCAACCAAACATTTTGATCATATTTATTCCTATGTTTTACAAAACCCGTGGACGATTATTTTTCGCCGTATTCTGACTGTTTTGTCTTCCTGCTTGGATTTGGCGCTCATCTGTGCTGTGTTTGTCATCTCAGACAAATTCTTGGGGTTAAAGGGTCAAGAGTCACAGATTGGAAGCCGAAGCGAGATGAAGCGAGGGAAAAAATAATGCGCGCAATTTCAACAATGGATGCAATTAACTGTTGGGATAATTTACCTCGGGGTACGATGGCTTCTCCATCGCTCGAAGTCTTTAAATCATGACTTGGACGGTTGTCTAAGTGATGTCGTGTAGCTCAGAATGAAATTACGCCGATGGAAGGGTTGAATTTTGATGTGGTAGGGAGTAATTATTTGTCCTTTAACGTCCTCTACGTGTATAATGTACTTAGAGAGAGGCACGTATGCGCGAGCACGTCTCCGTATGGGAAAACCACGATTCTCCTCTACTGGTAGACCCAGAATTATAAAATATAAGGATAAAATTCACATCCTACCTGCGCATATACACTTTTGTAGTCGATTAATGTTTTCCCCGTAGAAATCTTTCAGGGAAGAGCGTCATCCAGGATCTGCAGTCCAGCGGATTTCCCTGCCGTAAAGAATCTCTGGCGTGAAAAAAGTGGTTTTATTTTTTCGTAGTTCTCACTGCAAAGTAAGTCTTCTCCTCCCCGAAAAACATGTAATAAATATTGCTAAAATGCACAGTTTTAATTGGAATAACAAACGAATCTGAGCTGTGAAACAGGACAAACTATTTCTTGCTGGAAGAGCAAAACTTAAATTTTTTTCCTGAAAACTCTGCTGGTGTTTTAACGACAGGCATGGGTCAGGTTCGATTAAATTCACGACCTGCCTGGCTGCCCAGGTGTTCGGTGCCGCTGGGAAATCCGTGCATAGTGCGCTGCGGCCGAGGAGCTCTTCCGGAATAGCTTCACCACGATTCCTCGTCTGCAGTAGCTTTCCCCACATCTTCCTATCGATTCGCCATCGATCGATTGACTTCACAGGACCCGCTCGCGTTTGAGATTCGCTCCTCGTCCTGGCCGCCATCCAAATCCGCTTCGTGAGGCGCGAGGAGGTTGAGGGGCAGGGATCTTCGGCTGCCAAGTGAGTGACGAGGCGTTTGGTCCCCTTTGGGGGAGCCGGGGCGACAGCTTCACTCCAACGTGTTGGGCATTTGTTCAAGAAACACGACGTGCTGCTGATGCTGCACTTTCAGCATCATCCTAAGGCTTCATTTTTTTTTTTTTTTTTCATTCTTTGATGGGCTTAAGCATTAGGGAGCAGTAAAAATATTGCGGTCTTCACAGAGATTAAGGATCTTCTGACACAAATACAGGCAAAATAGGATGATTACTTCAGCTTAAGGTTTCTACTGACTCTTAGGGTTTGTTTGATGCAGCTGTCTCTGGTCTTGCAAGGCTGCGAAATCCTTCACTCAAAATTTTTTCTCCCTCTTCTTATAGAATCACAGAATGGTTTGGGTGGGAAGGGATCTTCAAAGCCCACCCAGTCCAACCCCCCTGCAAGGAGCAGGGACATCTCCAACCAGATCAGGTTGCTCAGAGCCCCGGCCAACCTGGCCTGGAATGTTTCCAGGGATGGGGCATCCACCGCCTCTCTGGGCAACCTGGGCCAGTGCTCCACCACCCTCAGCGTAAAAATTTTTTCCTGCTATCCAATCTGAATCTTCACCTGCCCTCCTTTAATAACCTCACCATGTGAATATCCAGTCCACTGAGGACTGGATCTTGAAGGTTTTGACGGCCCGATCCTTCATGGTCTGAGCTGGATGACTTGAGTCCGATGAGGCGCCTGCCCGTCGGTTTAGCTGGGTGTTGCGGCGGAGGCTGTCCGTGTTGTCGGTACCAGTCAGATCCATTACAGCTGAAACAAATCTTTTCTTTTCAGCTTAAATGATCTATTTAGGTCAACACTTTAGAAACAAATTCCGTGCCCCTGGCTGTGCAGCTGGTCCTCACTGCGCACCGCTTATCCTTAATAAGAATTTCGATGCATTTTTTTTTATATTTCTAGCCCAAAAGTCCGCAGTGTGTTCGTGTAAATTCCCTCACTTTCCGACGATCCGGTGCATGCCAAAAAAATGCGGCTTCAGCACTTTCTAACTGTACCTAGCAGGTTGTCCCGAGGGAAAAATAAGCCGTTATGCTCAAAAGAGGATGAAAAATATTTAAATTCCCATTGTTGCCGTTTCATACCGCGGCCTGCAGATGTATCGCTTTCTTCTGCTGCTCTGCACAGCACCGGAAATCGGGATTGCTTTGGGGCTTGCGCACGGATCTGGACAGCCGGGCACGGGGCCGTGGAGGCGGCGGCAGGAGCATCTCCACCAGTCAAGGACAAGAATACGCTGGGTTAGATCTGCTGCCCGCCCAGTCTGGAACCCTTCTTCCACAGCGTTCAGTGCAGGGGTGTGGAAAAAAAAAAAAATTGGGAGTTATTTTCCTTATCAAACAGGTTATACCCTGAAAATCCAACCAATTGGGGTGCTCTCAGCTCTTCCAGTCCTCCTGATCCGTTGTTTTCAATTCCTCTCTGCTACAAAACATCTCCTGTTCTCTGCTTGTATACAGCGTTAATCATGGAGAGCATTTTATTCCGAATTTATCTTTTTCGATAACCAACCGTAGCCTGTTAATAACACGGTATTTTAAATGAAATTGAAAAATTGAGGTCTTGATTGCCTCAGATGGCAGCGCGTTTGGGTCTGGATAGCAATGTTAACTCTGATGTCCAGCTTTCGATAATCGCATGCCCCGTGCCAAAGACTCCCTTTTTTATTTTTTGCGCTCCTTTCTGCCCAGCTGTGTAAAGAAACCCCACAGAGCTGGGAACTGATCCAAAACCACAACCTGCTCGCCGATTTTACAAGGTTTTCTTGCTCTTGAATTACGCAATTGCGTCATTTTCTCAGTGTACATGTTACATGGCAAGTCTTTGGAACCCAAGAGTTACGTATGAGCGAGGGGCTACGGCCTCGCGTGTGCGAGGGAGCCCTACCTGGCTTTTATTGCAATGGAGGTTTCCAGCACTGTCACCCAATGATGATCACGATTCGTCATCATGGACTAATTGATGCTGAGAGGGCTGGAGCAGCTCTGCAGTGAGGCCAGGCTGAGAGAGCTGGGGCTGTTCAGCCTGGAGAAGAGGAGGCTCCGGGGAGAGCTGAGAGCGGCTCCCAGTGCCCAAAGGGGGCTGCAGGGAAGGTGGGGAGAGACTCTTCCGCAGGGCCTGCTGGGACAGGATGAGGGGTGATGGTTTTAAAATAGAGGGAGGTAGATTCAGATTGGATATTAGGAAAATATTTTTTACGCTGAGGGTGGTGGAACACTGTCCCAGGTTGCCCAGAGAGGTGGTGGATGCCCCATCCCTGGAAACATTCCAGGCCAGGTTGGCCGGGGCCCTGAGGAACCTGATGTGGTTGGAGATGTCCCTGCTCCTTGCAGGGGGGTTGGACTGGGTGGGCTTTGAAGGTCCCTTCCCACCCAAACCATTCTGTGATTCTGTGATTCTATGACTCGATCTGTTTACTGCACATTTGAGGGACAGCTTATTTCAGACTCTCTCTGCTCAGATCCTGTGGTCACCTTAGCAATTGGAGCTCATTTTCTGCCTAATTTTCATAGATTCTGTTCCCAAAAGAATCTAGTTTGCATGCCCTGAGAGCACTCCACAATGCAAACCAAAGCTTGAGAGTGGTTGGATATGACCAGAGACCACGTTCCTGCCCCAAACTAAAACACTGTTGCCACCTCTTGCAGGTACTGCCGTGGCAGACTGGCCCTGGACTGGTGTTTGTTCCAGCGCGGATGGTGCTTATGGAAACCTGAAGAACTGACCTGCTCCCACACATCATTTCCTCAGAGAACCCTGCTTGAAAGCTGAGAGGTGGTGGGTGCCCCATCCCTGGAAACATTCCAGGCCAGGTTGGCCGGGGCTGTGAGTGACCTGATCTGGTTGGAGATGTCCCTGCTCCTTGCAGGGGGGTTGGACTGGGCGGCCTTCCAACCAAAACCATTCTATGATTCTGTGACCAAGAAGAAAAGATTTTCCAAGGATTAGTCTCATGCTTCGTTGTCTTTTCTGCTGTTGATGGCCCCTGCGTACCGTTGATTCTGCACCTGCCTGTGAACACAAATCCAGCGTGGCCGGATTTCACCTTGAAACCACGGGGGAACGTCTGTGTCACCTGTCACCGGAGCTGCCGAATTTTTTCAGACAGCAATTTCACCGACATGGGAAAAAAAAAAAAAAAAAGACTTTTGAAAAAAGGATCCCAACTCAAACCCTCTGCTGACTGCCTCGTCAGACGAGACCGGGAGTGATGGCTGGAGTCTGCACGCGGATGACAGGTAATCCTTCCAGACATAAAATAACTGCAGCGTCAAGGCAGCTTGTGCCGTGGTGTCGGGTGCCAGAGATTCCTCTCCGAACCCCGTGCGGGGGTTTGAGTAAACCCTCAGTATGTGCGTATCGATAGCAAGCAGGTGAATATTTTTACTTGTTAGCGTTAAATTTTCTGCCGTTGTTGATGGAGGAAAGAAATTTGGTCCTGTCCTCGCGTGAGGAGAACGAGAAAGGGCAGTGTGGTTAATGGAGGCTCGTGGTCGTGCCTCATCTCTGGAATACTGGATCCCAGTACGCTCCGTGGTGTATTTAGAGTAACAGAAATCCCAGTTTGCTTCGAGCAGGGGGGAGCGGAGCCGGGTGAGTACTCCTGGTAGTTTCCAGCAGTGATGAGTCCTTGTATGTTAACAAGGAGGCTGAATCTGAAGTTGCTGGGGGCCTGAGCCAGAAATTTGGACTCACCACCCTTCTGGATCCACTTTAATTACCCATGACTTGCTGTCAAAATGGTCTTATAGACTCACAGGCTGGTTTGGGTGGGAAGGGACCTTCAAAGCCCACCCAGTCCAACCCCCCTGCCAGGAGCAGGGACATCTCCAACCAGATCAGGTCCTCAGAGCATGGCTGCAGGTGACTGATTGGCTTCTGCTACCTTCTTTGTCCTTCTCCCTAGCGCCTTGTGTTTAAATTTCCCAAAATATTTCACACGATAATAACTACTGAAGTTTTAGAAGCAGTCCAGTGAGGTGGCCGCTCTTGTTAAATGTTTTGCCGGTGGGGGAACTGCAAAAGCGCTGCTCCAGCCAAGGCTTGAGAAAATAAAAGCGCGACGTGTGGCTGAACCCTGTGAGACCTGGAGGAAAATAAACCATCCCTTCACCTCTCGGGAGGAGAAGGTGAAGAGGCTAGCGGCTTAGAGCACGACTAATCTTAAGGGCAGCAGAAATTAGGTGATTAAAGTAATATTCAAATGAATCTCAAAGAGTTTTCCGTTCGGGGCTGTGACCTGAAGTGTCAGAAGTTTTGACTTGGTTGTTATATCCCAAGTCTATCGGCGGTGTGAGGGGCAGACAGAGCAGAGTCATCGCTGAAGTCATGGAAGTTCCGGGGTAAGAATTAATAAATTAAAAGCGGAATAAAAGCAGAGGGAAGCCTGAAGTCATGCGCATCAATAGGACTCTTTGCTGCCCCGTGTATCCCGGCCGCACGTCTCTTCTTTTTCCTCCTTGAGCCAGGGGCTGCGTCTCTCCAAGGTCTTCCCTTGCAAAGAGGTCTACTGCGACAGATTTGGAACTGCGCTGCTCCTCCCTCATTAGGAATTTTAAAAGTTGTACCTTCCAAAGCAGCTTTTCTTCTCCTCCTGCTCTGTGCTCCTCATTACGAAGCTGACAAACGAACTAGAGATGACCGAGCCGTGGACCTTCAATTGTTCATTGACCTACACTGGCTTTCCTCTGAACAGATCCTAAAATTACAAATTGCAGCTCTGCTATGATGCTGTTTAGTTTAATTGGTATGTTCATTTGATGGAAGGAAGGTTACTGAACTCTCGACACCCCGGTGTCAAAAATCTACAAGCTCCTGACACCCAAATGACTGAAAAGAATAATCCACCGTTACCACACCGCTAACGTTTTATTGTCGCTGCGACTTGCACGGTTCCGGAAACTCCTGCGTTCAAAATGATGAAGCGGTGACGGTTATGGTTTTAATGCTTGCTTCTTTGTAAATTGCTAGCTCGAGTGTCGCCGCGACGGATGATTTGTAAGCGTGATGGTGCACTTTGCCAGCTGAGCATCTCATTAGCACAGTGGACTGTAAACTGCTTTATGGCTTGCTAGGGTTTAGAAATGCATCCTAATAGCTTCCTCCTCTCAGGGAGGTAATGTTTTGCTTTGTAAATGTGAGCCTATTATATATTCATGTTAATCAGCAAAATCAGTATTCCCTCTTGAGAGGTATGAAGATACCTGATGGAGAAAAACGCTTGCAGGTTCCCTCGTATTGTGCCACGGGAGAGCGGAGCTGGATGTGCTCTGCATGCATCGCCTTCTTCTAACTCGGCAGCACGGTGTGGGGAAGAACTTCCTAAAGTCCGAGCAATCGCGTCGTGTCATCCCTCGCCTTCCCCTTGACTTGCTCACCTTCCTCTCCAGAACGTTTGGTTGGTCCGAGAAACTCGCGCGCTTGGTTGTTCTTCCGCCAGCCTTGTTCTCTAGCTCCAGAGGTAAAACAGACGCAGATTTGAGGGTCTGGTGTCCACCTTGACTCTTGGTTGTCTTATTTTAGGGGTGAAACTTTTGGCTTTGTATGAAGCCTCTTGGCTCTGCTCATTGTTCTGCAGCCAGCATCATCTCTCAGGGCAGTTTGTAATGTTTTTCCATAAAAAAGATCTTTTTATGTGTGTATCTACACTTCTCCTCCACGCTTTTCTTCTTCCGACAGAAAATTACAGTTATGTTTCATGCGCTGACATTTTTTGCCCCCATTCTGCTTTCGTTAGCCTAATTACAGAACAAGGAGGTGAAATACGGCAACTACGAATCCTCTGTGTGTTTAAATAGCGGCGTGAATTAGAATGAAGGAAAGTATGGCTGCACGGCTTACCTTTAAAATTGGGTTTACCTTGGCTAAATTCCAGGCCGTAAAGGAATAATCAGTGTTTGTCCGCAAGTTCCCATCACCGCGGGCTTAATAGTTAATTCCATCGCTCTGTTGGCGCACAGCAAACGGCTCCGTAAACTCTTCGCGTTTTTATCTTGGTGATAATTAGCGTTATGTCATAAAGGGCTCCGGACAACATTTTTCAACTCAGAAGCTTCGGGCCTCTCGGTCGAGATTTCAATGGGCTGTTGAAGTTGATAGAAAAAGTAAAATCTTAACTTTATCCTAGAAGTTAAGAAGTGAGACAGGTATCTTAGATAAAACCGTCACATTCAGCAAGGCTTAAAACTCTCAGGGGCCTTGTATAGCTGACATTTTTTCCGGTTTTTATTTCGGTGCACTTTGGAAAAGAGCAGATTGAAGTACAACGCCACGTGGTGCACGAGGCAGTGGAGCGCAATATGGACATTTGGATGAGCTCAGCGGTTGCCATGTCATTGACCGCAATGATGTTTGGGGTACTCCAAGGCTCTAAATTTCAATCTGCTCGACAGAGTGCCTATCTACAGGCTTGGAAGTATCGCTTGAAGCATCCAAGCCCTCACAGCAGAGCTGCTCCAGCCCTCTCAGCATCTGCGTGGCCTCCTCGGGACCCTCTCCAGCAGCTCCACGTCCTTCTGCTGTTGGGGGCTCCAGAGCTGGACGCAGCGCTGCAGGGGGGTCTCACCAGAGCGGAGCAGAGGGGCAGAATCCCCTCCCTCGCCCTGCTGCCCACGCTGCTGGGGGTGCAGCCCAGGGTGGGGTTGGTTTCTGGGCTGCAAGGGCGCATTGCTGGCTCACGTTGAGCTTCTCGTCATATATCCTACAGAAGAGAGCCGTTATCTGTAAAATTCAAGCCTCCTTCAAGGCTTGGATCTAAAAGCCCCACGTTTTTACCACTGAATAACAGTCTACATATGTAGGTGGGGAATTTTTCTCTCTCTGTCCTCTCTTCCTAAGTGAAATGCAATAAACAATAAAATTATGACTGAAAATCTAACGGCTAAAACAGTTCACATTTTTCACCATCTATCGTCCGTTGGCGTCCCAAAGTGCCGCTATTTGACGGCCAAAATTTGCTGTCGGATTCCAAACGAAGTCAATGGGAGCCGGACACGCGCGGCCGAGGACGGAAGCTGGCCCTACAAGCTCTGCATATGGTGCTGCTGAAAAGCCGCCAGGCACCGTTGGGATGCGGGACAGAAGGCAGATGCGTTAATAGCGCACAGCAGGCAGCACGAGGAAAGAAAACGTTGGCTGAAGACCTTGGAGCAAAACCAATGTCACTACGGCAAGAAAGAGCAGGAACCTGGATTCACAAATAGCAGGGGGACGGGGTTTTTCGGTGAGATGTGCTCAGCGTGCTGAGTAATCCCCGAATCTGTCGCAAGCGTAACGAGGGTTAACCCTTCACGGCGTGCTTCCTGGCGATTTCAACCAGCTTCGCCCGGAGCCTGAGCGTACCCAGGCGGTGGCGGTGCGCCGGCCAGCATCGGGAGCTCCGGTGTCGGGGCTGGTTGGCGAAGCTGGTCTCAACCTGCACACGCTGTGCGTTCAGGGACCCAAGTGCTGCACAGCCGCATGGGGGACCTCGGGGAGAGCTTCTCCCTGCTTTCAGAGAAGATATAATCATAGAATGGTTTGGGTGGGAAGGGACCTTCAAAGGCCACCCAGTCCAACCCCCCTGCAAGGAGCAGGGACATCTCCAACCACATCAGGTTGCTCAGAGCCCCGGCCAACCTGGCCTGGAACGTTTCCAGGGATGGGGCATCCAGCGCCTCTCTGGGCAACCTGGGACAGGGTTCCACCACCCTCAGAGTAAAAAATTTTTTTCCTAATATCCAATTTGAATCTGCCTCCCTCTATTTTAAAACCATGACCCCTCGTCCTGTCCCAGCAGGCCCTGCTGAAGAGTCTCTCCCCACCTTTCCTGCAGCCCCCTTTGGGCACTGGGAGCCGCTCTCAGCTCTCCCCGGAGCCTCCTCTTCTCCAGGCTGAACAGCCCCAGCTTTGGGAAACAAGGCTCTTTTGGAAACCGTAGTAGCAAGCTGGAGGTGGTATCCTACAGAAGTGACTGGGCAAGTGCTTCGAATGTTGATTTGTGGATGTTTCCTGGGCCATAGCCTCATCTAATAAGTCACCAACTTTGGTGTCGGGAAATTCAGAGATGCAAAAGTGGGTGCGCGTCTCTTCCTTGTGCTGTTCTGAAAATGCCACTGAAACTATCAAGCGTGGCAGTTATAGACAATAATATAAGTTACTGAGCAACGGCTTGTTTCTCCCTGATCGTACCCTAACGATTCTGTGATTCGATGACTCTATTTTGAATGGACTCCCAAGAAAACCCTGAGCTTTTTCGAAAGGTAGAAGAGGAATCTCTCTCCAACACAGGTTAGAGGAGCTGTGAAGTGCTCCAGCTGCGGAAGAGGATTTGGATTTTCCCACATTTGTTTTCTTTTCAGCGGTGGAGGACGGGAAATGTTTCAGGTCAAAGCATAAGCTTACGTTTTACAAACTCTGTACTGCCACAAGTGTCCTGCTGGATTGGACACAGACGTTCAAGGTTTCGGATAAGGAGGACGCGATAGGTTTGTATGTGAATTTTTTGGGCGGATCTCCGCGGTTAGTGGAAGGTATAGTGGGTTTGGAAGAAGAGAATGGAGACTTCCAGGCCTGGAGACATTCAAGGCCAGGTTGGCCAGGGCTGTGAGCAACCTGATGTGGTTGGAGATGTCCCTGCTCCTTGCAGGGGGGTTGGACTGGGTGGGCTTTGAAGGTCCCTTCCCACCCAAACCTGGTGGGAAGCTGGACCCAGCCTGAACTAAATCCAAGTTGTCAGGTAGCAGCTGGTAGGAATTAAGAGTTGAACCACATGTAAGTACCATTTTTTTTCCTTCTTTCTGAAAGGGCCAGGAAAGAGAAATCAGGTGACTGGGGGCTCTGTGCTCCCCACCAGAAATCCTGGATTTAAGGAAGGTTTGGAGCCGGTATTATGTGACCCGACTGTTGCTGCTGAATTTTTTTCTTACCCTTGCTCATGTCTGTTTAGCTTTTGATCACTCTGTGTCGGGGCTTGTCTGTGCAATAGGGGCTTGCTTTTCTGCTGAGTAGCTCAGTAATATAATAACGTATTTTCCGAGCAGATGCGCGCATAAGAGAGGTTTCTGTTTTTTCAGTAGCTCTGTGTCTCCTGAATAGGATTCTCTACTGGCTATTAACCTCTGACCGAGGCTTTTCGTGCTTTAATGTGGGCTATTTATAATATTTTTCTATTCTGTCAAATTCAAGGGAACCAAGATCTTAAAAAGAAAAAATGAGAGAAAGGACAGAAAGACCAATAGGTGGATCGTGTTCCAATAGCCCTTGCCTCCTTAAGAAGCCAAATCAAAAACATACAAAGGGAGGAAATAATCTTCAATTAAACCATTTCTATCAATTTATTGTTATACTGACACCACTGGAAAGCGAAGAGCATTGCCAGCTGTGCAGGTTTTTGCGCAGCACTTTGGTGTGTAATTGTCGCACCTTCCCGAGGTTAGCAACGACGCCGTCAGAATATGTGCTCGTTGATTAATTAAAGCGTTAATTCGAAATATCTCAGATGAATTTGTGGAAATCTTGAAAGTTCTTTGGAGGAATTTTGTTAGGACAGCACGAGGTCTTGTCTTTTGCTTGGTATGTAAAGGTACCCCACGACAGTCATGAGTTGTGGATCTATGACTTGGGAAACCTCTTGACTTCCGTAGCTCCTAACTCCCATCGCCTCACACGTTGCTTCTCCAGCAGCTCCAGATCAGTCACTGGTTCTGCCCACGTGTCCCATGCCTGTAGCATTAAGGGAAATCGTAAAGGATCGTAAAGGATCCTTTATGTTAATCGTAAAGGATTCCCACAGTCATGGGGCCTGGGAAACCCTGAGAATGAAATTTTGGAGGCTGTGAGGTGAGCGACTTCCTTGGCAGTAGGTACAGAGGGAGGAGAGACGGACTGTGCTACCGGCCTTTAGCTCTTCCATGTGATGAACCCAACGCCAATGATAGAATCATAGAATCATGGAATGGTTTGGTGGGAAGGGACCTTCAAAGCCCACCCAGTCCAACGCCCCTGCAAGGAGCAGGGACATCTCCAACCACATCAGGTTGCTCAGAGCCCTGGCCAACCTGGCCTGGAATGTTTCCAGGGATGGGGCATCCACCGCCTCTCTGGGCAACCTGGGACAGTGCTCCACCACCCTCAGGGTAAAAAAATTTCTTCCTAATGTCTAATCTAAATCTGCCTCTCTGTATTTTGAAACTGTTACCCCTTGTCCTGTCACAGCAGGCCCTGCTGAAGAGTCTCTCTCCGTCTTTCCTGGAGCCCCCTTTGGGCACTGGGAGCCGCTCTCAGGTCTCCCCGGAGCCTCCTCATCTCCAGGCCGAGCAGCCCCAACTCTCTCAGCCTGGCCAATATTTTGTCTGTCTGACAAAAACAAATGTCTGAAAATCGCTCTTTAAATTTTCTCCTCAGATCTCCTTGGACTGGCCACGGCGTCTTTTGTGGTACCTCAGCTGATGCACATCTATTAAAGTCTTGGTTGCTAGTAAGTTTTGTCTAAAAAATATACCGTAATTACATTTCTGCAGTTGTTAATTGGAATCCTGTACATGAAGGTGAAGTGATGCCTGAGGGCTAGTGGGTCGCTAGCGTCGTAATCCCGAGGAATAGCGAGAGACGTGTGAGTCTCTAAGAAGAAACTGGTTCGATTTAATTAAGGGTTTCAAATGCCGCTAGTGCCCACGCAGATTCTATCCACTTCTTTAAGAGCTGTGTGGGCGGGGTGGGTGCCTGCGAGGAGTCTGTAGTGACTCAGTTGTGAAAATGTTCCGTTTTTGCAAAGATCTGTAAGGGTAAGGAGTGCTGTTGGAACTTTCTTGGATTTGTCTTCAGCCCTTCTGCGGAGGTGATGTAACCTGGAAATTCTTCTAAGTACCGTTCAAGTGGCCGCCTTGGAATTTGGTTTGTGGAAGTGATCGAGATCCGTGAGGGTTACAGTACATTATGGGCAAAAAACCCAGATAGATTCCTGAATTCTTCATTAGAACACTGAAAAGTGATCAGTGTGTTGAATAAAGTTCAGTAGGGCGCAATCTTATCTTTCAAATGACAGGCTGGAGGGGTGGGCCCAAGGAATCCTCACGAAGTTCAACCAGGCCAAGTGCAAGGTCCTGCACCTGGGTCATGGCAATCCCAGGCACAAATCCAGGCTGGGCGGAGAATGGATGGAGAGCAGCCCTGAGGAGAAGGACTTGGTGGTGATGGTGGGCAAGAAGCTCAACGTGAGCCAGCAATGTGCGCTCACAGTCCAGAAACCGACCCCATCCTGGGCTGCACCCCCAGCAGCGTGGGCAGCAGGGCGAGGGAGTGGATTCTGCTCCTCTGCTCCGCTCTGGTGAGACCCCCCTGCAGCGCTGCGTCCAGCTCTGGAGCCCCCAGCATCAGAAGGACGTGGAGCTGTTGGAGAGGGTCCAGAGGAGGCCACGCAGATGCTGAGAGGGCTGGAGCAGCTCTGCTGTGAGGCCAGGCTGAGAGAGCTGGGGCTGTTCAGCCTGGAGAAGAGGAGGCTCCGGGGAGACCTGAGAGCGGCTCCCAGTGCCCAAAGGGGACTGAGAAGACTGGAGAGGGACTTTTGACAAGGGCATGTAGTGATAGGATGAGGGGTGATGGTTTCAAAATAGAGGGAGGCAGATTTAGATTGGATATTAGGAAAAAGTTTTTACACTGAGAGGGGTGGAACACTGGCCCAGGTTGTCCAGAGAGGCGGTGGAAGCCCCATCCCTGGAAACATTCCAGGCCAGGTTGGCCGGGGCTCTGAGCAACCTGATCTGGTTGGAGATGTCCCTGCTCCTGGCAGGGGGGTTGGAGTGGGTGGGCTTTGAAGGTCCCTTCCCACCCAAACCATTCTGTGATTCTATGGTTCTATGCAAATGGCCCTGCCATTTGTTCTTCTGTCCCCATAGCTCTTCTGGCTGAATCCTGCTCTGAAGCTCGATCTCGTCGAGGATTTGGATCTCTCCAGCAGGCTGGAGGGCGAGAGCGGGGCTGCCAGCTGGGGGTAAATGCATTCTGACAGAAACGCAGAGCCGGGATGGGGATCCCAGAGCAGAAGGAATCTATTCCCCCTTCCTTTAGCAAATGCATCCTCACGGATCGATAACGTGGACCTCGGCACCGCTGTTTTAAATGTTAACCTGTTGCGTCCGGTGGATTTGTTTTTTCTCCGCCTTCTCCAGCTGGTGCTTTCTCCTGTTTTTCCAGAGTTAGTTCTGTGTTTTCAGCCTCTCCGATTCCTGCTCTCCGCCACGTCCCACACATCTGGGTGCTGCCGTAGCTCTGGGAAAAGCCGTCGTGGTCGTGGGACGTAAGGGCGTGCCGGAGATGGCAAGTTTTCTCCTCAGCTGGGACGCTTCCTGAACGCGTCGCTGGTGAGCGATTAAATTCCCCGTTAAACACAGAACCGCGTGTCAAGCAGGATTACTAGCCGAGGTTTGGATTAGCCCAGCTTTATTTTTTAATGCACCGTGGTGTGTAGTCGCTTGCAGTTCTGCCGCATTCCGGCAGGATTTAGTCCCTGGGACAGAAGATAATTAGCATTTGAAAGCCTGTAGGTCTCTTGCTAGCCTTACTGGTGAAACTGGAATCTCTTCCTGTGTATAAATAAAGAGGACTTTGTTATCTGGAGACGTTTTAGACCGCCAGGAAAATCTTTTGACTGTATCGTTCTGCTCGTTACAACAGGTATTACAATAGATTCGCGTGGAGAAAAAGGCTCGGGTGATAACATTCAAAGGAAACTGGAAAATGTACATGAGTTATAAAACACCTCGTGCAAAAGCACGCGAGAAGTGTAATGAAGGCGTAAAATAATTAAATGAAATCCATACAAGGGATTCATGCTGACACGGCATTTTGTGACCAAAAGGAATTCACGCCGTGAAAGGAGAAATGAGACAAAGGAATACGGATTTGAAAAGACGGCGTCGGGGGAACCTGGATGTTCCGGAGGCTGGTGGCGCCTGGAATAAAAGGTCAATTCCTGGGTTTGTCTGGAGCTGGCAAACCGCTGAGCCAAGCTGTCAGAATTGCTCCGGCTTCCCTCGGAGAGTCCGCTGTGGGCGAGGAAAATCACGCAAACTTTGCTAGGAACGGAACCGCTGCTCGACGGGAGAGAAGGAAGGGGAGACGGGTGGGTTGCAGACACTCATTTCTGCCGATGGCATCCTTCGATTTTTACCGCTTGGGGTTTTGTAGTGACCTCAAGAGTTGTTTTTCTTTTCTTCTCCTCATCTTTAGGTGCAGCTGGGTAATTCGAAAACGTGTCGGAGAGCCCACAGCATTCGAGCTATGGCTGAGGCAAAGTTAGGCCCATTGATATTTCCAAAAGCTGTCATTTTTGGTCAATTTTTTAATGAATTTTTGTTTGAAACGTTACAATCTCTCCCTTATTTTGCAACGTGCACTGAGTGACAAACTAATAGACTCGTACTTCTGCCGTCACGCGTATCTCTACGACCTCTGCTTTGTTTTTACTCTAATAACAACAGCCCAAAAATGTTCTTTCATTTTATCGGAGCTGTTTTAACCCAGAAAATAAGGCAGCACACTTCAGCGAGCACCAAATTGCAGCTGCCCTTCATTACTCAGCATAGAATATTTTAACTATTTCATTTTAATGCTGTATCGTGACGACAAAAGATGTGATGTCATTTTAAAATGAATTATTTACACTTGTATAACTTCAGAATATAGGTGTTTTTTTTTTTCCGACACAACATTTTCTATTTTGTCTCATGAGATTTTTTTTTCCTATGTTAAAGTTTTTTTTTTTAAATCACTGCGCCGCGAGGAGGAAAAAAGAATGAGTTTCCGTAAAGAATTCTCGGTAAAACAAGACCTTAGACCGAGTTGTTTTATAGGAATGCTGTGAAAGTCCAAATGAGACTTTGTGTAGCCCCACGAAGGGCGATTTGAGTGCTCCCTCAGTAAGTTTGCAGATGACACCAAACTGGGCGGGAGTGTCGATCTGCTCGAGGGCAGGAAGGCTCTGCAGAGGGATCTGGACAGGCTGGACCAATAGGTTGAGGTGAACTGAGTGAGGTTCAACAAGGCCAAGTGCTGGGTCCTGCGCTTGGGTCACAACAGCCCCATGCAACGCTGCAGGCTTGGGGAAGAGCGGCTGGAAAGCTGCCTGGCGGAAAGGGACCAGGAGGTGCTGGTAGAACAGGAGCCAGCGGTGTGCCCAGGTGGCCAAGAAGGCCAACAGCATCCTGGCTTGCATCAGGACCAGCGTGGCCAGCAGGAGCAGGGAAGCGATGGTGCCCCTGGACTTGGCGCTGGTGAGGCCGCACCTCGAATGCTTGGTGCAGTTTTGGGCCCCTCACTACAAGAAGGACGTTGAGGTGCTGGAGCGCGTCCAGAGAAGGGCAAGGAAGCTGGTGAGGGGTCTGGAGCACCAGTGTGATGAGGAGCGGCTGAGGGAACTGGGGTTGGTCAGTCTGGAGAAGAGGGGGCTGAGGGGAGACCTCATTGCTCTCTGCAACTCCCTGACAGGAGGGTGTGGGGAGATGGGTGGTGGTCTCCTCTCCCAGATAACTCGTGGATGAGAGGAAATGGCCTCAAGTTGCACCAGGGGAGTTTTAGGTTGGGTATGAGGAAACACTTCTTCACTGGAAGAGTGGCCAGGCACTGGACCAGGCTGCCCAGGGCAGTGGTGGGGTCACCATCCCTGGAGGCGTTCAAAGAACATGCAGACGTGGCACTGCAGGACATGGCTTAGTGGCCATGGTGGTGTTGGGTTGACGGTTGGACTTGATGATCTTGGAGGTCTCTTCCAACCTTCAGATTCTATGATTCTACGACCATCAAAGGCTGGGGCTGGAGCCACGTCCAGTAAAACCAGAAAATGTATTTCTCTCTCCTTCAGTGGTGTGGGAAACCCCGCCTTCCCTTTCAGGCCTTTAGAGAGAGGGCAGGACATGACATGGAGGAGTTTATCTGCTGTGTATCAGACGTGGAGCAGTGATGAGCAGACGTGTGGGTTTTGTCCGTGAAGCGCAGCAAGTGGACGTTATTGCCACGTTGCCGTTTCACACATCGGGAATCGGCGAATAAATAACCGCTGGCCGGCCAATGCCGCTCCCTGGCAGATACAGATTCCCGGCACTAAAGGATTAATGGCTTGAATAACTCCTTCGAATACCATTCTGCTGAGGCAGCACCAACGCGGCTCATGGTCACTTTTTGTCACCTAATATGAGCCCTAAAAGGTTCAGTAAATAGAAAACCAGATTAGCCGTCCTATCTCGCCACCGAGCCCGCTGTGGGCTGCGGGGGAATGGGTCCAGGCTCACTTATCTCCCCTAGGCCCCCACCAGCGCAGAGCTCGTGGTCAAAATACAGCCTCTAATTTCATTTTCTATCTTTAGGACAGATTTATTTGCGCGCAGTTGAATGTTTTCCTTCGTTCTGATTTCATTCCGGCGAAGTAATTGATAGCGAGTGGAGGACATCGGGCATGACACGATTGGCGGTGCAGCGCGCTGATAACGTGTGTCCGGGAGGGATGGTACGTACGGCTGTAATAGCAGGCAGAGCTTTTCGTCTCCGTGTCGGATTCAAATCCCGACGCCCTTCACAAAGCACGTTATTACTCTTGCTCCCAATTTTCGCCTTTGTTGCAAAGTCAGCCCGCGGTCCAAGAACCCGAACGGCCGTGAAAACAGAAAATGAGCTTCAGGCTTTATCCCACAAGCTCTGGCCCGGGCCACTCAGGATCAAGCAACGTCCGGGAGAGAGCACAAGAAATCTTCGATTGCCGCTGTCTCGGGTGGAAATTTGAGGAATCTAAAGTCAAGGTTTAATGTTCCGGGAGCTACCGATTCAATCATTATAGCCATTGAAATTAATAATAAATTGCACTCCTACGTAGTTCTTTTGGTGTAAAATTTCCCAGGCCCTCGCCTGGGAAGCCAGCATTATGACCTCACTGTCCAATTTGCAATTGTAATTGCGATTTTACGATTTCCACTTCCCGCGAGGAAAAGCAAGGCGGATACGAAATGAGATATCGCTGCAAGGACGCGGTGCGGAGCTGATGATACGCCTTCGCTGCCGAGCCCTGGCCCAGCGTGCCGTGCAAAAAGACCAGTAGTTTGGCTTTACAGGTTGCCCACAATGACAAGCGTTCAATTCTCATGACGAGACATCTGAGTCTCGCCTCCCAGATCCTTCCTATGATGCCCAGGGTGCCCAGAGAGGTGGTGGATGCCCCATCCCTGGAAACATTCCAGGCCAGGCTGGCCGGGGCTCTGAGCAACCTGATCCGGTTGGAGATGTCCCTGCTCCTGGCAGGGGGTTGGGCTGGGTGGGCTTTGAAGGTCCTTTCCAACCCAAACCATTCCATGAGTCTATGATTCTATGCCAAGATCTTTTCTTTCAAGTTTTTTTGGAAGCAAACCTGTTGCTTAACATATCACATCTGTCAGTTATAACTTCTACACAACTGCGTTCAGGTACAACCACTTGAAGAGCTGAGGGTTAAATTTCTCCTGCGGAAGCTAAAGGTGAAACTTCTCAGTCCATCAGCGGAGCCGGCGCTTAATTGCTAGTGCTGATTTCGGATAACGCAGGCCAGCCGTTTCATCGGAGCCATCTGCAGATTCATCATTTCCAAGCTATGAGCATGCACTCCTTCGGTTTCGTAATTCGGTAATCTGTTCCGGTTCACGAGACTTTGATTTCTGGCTGTCAGCGCTATGTTAATCCACACGTTCCTGGGCAGATCGCTGAATGGAAGTGGTTTCGTTTGGAGGATTTTACTCTAGGCCCCCTTTAGGCACTGGAAGGCCGCTATAAGCTCTCCCCGGAGCCTCCTCTTCTCCAGGCTGAACAGCCCCAGCTCTCTCAGCCTGGCCTCACAGCAGAGCTGCTCCAGCCCTCTCAGCATCTGCGTGGCCTCCTCTGGACCCTCTCCAACAGCTCCACGTCCTTCTGATGTTGGGGGCTCCAGAGCTGGACGCAGCGCTGCAGGGGGGTCTCACCAGAGCGGAGCAGAGGGGCAGAATCCCCTCCCTCGCCCTGCTGCCCACGCTGCTGGGGGTGCAGCCCAGGGTGGGGTTGGTTTCTGGACTGTGAGCGCACATCGCCGGCTCGTGTTGAGCTTCTCATCCACCAGCACTCCCAAGTCCCTCTCCTCAGGGAAAGTTTTCGCAGCCAGAGCTATGAGTGTGAGGCAGGGAGGAGGATTTTCTCGTCTAAAGCAGAACATTCCCCTGTGCTGTACTCCTCTTGTCCTCTTGCTGGTTACATTTCTCAAACTACTTCCGTTCTGTTTGTGTGATAATTTGTATTAACATGAAAAGGAGAGGGATGAGAAAACCTGGAACAGAACTGAAATTTGAACGGCTCTTTTCCATTCCTCGTCTTCTCTTGCTCCCTCAGATAGCCAAGACCTTGTTGCTTCTGGTTTTGGATGAAGCGATACGATCGATTTATAGAAATAAAGAGGATCAATGAACAAGTTGTGTTTGAAGAAAGTCAGAAGCCTGATTTCCTTACGGAGCCAGTAGAGAAAAATGAGGTACCTTTGGGGATGTGTCTGATTGAGAATGTCAAAATGCTCCTAGAAGAAACATATCCTACAGAAAAGGGCCATTATCTGTACAATTCAAGCCTCTGTTAGTTTTTTCTAGGTTCCAACATCTGTTTCAAGTCTCAAAAAACTTCTAGGTCATTTCCAGAAGTCAAAGAAAAGAAGATTTAGAAGCAGTACTCAACCTCCACGCCCTAAGTCCCAGTGCAAGTGTGCAAGTGTAGGCGCAGAAATGTCTTAAAAATAAAAGATTGATCTAAAATATGGAAATACAGATCAGTTTTAGGAAGAGAAATGTTACTTAGCATGCTCTGAGGAGCACGTGGCAGATTTCAGTTGCCACAGCTGCCCTGTGGACTGGCAGCTCTTGTATCTGAGGGAAACGAGTGGACGTCTCCTGCCAGCATGGAGTGACCCGCGCTGCATCGTTACACGGAGAAACGTTAAACCCGTGGCAGCCTCCGCTAACGAGAGAGCTGCAGGTGCTGAATTCATTCCAGCGATGGGGAAGTGTAACTTTGAGTGAGCGGATTGTGAGCGATCCTTTGGCAGCCCAACAATAGTACGATGAGAATAAACAGATGTAACGATTGTTTGCCTGCAAGTATCCGTTTACTTTCCATTTAAATATGGTAGCGCTTCACGCTGAACCGTGGATTTTAAACCAAAAAGAGGTCTCTAGGAAAAAGAGATGGTTGGCGAGCCGAGCCGCTGCGGGCTATTTTTCCTTTCGTTGTCATTTTGTGTCATCTTGGACACAGTCCTCCTAGTAAAGGACTTCACATTTGAACAAATTGCTTCTCAGCCTGAGCAGTCCGACACAGAAAAGGAAAAAAAAAAAAAAGACCAGATGCTTGTCTCTCTCCCAGAGGGAAGAGCGCAGTGGTCTACCCGTCAAGTTTGACATACCTAATCAGCAGTTCAAGCCCTGGCAGTCATTCAGAGGTAGATAATGCGGGCTTGATATTTGGACTGGGGACTGGATGGTGTGAAGAATTAGGCACGGGAAAAGCAGCTTCCGAAGGGAGGTGACAGGAGATGAAAACAAAATTTGCTCGGTAGCGTAATTTGTTGTCAAACGTGAGTGCTCTGAGTTCACCGGGTGTTGGGGCAGGTGTGTTCTGAACCATGACATGAGAAAATTCCGAGGAAGGCAGAAAAGAGGCTTAGCTCGCGAAGCTGGCGGAGGGTAAGCTGCTCTGCGGTCGCACGGCGCTGGTTTAACCCACACTGAACGTTGCGCCTGCCCCTGCCCGGTCAGGCAACACGAGGTAAGAGAGAGGATCTCAGTAGCTTTGACGGTCTGTAGTCGGCGGCAAGGAGTTTTCCCAAAGTGAGCTAGAAGTGGGCCCTGTGACCACCTCTGCTTCCGCGTGGCTAATTACGTACTAATTACGCTGTCGCTTTTCCTGCCGATTCCCACAAGGACGGGTTGAAGGCCGAAGAAACACAGCCGAGGGTAAAACTGGGCACGCGGCGTCACTTCCGTCACTGAACATCTCGGGATCACTGCTGACGCTAACGCGGGATTCAAAGTCAAAGCTGCGGTAAAGGTCTCGTCTCTTCTGCCGGTCAGGTGCAAGAGGACAACGCGATGGTACAGGCCCGCTCACGAAGATTAGGTGCTGTCGGACGGACAAGCGCGTCCCGAGGTGTCAAAATCAGGTGGTGCCCCACGCAAAGGGACCGGAGGGCCCCATATACAGGAGCGTTGGGTCTGTCACGATTTAGCAGTAAAGCGTTGCCGGTTGTGAATTCAGCTGGATGGAGTGGAAACCTCTTCCATCTCTGATTTACGCGAGTTGCAGGCACTTCCTTGCTAAATTTCTGGCGTTTAAATTTAGAGGTCGTAAATGATTTTCTTCTCATTTAATATGAGCTGTAAAAGATCCGTATTTTAATATATTAGCGTGGCGTTAGCTGTAATCCTCCGCGACCTGCTATTGACTGAGAGTCTGATTTAACAAAGCTTTTCAGCTCTTGCTCCCTTTCGCTCTTGTCACTGATCTGTTGACATCAGTGGGGCTTCTCTGGTTGTTCGTGCACTTAAAATCACACACGTCAGGTGGAGACATCTGCATTTTACATGGCAAAAAATTAAGGCGAAAGAACTTTGCCAGGATTGTGCCGGTCCGTAGGGAATCGAGCTTTCGCTGTCGGCGCCGGCGCTTATCTCCCAGGGCAGTTTAGGACAGCGGCTTAGTGACGCTAGAGTTCCTCCAGCACCTTCTCTGGGGAGCAGCAGCGTTTGCTGAGGATGAGGATACGGTGATCAGGATTTGCTCTGAACTCTAAAAAACCTCAGAAATCGAAATCCATGGAGGGGACGCACAGGTTCCTGATGGGAAATCATTGCTTGGAGGGAGAGTGGGTGGGAGTAGCTAGGGCTACGGGAGAGGGTTGGTAAGAGGAGACGCTGTGGCTCAGAAAGCTTTGCTGCCTGGAGAGCTGAGTACAGAAAGGGCATCTGGAACCTAGAAAATGCACTGAACTGGCTCCTGCAAGCTGTCAGAAAATGAGTGCCGGTTCCAAACTCATTAAAAATGAAGCAACTTCACTCTTCAGCCTAACTCTTACAGGCAGCTTCCCCGTGTAAGCATGAGGATTTATCAAAAGGCGTGCTCTGATTTCTGTAAACCGTGGGGGCGTGACACAGTGTGGTGGGCGCAGGTAGACTTCAAGATAACCTTCAGGAAAATGCAGAGAGAGAAACCGTGCTTTTTGCAGTGGGAAGCATGAGTTGTTGAATTTTTGAGGCACGTGCTGGCACAAGGTGCTCTGGACGTTGCCCTCCCTCTCCTTAGGGAAAACAAATCTTTCCAGGAGGCTTCAAAACTGCTTTAGGAGAAGACACATCTTGGCAATCCATCAGACAACGTAATGCACCAGAGGCACCTGAACATCTGATGGTAAGTCGCTGAGAAGTTCACAGCTCCCTTTTATCCTGAAAGAAGGTCACTTCCATAAATTTGTATGGCTGAGCTGACTCCCACATGGCTCCAGAAATTCCACAGCTCATCCGGCTGGGACAGGACCCGGACCCGCTTGCGTAAGAACAGAAAAGCCGTTAGTTTTTGGTTTGGAGGAGCGCTGACCTTGACAAGAGCAGCTTGCGAGACAGCTTTGCTGAGACATCTCTCACTGCTTGTGCTCGATAACTTTGAGAGCATCTCGGCTGCTGAAGTCCGGGCTCATCAAAGGAAGAACGGCTGCCATCTGTAAAAGTTGGGATATCGCAGCAGCCAAACCATTTAAACCTATTCGTTACGGCAGAGCGAGTGCCCTTTGTTCAACTTCCAGAGTTGTTGTGAGAGGAGAGGGGAAGAACTCGTTTGTTTTGATGAAAGAAGGGAGATAACGGGAAGGTCCAAAATAAACTGCATCGCTCTAACCTGACAAGTGAACTCCGGGAGAAGTTCCCTGCTCAGCCGCAGGGAATTTCAAAGCACGGAGGACGTGTGCTTGCGGGAGGGCCCGACCACCGCCAGCAGTGGCAACGCTGTGACAGGTTGATTTCTCAGGACGGAGTTATTTCGGCTGAAGCGCTGTGTGGACACTTGTTTAGGAGCTCGGTGTACGGGAGAACGCGAAGCCACGCGAGGACTCTGCCGAAGAGAAACGACATTTCGATTTACCAAAACGGGGCAGAACGGGAATGGTGGTTAAACTCTAATCACAGGGAAACAAGAACTTCTCGTACAGCGTCAGACCTCAAGGCAGCACATCCAGTGCTCTACTCTGGAGGAGGGTGAGGGCGCAGATGCCCCGCTTCCTTCAAAAATTGTGCCTTCAAAACTGCTCGTCCTGTGTCGTAGTTCAGCCCCGATTGGGACCAGACTACCCAGTCTCTCTCTCACTCCCTCCCCCCACCCTCCGAGAGAACAGGGGGAGATGATATAAGAAAAACGGCTCGAGGTTTGAGATAAGGACAGGGAGAAATCCTCAAAGTTACCGTTACGGGCAAAACAGACTCGACTTGGGGAAAACTATTCATTTATTAATAAAACCAGAGCAGGAGAATGAGACAGGGAACAAGATAACCTCCCCCCACCCCTCCCTCTTCCCGGGCTTAACATTATCTCTGCCGCCTTCCCTCCCGAGTGGCACAGGGGGGAAGAGGGAATGGGGGTTGTGGTCAGTTCATCACATGTTGTTTCATGCCGCTGCTTCCTCCTCAGGGGAAGAACTCCTCACATTCCTCCCCTGCTCCAGCGTGGGGTCCCTCCCATAGGCTGCAGTCCTGCGTGAAACTGCTCCGGCGTGGGTCATCTCTTCCACGGGGTGCAGTCCCTCCAGAACGGCTGCCCCAGCGGGCCCTCCACGGGCCACAGCCTCCTTCAGGCCTCCACTGCCCCGATGGGGTCCTTCACGGGCTCCAAGTGGATCTGTGCTCCTCCATGGGCTGCAGGGGGACAACCTGCTCCACCATGGTCGTCACCACGGGCTGCAGGGGAATCTTGGCCGGGACCTGTGTTACTCCTCCCCCTCCTTCTGAACTGACCTTGGCGTCTGCAGCCATTCCTCACAACAGGCTGGCAGACGCCTCTCAGGATCCTTTTTACATCTCATTCACTTCTCATCTCCTCTCCACTTCTTGCAGCCGGGCCGGGCCGAGTTGGGCCCAGTCTGCTGCCCAGTGAGAGGCCAGAGGGTGAGGCCTGCAAGGCCCACAAGGCTCCTACCTCCCCCTCTTTGCCCCCACTCAGCTGCTTCACATCTTCTCTTCTCTTTTTTTTTTTTTCTGTTTTCCCCTTCTTAAATACGTTATCACAGAGGCGTTATCACGGGACATTCTGCTACCAGTCGGTTCGGACTTGGCCAGCAGTGGGTCCGCCCTAGGCCCGGCCGAGTCCCGTGGACAAAGGGGAAAATTCTAGGAGTTTCCTACAGAAGCTGCCACCTTAGCCCCCCCCCACTAACAAAACCACAACATCCTCCCAAAGCGAAAAGCTTTCTCTCTTTCGCATGAAAAGTAGCGACTCCTTAGCTCATCTAATGAGCTCATTAATTCTAAGCCACTTAGTTAATTTAAGGTTCTTTATACGCGGGATTAAATTCTGCTCGGAGATACGTCGCCGTGTGGCTACTTCATGCCTGGGTTAGGAAGAGCGCGAGGCCCTGGGATTCGATGGGAGCCCGCGTCGGGGAGAGCAGCACGTTGAGGCTTGGCGGGAAGAAAACCAGGCAGGAAAAGGAGAAAACTTCGCTGCGGCTTCGTTTGACTCGCACCAATTTTCTAATTATGCTTAAAAGGCACTTAAGTAAGTGCGATGAAATTATGTGTTCTGATCTACTGCCTAGCTGGTTGAATTCCTAAAGGTGTATAAAATATTCCTCGTAACAAATGAAAGGGGAGTGGTAATTCCGGAGAGCAAAATTACACGGGAAGGAGGTAATTGCACATAATCTTACGGTGGATAATGGTACCTTCAACACCGTTATCGGGATGTAAAAGTCGGGAAAAGAAATGCTCAAGTTTTCGAACAGGTCTCTTGAGGTAGAAGGAGCCAGAGCCTAGAAAAACGGTAACGTGTTACAGAGGAAGCTCAGCAGTCTTCCGCCTCGACTGGTCCGTTGTTTGGGGGTTCGAGAAGGAAAAGCCTCCTTGTTCCTACCGGAGACGTAGGAAGGAAATCGTACGTGATGGAAATGACCGCCGCGGAGCTGAGCTCCTGCGGCCCTGGGGCAGGCTGCGCGGTGCCGGCGATAGCCAGGGAGTGCCGATAGGAGATTTTAATATCGCGGGCAGGCGTGGGAATCTCCTCCGGCTTAGTCGGGGTTTTTAACCCCTCACCTTCAGGGCCACACGCGCTCTTGACAGTTCTCAGCCCAGGAATCTCCAGGTTTTTGTCTGGGACGGTAGAAAGGATGGGTTTGGGCTGAGGAAGGCTTTTGCCGGAGAAAATGTCTGTGCAAAGAGGGCTTTTGGCAATCAGCCTAAAAGTAAGCCCAGGGCTGATTCTTAAACTCCGCTGCGGGATCTACTGCAGGGTTCAGGATCTGGATCTGACTTGAAGACCCTCCCCGGGGCTTGGCTCTGGGGCTCCAGGCCAACCAGCACCAGACTTGACTTTACTGGTCTCTGCATCCTCTTACTTCCCGGAAGACCAGCGATCCCAAGTCCCCCCGACGTGCAGCCTGTTTGTTTTCAGGCACACGCCAGCCTTTTATTCCCTCGGGACCTGCATTCAGATTGAAAGCCAAAAATAAAACCAACCAAACCCCGAGTTTAGCGGTGAAAACCTGCTCACCCATTTGTGACGCTCGTAAACCCCCGGCGCGCAGCGCGGCACAGTTGGCGGTCTGTTCCTGAAGAAGCTCGAGGCGAAACGAAGAGAGCTCACACGTCAGAAGAAAGCGCAGCGCTTGCTTATTTTCCGCTTGGTTCACGTCGGTTCTTTTTGTCCTCCGCTAACGTTCGCTTCGAAGCTGGGAAAAGTACACGAGTGCCGTAGGCTCGCGCCTGCAGATGTTCCCCGTGCTTTGAAGCTGTTTTCGTAGGAAAAAGTCTGGTGGAATCTCAGAAATTCCCATCTCAGTGTGGCTACAAGTTGTAAGATGATCACCATATGTCGCTCTGCGTGTTCCAACAGAAAGGGTCTTGGCCGCGTACCGGCAGAAGTCTTGCTTCTGCTCAAAACAGAAGCCTGCGTTTGCTCAGCTTGCTACTTCCGTGGAGCCAAATCCGTATTTAGAGTTCCGGCTTTTCTGTATTTGCTTTGCAGGTTTAAAAGTGCTTCTGCTACATGAGGAGGTGCTCGAGGAAAGGAGGTTGTGAGGAGCCACGTGGAGCTCGTGCTGGGAACGGTGGCGTTGTGCGGCGCTGCGGAATTATGGAATTGCGTGTCGGAGCGTGCCAGGAAAGCGGAAGGGAGAAAACCCTTGAGGTGTTTGGAGGAAGCTGAGAACCTAGAATCACAGGATGGTTTGGGTGGGAAGGGACCTTCCAAGGCCACCCAGTCCAACCCCCCTGCCAGGAGCAGGGACATCTCCAACCAGATCAGGTTGCTCAGAGCCCCGGCCAACCTGGCCTGGAATGTTTCCAGGGATGGGGCGTCCACCACCTCTCTGGGCAACCTGGGCCAGGGTTCCACCACCCTCAGCGTAAAAAAATCATCCGGTGGGTGAAGAGGAGGAGATGGGTTGGGTGGTGGGAACGGAGCAGGTGCTGCAGAGGTGCGGAGTGGGGAAGTGGAAGGAGAACAAGGGAGAAAACCAACCAGAAACCCAACAAAACAGGGGGAGAAGTAGAACTGTAGGTCAGCACGGAACGAAGCGAGGCGCGGGTGGGATTGCTTCCCGGGAGCGGCCGAGGCCTGCGGGGAGTTAGGGGCAGGGGCCGGGGCGGGGCCCGGGTAGATCCGGGGCAGAGCCGGGGCAGAGGCTGGTGCGGGCAGCGGGCAGGGCCGCAGGTAGGACGGGGGTAGGAGCAAGGCGGGGCCCGGTGAGGCCCCGCGGGCAGGGCTGCGGTGAGGCCCCGGTGAGTCCCCGCTGTTGCCCTTCCGAATCCCCGCGGGCCGGGGCGCGGCGGTTCCCCGAGCGGCCCCCAGAGGGCGCCGCCGTTCCCCGAGCCCCGGCCGCTGCTGCTGCTGCTGCTGCTGCGGCGGCGGCTGCCGAGCGCGGCCCGGCCCGGCCCGCGCCGCCGCCTCCCCCGCTTCCCCCGCTCCGCGGCCCCCCGCCCCCGCGGCCGCCGCCGCGGCTGCACGTCCGGGCTGGCAGCGGCCGGAGCGAGCGAGGCGCCGCAGCCCTTTCCGCGCCGGGAGGGCGGCAGAGCCGCACGCGCTGCCCGCCTTGCGCCGCTCCCGCTTTTCTCTCCGCGCGCACCGGGGCTTTATTCCCCCCCCTGCATTTTTAATTTTTATTTATTTTTTTATTTTTTTTTAATACTTTTCCCAGCGTTGAACATGGAGCCGCCGCGACTCTTTTGATGCACACCTTTTTTTTTTTTTTTTTTTTACATTTTTAACCTTTTTTTTTTTTAACCTTTTTTTTTTTTTTTTTTTTTTTTTTTTTTTTGGCAGGATTTTCCTCCGTATGGTTTCGCAGCGGTGGGAGGACCCTTCCCCATCCTTCCCCCTCTCCTCGAGTTAGTTCCCTGCTCGCTCGGGGAATCTCGGAGCCTCCTGGACTGATCGCAACTTTTTTTTTTTTTTTTTTTTTTTTCCCACCCTCCGCATCACTTCTCCCTCGGCTGATCCCTGTCAGCAGGGACCGGAAAAAAAAAAAAAAAAAAGGAAGAAAAAGGAAGAAAAAAAAAACCAAACCCAGCCGCGACGAGGAGGAGGAGGAGGAGGAAGGGGCTGTGCGTGTGTGGTCGCTGCCGGAGCTCAGGACCCGAAATTTGGAGGTGTGTGTTGAAATATGGAGAATAGTCTTGGATGTGTTTGCGTACCAAAGCTGGCTTTCCTCCTCTCCGCGTTTGCGCTGGCCATCCTGCATCCTCGCGTCTCCGGTAAGTCCGCTCTGCTTTATTTCCCCTGCTTTATTTATTTTTTTTTTTAATTTTTTTTTAATTTTTTTTTTTTTTTTTTTGCCTGCTTCTCTTGTGCCGCTGGACTTTTTCTCCCCCTTTTTGCGAGCGCGGTTTGGTTTTGCGGGCTGTTTTGTTATTGTTCTCGCTCGCCGCTGCGAGCTTTCGCAGCGCTTCTCGCCCGGGGGGAGGAAACCGGGGTTGGAAGCGCCTTGCGCCGGCCTTGGAGAGAAAGGGAAGCCCTGGAAAGAAGGAAACCCGTGGAAAATAAAGAAGGAATGTGACGGGAGGTGGCATAATAGGTGTGTTGTGGCCGTGGCGGGGTCGGTCCCCGTTCTTTTTTGCACCTGTTCCCGCTTGCCGTCGGATTTCTGCGCCTGTAGCTTTCCGGATTGACGTGCCGAAACCGCGGGAAGAGGTTGCCTTTGCTGGGAAGAGGAGGGAAAGCAGCGGACGAGTTAGCGAGGCGGTTCTCTCTCCGCAGAGCGTCTTCCAACTCCGTGAGGCCGCGATTCTTTGGGGCTGCGCCTCTCTCGCCACGCTCGGCAGGCGCGTCTTGTCCTTAAAAATGGCAAAGGTTTGGCGCGTGGGAAGCGGGGTAGGGGTGGGACGCAGGGAACTGCCGCGGCGGTGCCGCGGGGTTACTCGCGCGGGAAGGTAGAGAAGGGCCGGGCGGTGCGCGGATCTCTGATTTGAAAAAGAAAGAGAAAAAGAGAAGCGGGAGCGCCAGCCAAGAAGCGGTAGGAGCTGAGAAAGTGCGGCTTTGATTTGCGGAGTGGGGGGGTGAGCGCGTGCCGGAGGGAGACGCGTGCGAGGGAACGTTGTTCTCCGGTGCTGGTTTAATTTTCTCCGAAAGAAACCGGGGAATGCTTCAGCAGGGCGAACCTTGGGAAGGGGAATGCAAAACCGCGGACCCGAGCCCGCGTCTGTGCAGCCCTCTTTCGCGGCGGCGACGGAGGAACAATGGGGAGCAGCTCCCTGCGCGGCGCGCGCCAGCGCTAGAGCGGGTTTGGGTGAGGGGGGAAAGTGCTGCATACGGAGCGTTTAGCGAAAAAAAAAAAAAAATCAAAATCCTGGGTGGCTTCTGGCAAAGCTCAGCTGGATGCAAACAGCAGTCGCCCGTGGAGGTGGGGCTTCCTTCGCGCGAACGGGTGCGTCTTTTGGTTGTGCTGGTTTTGGGGAGTTAGCGACTAAACTGGGAGCTGCTCCTCTGCCAAACCGGGAGGTTTATTTGGCGTGGGTGCCTCGCGCCCTCCTGCCTGCCCGGCCCCGGCGTTGGCCTCCGCGGTTGCTTGCGCGGAAGGTGGGACCCGGGCGGTGGGAGCGGGGCAACGTCTCTCTTGCCATTCCGGTTGAAAGGCTGGGAGATGGGAGGCACAGCGGCGATCCTCCTGCGTGAAAAACCGATTGATTTGCAGGTTCCTCTGCTGCCGAAGGAGGGGACGGAGCGGGAGCCTCCGCGTGCGGTTGCCGGAGGAGCGGAGGGAAGCCGGGCGCTGTGTCAGGGGCCAGGCGCGCCGCAAAGCCGTTGCTCCCGCGGCGTCGGGATTGTTTGGTGGGACGTTGGAAGAAACGGGCTGTTTTCCGGCGGCGCGTCTCGGTTGCGCGTTTCGCGCCCCGTCTCTGCCGTAGGCGGCTGTTTGTCGCCCTGATTTTGAAGGCGGCGTCTTCGCGTCGCGCCCGCTTCCGCAAAGTTGTCCCGGCGTCGCGGCCCCGGGGGCCCACGTGGAGCTCGTGCTTTCCTTCAGCATCCCCGTCGCCATCCCGGGTGGGCCGACGGCAGCGAATAAAGCGGGTTTGGCCCCTCTCGGGCGAGGCTCCGGCCTCTGCTCGCTCGGCCGTGGCGTTTCCCACGCGCTGCGGGCGGGAGGCGCGGGCGACGCGCTGGGCTTGGCCCCGTCCCCGCGCGACAGGGCACGGAGAGGCGGCGAGCGCTGCCAACAAAGGGACCCCGGAGCCGCTGCCCGATGAGGCCGACTCCTCTCTTGCTCCCTGCCCCAAACGCCGTGGGCGTGCGGGGGTGCGTTGAAAACTTCGGGCGGCGGCGGTTTTTAATCCGTGGGTGGGAGTTTAACTCATCCTCAAAGGTTTGGTTTTTTTTTTTTGTGAGCGGCTTCTGTGTTCGATGCCTGACTCCCGCCGGATCTCGGTGAGGAATTTAGCCTCAGTGCAGCGCGTCGGAGCCCGGCGATGGCTGGCTGCGGTGGCAATCCCTCCTGTGAGCGGTGCGGTATCAATCACCCGTGCCCTGGCACGGCATCCCTTTCAGACGCGCCGCGGTTGCCCTCTGCGTTAGGAGGCCCCTGAGCCACCGCCTGCGTTACGGCAGTGGGGTGACCCCCCCGTGCGTACGCGAGAGTATTTTTAAAAATGGAGATGAGCTTCGTTGGGGATGAGCAATTGATATTTGAGTAGTTGTCTTCTTTCTGTAGTTTGTTGAGTGTTTTTGTATTCAGCTCTTCTTTTTGCCCTCACTCCCTCCTTCTCCACGTCCGTATGGATACAAGTCCGGTGTTGGCTTCAGATAGGCACTCAGGACCGTGACAGTAAGATCTTTGGGGTAGGACTGTAAGAACTCCGCTGGGCAGGATCGTTGGCCGCAGTTGAGGGCTTCCAGGATCACAGAGATGGGTAAATCCATCTGGGCTTCTTAAACTTAGAGAAGAAAACCTGTGGGACCGCTCGTTCCGGACGCGGCTCGCGGTCCGGGCGAGTTCTTCACGTTATCCGACCGAGCTGGAGTTCGGAGCTAGGGCACCGACCTTGCCGTTTGCGTTTCCCTGGAGCAGCCTGGATGGAGACGGAGGAGCAGGGTGGAGACGGAGGAGCAGGGTGGAGACGGAGGAGCGAGTGCCGCCTTCTCCCCACCCACCCGAGCTTTCGCTCCGCTGCCGAGGAAGCAGAGCGTCCCCGTCCCACCTCACGTTTTGACCGGGAAAAGGCTGGTGCCGTACGTGGGCCGGTATTTCCCGGTAGCCTGTGGTTTAACGCCGTCCCACCATAATCCGGGCTCTGCCTGAGCTTGTCCCTGAAGCGCGCGTCGCGTGTGACGCCCGGGTTTGGCCTCTCCTAACAGGAGACCGCCGTCAATCAGCTAACGTGACAGCTAAAAGAACTCTTTCGGAGTCATCCATCATGGATTTACCCTTTCCTGGTATTTTACCGTCTTCCCAGCCTGGTTTCCCTCCACGCCAGCCTAAGAGAAGGTTTAGCTGGGCCGCCCTGCGGATTTAAGGGACGCTCAGCCCCGAACGCCAACGGGGCCGTTCTCGCCTCAGGTTTGCCGTTGCAGATCCCCGGGTGGACGCGATTTGCGGAAGTTAGCCGCTCCGTGGAAGAAGCGGACGCTCAAAGAGGGAACCGCGTTCCTGGGTGCCCGATTTTCCCCTTCTGCCGAGGCACGGATCCGCGACGGCGTGAGTCAGTGCAGCCCTTGGAATACAAATAGACGGAAGTTTCTTAAAAACGTTCGCCGTGCCTGAATAAAAAGCATACTGACAAATTCCACCGAGGCTTTCATGATTAATTAACTAAAGGCAAAAAATATTCACTTGCTCTATTAAAATTATCCCTTGGGTGAAACGTTGACCTAAATTTTTTTTTTTATTTCCGTTGGAATCCAAAGTAAAGACGCCGGCCCTGTCCCCGTTTCCCTGACCATCCCTGTTACCGCAGCCGTGGTGCTCCGGGCCGGCCGGAGCTGCTCTGGGTTATTCCCAGAATCTCTGAACACTTTTTACTTTTAATTTACCCGAGGCGATTCCTTTCTCCGTGCCGGCTTGAAAATTCACCTGCCCAAAATCAAGCGCCGCAACGTTCCTCGTCCCAGCCGTGAGGTTGCGCCGCGGGGAGATGAATTTCTTCCTCAAATGGTTTTTGTGGGAATGGCTTAAAGTCTTACTGGTTCTGGTTCTTGGGAAATAAATCCGCTTCGTGTACCCAGTGCCCATCTCCTCCCCATCCCCTTCCGTAAACTTCACTGCTGTTGAAAAGCAAGCGCGGGCTCCTCTGCGAGATGAAGGATGCTCGGGAATCTTTTTTTTTTAAACACAGAAAGGGAGCCGCAGGCGTTTTGAGATTTGCTCCTTTGGGTCTAAGGAAAACGCTCGAACTATGGAAAGCGATGGCTGGAAGTGAAGCGTGTCTCCTGAATTCTGACGGTAAATTCAGCTGAAATAGAGTATATTCCTGAGAGAGAGTTGTAAACCGAGCAGAATCGTTTCTCTCTGACGGTATTTCTCAATTTCAGCTTGGAGGCGAAGGGCTGCGGCTGAACGGGGCTGATGACGGAACGCCTCGCGCGAGAGTTGGGAGACGCCTGCGCTAGAAAGGAAACGGAATTCTCGGAGAGAACTCCGCAAAGTAGAGTTTAAAAGAGGGAGGCTGCTGATGTTTTGATGGTTTTGTTTGCTTTTATGATGCTTTTTTTGAACAGTCTGGATTGATCGTGAGCGCCCAGCCCGTCCCGAGCCGGAGGAAATAAATTCCAACTTTGTCGTTTTTAGAGTTTCGATATCGCTTTCCACCTCTCTTGGGAAAGTGCACCCTGATCAGCCGAGAAGTTTGAGTCAAGGAAACAAGTCTTCCTTGTTCTACTCTTCTGGAGTCTTACGGCAAGAATAAAATAAACTTTTATTTTAGTTGGAGAGGGCAGGGTGGTTGGGTGGTGAATGCGACGCCGCGTTCCGGAAGGCAGGATTTATCCCGATGGCGCGGGTGCCGCTTGCGCGACGCGGCTGAGGATGTACCGTGGGAGGCGAGGAGCGGATGGAGAGCTTGATGAATTGCAGGGTTACGACTCTTTGGAGAGGCTCTGGAGATTAGCTGAGCCGAGGTCGGTTCTTCAGTCATCGGAAGAGCTCTGCGGTGAACGACAGTCTCCTCGTTCCTGGTTTTATCGGTTTTAGATGAGAACAGTTTCACAGCCTGCTCTCCGCGTCTGGGGGCTTCCGAGGTTGCGCTGATGGCGTTTGTGTTTGTCCTGCACGGCTGAGGAGCCTCATTTCTCTATTTCCAAGCGGCTTTTGCTTATTGCTTTCCTTTTTCCCCCCCTCAATATCGTAGCGCCGGGTTTCTCTCCTGTTTTATCCAGTCTTTATTTACTCCCGCCACACGCCGTGCGCCGTCTCCACGGTTGGCCCGATGCTCCACGAAATCTCAGCGCCGTCGAATTGTCAGCAAGCTTTCTCTTGGATACAGGTGGTTTCTGCCGGGATGGCAGCAGATATTGTTTTCCCCTAAAAGAGGATCGGTTTTCTCGTTTAGTTTTTTCTGCCTGTGGACCTTGTGACGGGGTGGAGAACCTGCTTTCTCCCTCGGCACGGCTAATCGCGTTCACCGGGTCGCTTCTTCTGCCTTGTTTTTCCTTTCTTGCCCGTTTGGGTTTGCTTGGCTTTTATTTCTTGCCGCTGGATCCTGCTGTGCCTTCCCCTGCTAAATTAACGGCGAATTCTCCGCGGGAAGGTACGAAGTCCGGCGAAGGCACATCTGACAAGCCCAAGAGGTTGATCCCGGATGGACGCTCTGCGGGCGTTTCTGTCTGGCTCTCCAGCTCCGAGGGCGGTGATTAGACAAAACGTGACAGCTCTGGACAAGGTCAGTTGATAGAACTGCGTAAAATGTAAAGCATAAAACCATTTACCAAGGCTCTGAGGGGCCTTTGTCCGTATTCCCGGCTTTTTTTTCTTCTTCTTCTCTGCCTTCTGATGCTCAGAAGAAGAAAAAAGCCCTTAAAACTTGCCCTCTGCTCTTCCCTGGCGCTGAAGACACGCGACAAACCGTGGTTGGGGCATTTGGGTCCCACCACAACCTGTCGACTGCTGAAGAAGCAGCACGCTTTCTTGCTGGGGTTGAGGTTTTGCTTGTTTTTTTTTTTTAAAAAGGTTGCACTGATGTGGGATTTTCCCCATGTTCATCAAATCCTGTGAATTCCGTACTCATTTTCCAAATGTCATGGTACTTGTAGAATGGTTTGGGTTGGAAGGGACCTTCAAAGGCCACCCGGTCCAACCCCCCTGCAAGGAGCAGGGACATCTCCAACCAGATCAGGTTGCTCAGAGCCTCGTCCAACCTGGCCTTAAACATTTCCAGGGATGGAGCATCCACCACCTCTATTTCTCTTATCCAACATGCGAATCCTTTTTCCTCGTTTGTCCGTCCGTTATCGTATTCTAGGCGCCGCTGAACGTGCTGTCGGCACGCCTGGTCATCCTGATGTCCCGCACGTTGTTAGTAAATTTGGCAAAGCGCCCCGCGGTCCCCGTATTCCGCGTTGGGAGGAAGCTTCCTGCGCGGTTTTCTGCTCAGAAAGGTCGAGATGAATTATTGAAGAGGAGTCTGTCGTACGTAGGAAGGTAGCTAACGGTCTTCGGTTTCGACTTGGCTGTTAAAAAGGGACGTTGGGATTTTTATGTATTTATTTACGGGGGCTCTGGAGCTTTTTCATTTCCCTGGACGCAATCAACGCCGTGTCCTCTTGTGTGAGAAACGGTGTGAAGTGAGTTCAAAAAAAAATCACTGACGGCTCTTCTGGAAACGTTCCAGGCCGGGTTGGATGAGGCTCTGAGCAACCTGATGTGGTTGGAGATGTCCCTGCTCCTTGCAGGGGGGTTGGACTGGGTGGCCTTTGAAGGTCCTTTCCCACCCAAACCATCCTATGACTCTGTAGTGTCAGAATGGCTTTTATTTTCAGATTTATAAAGGTAAAAAATTTCTTTTCCTGTGACAGAGAAGCCAAAGGGGGCTGATATCTCCCATGGTCCAAGTGTTGACGGGACACTTAGCAAACCAGCAGTTTAAAGACGCTTGGAAAAAAATACTCACGCGCAGGATTTTAAAGGGCTGTAGGATTCAGAGAGTTGCTTGGCGAAAGGTCGTGGCGTTTTGTATTTGGAGATCTCCGACTGGTTTTGATGTGAAAAGTGAGGCGGTGGAAATTAAAACGACCGCGTGCTTGGGTGTGTTCTCAGAAATGGATTCCGTTCCGGCGGAGACTGTGAGACGTGGCTGTTTGCCGGGATCTCCCTCTCACGCCGCCGTTAGCCGTTCTTCGCTTTCGTTAATCTGAAAGAAAGGTCGTGTGGGTGAAAGGGTCGGGAGAAAATTGGGTAAACGGCTGCATTTCCGTACTGCCCGCACAATGCGCTAAGCCCACAGGAATGGAGAACAGATCAGATTTTGCTTAATCCATCACATTTTAATGATTTAAACAATGATCAAAAGAGAGAGAAAGGTTGTTTCGACACATTAGGCCAGATTCTTGGGGGTACTGGTGGATGAGAAGGTCAACACGAGCCGGCAACGGGCGCTTGTCGCCGAGAAACCGACCCCACCCTGGGCTGCACCCCAGCAGCGTGGGCAGCAGGGCGAGGGAGGGGATTCTGCCCCTCTGCTCCGCTCTGGTGAGACCCCCCTGCAGCGCTGCAACCAGCTCTGGAGCCCCCAACATCAGAAGGACGTGGGGCTGTTGGAGAGGGTCCAGAGGAGGCCACGCAGATGCTGAGAGGGCTGGAGCAGCTCTGCTGTGAGGCCAGGCTGAGAGAGCTGGGGCTGCTCAGCCTGGAGAAGAGGAGGCTCCGGGGAGAGCTGAGAGCGGCTCCCAGTGCCCAAAGGGGGCTGCAGGAAAGGTGGGGAGAGACTCTTCAGCAGGGCCTGCTGGGACAGGACGAGGGGTGATGGTTTCAAAATAGAGGGAGGGAGATTCAGACTGGACAACAGGAAGAAATTTTTTACTCTGAGGGTGGTGGAGCACTGTCCCGGGTTTCCCAGAGAGGCAGTGGATGCCCCATCCCTGGAAACATTCCAGGCCAGGTTGGCCGGGGCTCTGAGCAACCTGATCTGGTTGGAGATGTCCCTGCTCCTTGCACAGGGGTTGGACTGGGTGGGCTTTGAAGGTCCCTTCCCACCCAAACCATTCTATGATTCTGTGTTTCTCAACTTAAATAAATCTTCACTGACTTCCACGGAGGCGCCTTTGCGTCCACAAAATCCTCCGGACGCGGTTTGTTGCCGATCGTTTGCCTTCTTTCTGCGCTCGCGTCGGCGCCGACTCTCCGCGACCCGACGGCTCTGCTGTGGCAGGTGTATTGACATTAAAAAGGTCGGTAACACCTCTCCGGAGAGGGATATTCTGTCCCCAGTAACTCTGTCAAGCTTTTCCATCTGCGTGGGGAATTCGTCAGAAGCCGGTGGCGTGTTATTAAAAGTATCACTTCTCTCTTGATTTGCTTCTTAATTGAATTACGTCGTTAATAGAACTCGATTCCGCTCGACGGCAAATGATACCACCGCCGGGACAGCGGCCGCTCCAGGTTGGGAGGAACGCTCTGTGCTCAACCAACCGGTCACAAACGGGGCAGCACCGCCGTTCTCTTAACGAGCGAATTTTCCGATCGCCGCCGAGGGGAGGTTTTCTACTTAAGCGGGCGCGCTGGCTCGGAGGCACCCGAATCCCTTGGCACCGGCGCTTGGTTGCAGGTTGGTTTTTTTGTGACTCGAGGTTTTCATCTGGCATCTTCTGATGCTCCTTATTTAAGCTTAATCTCCCTCTGTCACAAATTTTTGAGGCGCTGCGGAGCGAGGCCGTCGACGGAGAATCGGGGAGCATCCCCGCGTGTGTCGGGGCTGTCCGTATTGCGTTCTTCCTCCTCCTTTTTCAACCGGAACGTCCCGGGAACGATGTAGCTACTGATGGATGCGCTCAACTCTAGTTAGCTTTCCACGAGACGCCAAACCCATGAGGCTCGGGAGAAAGACAAACCGGAGCGGAGTCCAAAGCGGAATTAGCAGAGCGGTGGGTTTCCAGGTTTTTGTGCCCAATCTGGTGTAGGTTCTTGCTTGGTTGGTTGATTTCCCGCCCGTCGGAGGTGGACACCAGTTGCTGCTGGTGGCGGCGAGACCTCCGGCTGCGGCAGAAGCGCGACAGAAAGATTCCGCGGTGACAGCGGAGAGCGAACAAGATTATCCGTCACCCGCGCGACGCGGAGAGCTACACCATCAGGAGTATCTTGGAGCAGAACCCTGGGCTGTGTTCTACCGTTAATTTTTTTTTTTTCCGAGTGATGCTCTCAACAGGTTTTAATGGGAAATTCCGCTTAGAAATCGATAGTGTGCTTCGCTCCTGGATTTATGAATGCATTCCTCAGATTGCGGACGAGTGGAACTACCTGAGTCCAATTCAAACGGCTCTTAAACGGGGAGCGCGGTGGTATTTGAGCGTCCGATCGTTTCCATTCCCCCCGCCGTCTCGGTAAATGAGCTCTGTCTCCCGGCGTTAATATGCCAAGTACCTGAGAGCGCTAACGATTCCATTAGTTCTGATTGTTCCTGACGTCTCTTATGTCGCCGGGAGTTTCCCCTGCGTTGCTGGGCTCCGGGCTTTTGCCGCGCCATGCTCTGTTCCCGTCCGGTAGGGAAATGGGGTGTGTCACGGTCGTAGGTCAGCGCCGATCGGGACCAGACTGCGCAGTCGCTCTCTCGCTCCCCCCACCCTCCGAGGGAACAGGGGGAGATGATATAAGAAAAACGGCTCGAGGTTTGAGATAAGGACAGGGAGAGATCCTTAAAGTTACCGTTACGGGCAAAACAGACTCGACCTGGGGAAAACTATTCATTTATTACTAAAACCAAAGTGGGATAATAAGACAGGGAACAAGACAACCTCCCCCCACCCCTCCCTCTTCCCGGGCTTAACGTTATCTCTGCCTCCTTCCCTCCCGAGCGGCACAGGGGGGAAGAGGGAATGGGGGTCGCGGTCAGTTCATCACGCGTTGTTTTACGCCACTGTGTCATCGTCGGGGGAAGAACTCCTCACATTCCTCCCCTGCTCCAGCGTGGGGTCCCTCCCACGGGCCACAGTCCTTCGTGAAACTGCTCCGGCGTGGGTCATCTCTTCCACGGGGTGCAGTCCCTCCAGAACAGCTGTCCCAGTGGGCCCTCCACGGGCCACAGCCTCCTTCAGGCATCCACCTGCCCCGGTGCGGGGTCCTCCATGGGCTGCAGGGGGATCTCTGCTCCTCCATGGACCTCCATGGGCTGCAGGGGGACAACCCGCTCCACCATGGTCTTCACCACGAGTTGCAGGGGAATCTTGGCCAGGAGCCGCATTACTCCTCCCCCTCCTTCTGAACTGACCTTGGCGTCTGCAGCCGTTCCTCACAACAGGCTGGCAGACGCCTCTCAGGATCCTTTTTACATCTTATTCATTTCTCATCTCCTCTCCACTTCTTGCAGCCGGGCCGGGCCGAGTTGGGCCCAGTCGGCTGCCCGGCGGGAGGCCAGAGGGTGAGGCCTGCAAGGCCCATGAGGCTCGCACCTCCCCCTCTCTGCCCCTGCTCAGCTTCTTCACATCTTCTCCTCTTTTTTCTGTTTTCCCCTTCTTAAATACGTTATCGCAGAGGCGTTATCATGGAACATTCTGCTACCAATCGGCTCGGCCTTGGCCAGCAGTGGGTCCGCCCTAGGCCCGGCCGAGTCCACTGAACAAAGGGGAGCGACTTCTAGCAGTTTCCTACAGAAGCTGCCACCTTAGCCCCCCCCTCACTAACAAAACCAGAACAGTCAGAAATAAGTAAACCTTTCTACGAGGTCGGTCTGGGTCGTTGCATGACTGAAAAAACACCCCAAAAAAATGCAGCCAGCCGCTCCTGGAGCCGGGATTAACTTTCCCTATTTTTTCTGTCAGCAAAATGAATGCTGATGCAGGGATTTCCATCCCGAGTGCTTCTCCTTGGCTGAGGTGTAGACCTGATGGTCCCCTGGTCCTTCCCATGAGTAGAGCAGTCTTCCGGTGCCTCACAGGGGCTACAGGAAAGATGGGGAGAGACTCTTCAGCAGGGCCTGGTGTGACAGGACAAGGGGTGATGTTTTCAAAATAGAGGGAGGTGGATTCAGATTGGATATTAGGAAAAAATTTTTTACACTGAGGGTGGTGGAGCACTGTCCCAGGTTGCCCAGAGAGGCGGTGGATGCCCCATCCCTGGAAACGTTCAAGGCCAGGTTGGCCGGGGCTCTGAGCAACCTGATGTGGTTGGAGATGTCCCTGCTCCTGGAGGGGAGTTGGACTGGGTGGGCTTTGAAGGTCCCTTCCAACCCAAAACCGTTCTGTGATTCTATGAACCTGCTGCTGAAGCCACTCCCCTTTGAGGTAGAGTTTTTCTCTAATTTTTTATTAGATTGTTAAGAATTTCTCGTTTTCCCAAATGCAAGCGCCCCGTTGTCGCTTCTCCGCAAAGTTAAACGAGGATGAGGAGGTGCTTCCGGCGGTGAAGGCTGAACAACTGCAAACGCCCGTGAAGGATGGTAGAACGCTTTGAGATTCCCGTAGTAAAATGCTCCGGCGCGACTGGGATGTATGGCTGTCGTAAAACGTTGATCATCCTGGCGCTAGTCAGCTCCGAATGAGACCGGAGTCGGCCTGACAGTAAATTAGATTTTAAAAGGTAATTCGGCGAACGTATGAGGAAAATTTGGCCTCTTAGCAGACGATCCGTCAGCAACTTGTCTGAATTGGTTTCTCATTTTTCGTAGAACGTTTGCTGGTGGCATGTACATTACCCTGTGATATAAAAACACCAGCAGCTCACCGTTTCCAAAATCCATCGCTAGGAATCGCCTGGTTGGCTCCTGGGAGGACACGAGTCTTTGAGTTTTAGAATCTATAAACATTTTCCGAAAAACCTTTGGCAGATGCCTCCTAAAACGATGACTGTGGAAATCATGTTCCTTCTTTGTAGGCCCTTAGTTTTAAAATGTCTTAAAAGCGCTACGTGAAATAAATTCGTGGCGTCCGCAGCCCCGATGAGCTTGAAGAGGGGACGAAAAATCCCTCTCTGCGTTCCTTTGGGCGGCAACTGGTGGCTTCTTGGCGTCGTGTTTCTGCTCCTTGATGGCCTTCCACAGCAGATGCAGGGTCACCTCGCGCGAAATAAAAATAGGCAGGCAAATAATAAAATTGAGAGCGAGTATCAACCGTTGCTTCATGGGTTTTACTTTAGGAATAACCAGAAAATTTCCAAGCCAGGACTTGGTTGTCAACGCTCTGGACTAGAAGGGCTCCAGCTCATGAACGCGTCCCGTCCTCTGCTCCCACCTTCTTGGGACGGGAAGGGAATTTTCCCCTCGTGACCGGGTTGCCGGGTTTTCCCCCTTTTCTTGTAGAGCAAGGTCTACTGGGCTTCCCTACGTCTTGTGTGCCGTTCAGGGACAGCAGTATGCCCATGTCTCCTCTGATAATTATGGTTTCTGGTCTTTACAGAGGTCTTAAGAAGGGTGCCTGCAAGTATTTTGGGGGTTCACGGCATGCGCTGAAGCTCCGTGGACCTTTCTGCAGTAGGTGTCTGTTGTGTAGCTCTTCTGTGGAGTGAACTTGATGACCCTGGTTATCCCATCCCATCCCATCCCATCCCATCCCATCCCATCCCATCCCAAGCCTTGTTCCTTCCATGTGTTGGGTCAAGTTTAGGAGACATTACTGCAAGAGTGGTCAGGCACTGGACCAGGCTGCTCAGGGCAGTGGTGGAGTCACCATCACTGGAGATGTTCAAAGAACGTGTAGACGTGGCACTGCAGGACGTGGTTTAGAGGCCATGGTGGTGTTGGGTTGATGGTTGGACTTGATGAAAATAGAAAATCAGAAAATTTCCCCCAAATTTTGATCTATGGTGTAAATTAGACTTATGAAGTGATGCGCTACGCCTTCGTTACAAGAGGAGAGATTAATTGTGAGACCATGGGTTTGGTTTTTTTTTTTTTGATTCGTGGATTCGTTAAAAATATTTTTTAAAGTAGAAATTTAACGTTTTCTCCTGGAAGTTCTAATGATGAACAGTACCCAGGGGGAGATTTTATAGGGATAAATCAGAAGTACGACTTCACGCCAACTTTTGCCCCCCTGGGGTTTTCTATTTGCACTTCCAAACAGCGTTAAATTACGTGTTTTACGTACAATTAATGTGTTTTTAATGACCAATTAGAAAATTGCTGCGGGGTGAAATTACTGGGAGGTAAACTTTGACTTTGAAAGGAAAAACTACCCTCTGCGTTTTCAGACGTCCTGATTTTTTCCCCAAGTTTTATTTTCTTCGCATTCTCTTTCGATGTTTTTCCTTGCACCTCTACGTCTGGACCTCTGTAGAAGGTCCAGAAATGCCGGCGAAGGATCGGGTGCGCGAGACGTAAATTCCGCTCTCCGCTAAATCCCAGGTCGCGCCGATGATCTCGGCCTAGGTTGCGTTTGGGATTGGGATGGGGGCTTTAGGCTTGCTGAGAGGCTTGCAGAGTTTTCAGCTTCTGCCTAACGTGGATTTATTCTGTTTGATGGAATTGGATTCCGAGCGACTTTTTGCAGACATCGGAATTATTTTCTCACACCTGTGTTTCGTGAGACGATTTGCTTTATATGAGGAAGGAAGGTAAATGTGGAGAGGGGAAGGAGAAATCTTGATTTGTAATGCATTAAGCCTGAGCTTTACATACGTAATTTGGCTCCTGGATTTTGTGATGGAAGCGCTTGTCTCTCAGGAATGCGCGGTTGGAGGTCGGGGTCGATCCGGTAGCATTTGTCTGAGACGGCGTTAATTGGGCGGATCCTAGCCAATCTGCTTGTGACGGTGAAAAGTCTTCCAGAAAAAAATTAGTGGGGCCGTTCTTTCTTATCGTAGAATGGTTTGGGTTGAAAGGGACCTTCAAAGGTCGTCCAGTCCAACCCCCCTGCAAGGAGCAGGGACATCTCCAACCAGATCAGGTTGCTCAGAGCCCCGGCCAACCTGGCCTTGAACACGAGATGCTTAGAAGAAAGGGAAAGAATTGCATAAAGATGAAAATTGGAAAGAAACCGGAGAAGAGACTTGGGTGTCCAGTTGAGGGCCTGAGGGAGAGGTGGGTCCAAATTAAATGCAGCGGTCATATTTCGAATTTCTTACTTGAAACTTTAATTTTCAAGTAGTTGGAGGTTTTTGGTTTTTTTTTTTTTTTTTTTGTGGTTAACACCCAGCTGAAAACAAGTGTTGTCACTTGTTTCAATTTGTCATAATTGCAAATAGATTGAAAAGGTTTTCTGCAAATTTTCTTCTAAAAATTAATCACCCTCCGCGAACCGCGATGTTTTCGAAGAGACCTCTTTGGAATCTTCAACCGGATGCGTGATAGATGAGCTCGGGGCTGTGCTGTGACTCCGAGCTCCGAGCTCAAACGTTTTGATGGATGCTCGTACGAATGTTTGATGCCTAAATAACAAACTAACTAACAAAAAGCGTAGAGCGTGACTTCCAGGAGTGACCAATCCCGTAGGAGCGTGGGGTTGGTGGGACGTGAATTAACCATCGATCCCTTGTGCCGTTCAAGTCAATGAAAAGCCGGGATTGACCGACGTTTATCCGTACGGGGAAGGGATTTCTGGAGGAGCAGAAGATTTTGCAAATGCGAATCGAGATTCCTTTTCTAGCGCTGCTGGCGCTGCTGATAAGAGGGAGGGAGGGATGCGTGGAAGGACGCGCCTCTGGAGCAGAGGTGGGACGTTGTGCGCGGTGCTGGACGTCGTGCCAAAACGCTTCTTGGGCTGGTGTCGCAGAAGGACGTTCGTCTCACGGGAGAGCTGGCTGCGTGTCCTCCGCAGTCATGGGAGGCTGTGTTGGTTGGCGTGGTTGATCCAAGAACTGAATCCACCCCAAAATCTTTAAAATAAATGGAGCGTCAGTCCAGTCTGACTCTACCTCCTTCTGTTTTTCAAACCTTCACCCCCTGTTCTATCACACCAGGCCCTGCTGAAGAGTCTCTCCCCAGCTTCCCTGCAGCCCCCTTTGGGCACTGGGAGCCGCTCTCAGGTCTCCCCGGAGCCTCCTCTTCTCCAGGCTGAACAGCCCCAGCTCTCTCCGCTTTGTTTGTACTGAGATGGTTTTCCAAAGACGTCGTCATCTTCTGCTGCCTGCTAGCAGGAGTTAAAGTTCCTAGAGGGTTCGGTTCAAGTTGTTCTTGTCAATCTATGCTGGAGGAGTTCCGCAGATTTGTCTGGAGTCAGGATTTAGCCGGCGATATGGATCTTCAAGACCATTTGAGAAAAGTAGAGTCCGTTCAAGGGGCTTCGCTTAGGCCGATCGGAAACCCAGAAGCGAACAGGTAGGCGAGAATCTCCGGCACCTTGATTGACGGCAGGCTACTGATGTCTGCGAGATTCCGGGCTCTGACTTCTAACGAAGAGCTTAATTAGCTCCGCTCCAAGAGGTCCATTCTCCCCTTGGTAAGCGTGCGTCAACTCCGGTTGACGTTAATGTGAGTTACATACCGGGAGGAGAGTAGACCCAGAGGAACGTGGGGGGACGTGTAGGACAGAAAACGAGATGGTGGGGGGAGGAGGAGTGAGAGGAGGGAGCACAGTGGGTAGAAAATGTTGAGGGAGTTGGTGCCATTGGCCCAAAGGATGCTGGGAGCACGGGGATGCGCTCTTGGCTTCCCAATTTTCTCACCTGGGGAAGTAAAACCGTGGCAGATGACTGGGGATTCTTCCCCAAGGATAAAATCCTTGGGAAAGGTACCTCCCTCCCCTCTTTTCCTTCAGAAACGCCAATTCCCAAATTCCCCCTTGGTTTCGGCAGCAGCCGGATGTGGGATGGACGCGTGGGGATTAGGGGATGGAGAGGAGGATCCGCGTGTGCATAGCTGGGGGGACTGGAAATTCCTTTTTGTGAGGAAAAAAAAATAAATGAGAGAGGGTTGGATGCATGAACAAAAGCTTCTACTTAAACTCTGTGTCGTAGTTCAGCCCCGCTCGGGAGCAGACTACGCAGTCGCTCTCTCACTCCCCCCACCCCTCCCTCTTCCCGGGCTTTACATTATCTCTGCCTCCTTCCCCCCAAGCGGCACAGGGGGGGAAGAGGGAATGGGGGTCGCGGTCAGTTCATCACGCGTTGTTTTACGCCGCTGTATCATCGTCGGGGGAAGAACTCCTCACATTCCTCCCCTGCTCCAGCGTGGGGTCCCTCCCACGGGCCACAGTCCTTCGTGAAACTGCTCTGGCGTGGGTCATCTCTTCCACGGGGTGCAGTCCCTCCAGAACAGCTGTCCCAGCGGGGCCTCCACGGGCCACAGCCTCCTTCAGGCCTCCACCTGCTCCGGCGTGGGGTCCTCCCCGGGCTGCAGGGGGATCTCTGCCCCTCCGTGGACCTCCATGGGCTGCAGGGGGACAACCTGCTCCACCATGGTCGTCACCACAGGCTGCAGGGGAATCTTGGCCAGGAGCCGCATTACTCCTCCCCCTCCTTCTTCACTGACCTTGGCGTCTGCAGCCGTTCCTCACAACAGGCTGGCAGATGCCTCTCAGGATCCTTTTTACATCTCATTCACATCTCATCTCCTCTCCACTTCTTGCAGCCGGGCTGGGCTGAGTTGGGCCCAGTCGGCTGCCCGGCGGGAGGCCAGAGGGTGAGGCCTGCAAGGCCCATGAGGCTCGCGCCTCCCCCTCTCTGCCCCTGCTCAGCTTCTTCACATCTTCTCTCCTTTTTTTTTTTTTCTGTTTTCCCCTTCTTAAATACGTTATCACAGAGGCATTATCACGGGACATTCTGCTACCAATCGGCTCGGCCTTGGCCAGCAGCGGGTCCGCCCTAGGCCCGGCCAAGTCCACTGAACAAAGGGGAAACTTCTAGCAGTTTCCTACAGAAGCTGCCACCTTAGGCCCTCCCTCACTAACAAAACCAGAACACTCCAGCAGAGACAGGAGGGGACTGAAATGGAATAAGACGTAAAGTATGGAAATGATGAATGGTTGCGTTGGGTGTGTCTGTGTACAGGAAGGGAGCCGCTGTGCATAATTAAACAGCGGATAAATGGAAACGGACGTGGTCGCCACTAACTAAAGAGCGTGATGAATGAGTCCTGCTCCGTCACGTTCATCTATCGCCTGCTACGGGTTACTGGCGACGCCTCGGTGCTATTTGTTCTACTTGCGGCGCTTTGGCCGCTTTATTTGTGGAAGTAAATGAGACACGGTTTGGTTCCTCTGCCCAACGGGCCTGCGAGTTGTAGTTCCGACAAAGTCGCTCTCTCCGTCCTGCTGAAACTTTCTCTGGGACGTGGGAAATTAAAGGATTTTCTCAAACCCCTGTTTTGTTTTTTTTTTCCCCCTAGAACTGAACAGGCTCTGTGTGGTCAAACTTAAACGAAGAGAGTTGATGGTGACGCTCCCGTTAGGGAACCTACTGAGGTCAATAAAAAAATCACACAGTAACCTTTGCCGGGTGCCCGGAACCAAGGTACTAATTTGAAAACCAAGAAAGGGTCCAGAATTCTTCTAAAATAATAATTTAGTATGTGGAGTCCGTAGCCGGACTTTCTTTTTAGCACTGCTTCTTCAAACCTCAGTGCTGAAGCGGCTGAGATGTGGGATGGGGAAGCTGCTGTGGAGAGGCGGGGCCGTCACGAAGCTGCGTCTCTCGTGCGCTGGAACGGCTTGGTGATTAGCGGGGCTCACGGCTGGCGTGAGGGACGGACGCCCGTGTCGCTAGGTGTCATCTTGTCCCTCGCCGAAGAGCTTGGTTCCCTGCTAGATTTGTTGGATTGATCCCTCAAAGCCTGCGTAGAAGACCCGTGCAGAGGTTGCGTGCGGTGGGACGGGTCCCCTTTCTGCGCGGGGGGACCTTGGTGGGGACCGGTAATGAATCCGTACAATGCAGAGGAGTCACCCCGTGGCATCGTGCGTCGGGGCGGGTCGTGTTAGCAGCGCGTGTCCTGGTGTATTTCGAATACCTTGAGAGATGGCTGAGGTTGTGGCGCGTTTTGGTGGAGGTGGCTCCTTCCCACAGCCTCCGTTCGTTAACGGTTCTGCTAACTTCCGAGAGATTAAATCAAAATAAAATTATGGGCACTAAGGAAGGTCCGAAAGATATTTGTATTATATTAAGGCCCCAAATCTCAATTTTTCAGATTTTTCAGGGTTTTTCTGCTGGTTAAGCTTAATTTGTCCTTTTCTTTCTTTTTTTTCCCCCTTTTTTTATTTACGATCCATTCTGTCTGAGTTTTTCTCCCGAATGATTAAGAGTAGGTGAGGAGGAAGATGAGGGATTACCTGCATCGCTGGTTCATGTTGTTTGCTTGGAAGACCTTTGAAGGTCCCTTCCAACCCCAACCATTCTATGATTCTATGATTTCAGACTGCTTTGAGACACTAGAAAGACATGGACCAGTTGGAGCAGGTCCAGAGGTCGCCCAGAGAGGTGGTGGATGCCCCATCCCTGGAAACATTCCAGGCCAGGTTGGCCGGGGCTGTGAGCAACCTGATGTGGTTGGAGATGTCCCTGCTCCTGGCAGGGGGGTTGGACTGGATGGGCTTTGAAGGTCCCTTCCAACCCAAACCATCCTGGGATTCTATGATTCTGTTTCTGTTTAATCTGATATTGGACGTGCCTAAATCTCCACAGAAGGACTTCCGTTCGCCAACAACCAACTGGGTAACTCGTTCCTAAGAGAGCCTCTTTGGAGGAAATCGTAATAATAACGGGGAAATAAGTCAACGTGGCAGAGTTAAGGTGTGATAAAACGTTTATTCCTTCGCACACGACAAGAAAAAATGTGTTGATGTTTATGCGGCGGCGTAAGATTTATGATCCCATTAGGTGTTCATTTTCCTGGCTTTAACTGCTCGGGGTTTCCAGACGATGAGACAGACAATTGCGTTGCTTTTGTTTAGAGCTTTAAAAGTTGAGTTTTCTTTTTAAAATGGAATTTTGGGGGCATTGAATTTTAGGAAAGGATAATTTACTACGTTGAGGTGAGGAGAAACTTGCCCGAGGTCTCCCGTTGAGTTGGGAACAGGTCTGGTCTCTCGACGTGCCGCAACAAGGGGGCTGGGGACCAATCTCCTCTTGCAGGCCAGTGGCACCGTGGTGGTGGCTTCACCTTCTCCGTACGTCCAACGCAACCTTCATTTTTCCTCCCATTTCCCTCAAACCTCTCAACATCTCATGACTTCTTCCCGCTGCTTTCTCCGTGCCCGCTTTCTACGCCCTTCAGCCGGCGCCAAGTGAAATTGCTACCCGGACGGCGGGCTGAAAGACCGAGGAGGGCGTTGGCACGGCTGCAGACGTCTTAGATGTTCAAAGCGTAACTCAGACCTAACTAACGAGTTCGCTGCTTGTTCAGTAACGCATTTCACACCCTGGAAGCGCCTTTTTTTTTTGTCGGTGCTTCATCTCAGCGCCTGCTCTCCTAAAATTAACGAGCGTTGACCCACATGGTGATTTACACTCTATTTTGTGAGCTAGAAATAGTAATTTTCCTGAAGAACCAAAGTCCTGGATATTGGAGGAAGGTCAGGGCTGGCGGGATGCTCAACCGAAGAGAGGTGGGAACACGATTGTTCCCCGAGCCCTTCGGGAACGGAGACACAGAGCTGAGGTGCAACCCCTGAGAGCAAAATTCAACTTTGTTTCCTTACAACTACTACAACAAGGTGGATTTGTTCTAACCCCTTATTAGTAAGATTGTTTCTCTTGGCGTCACTCGATGAGACAGTCAGTAGGCAACGCTACTCTTGAGTGGTGATGTCCCCTAGCAAAACGTTGTGGTTGGATTACCCCAACTGCAAAAATAGATGGAGGGACACTGTTTACGCTCGATACCTTGTGCTATCTAAGAAAATCGCACGGAGGAGAACATACGGACGAAATTTTGGTCCTTTTTTGTGTTTGGCACAAGAACAGATGGAAAACCAGGGTGGAGATGCTGAACTGTTTGTGCCCATGGCCACCACAAGGTTTGCGTGCAGGAGAAGTGGGAGAAGGTACCTGCTATGGCTTGGTAGGAGTTCCTGTCCTCAGACCTTTGGACACAAAGATACTCCTTTGAGTAAATCTTGGGCTCAGTTTACGTGCTGGTGACAAGTTTCCCCATTGAGGTTGAACGTAATCTTTGAAAATGAAGAAAAACCCGTTGGGTTCCTTCAACGTCGTAGCGCGGGCGAGTTTTCTTCTTGGCTGGATTATGCGTTTTAAGCACAAATGGGTTCTCTGATTTTTCCTGAGTGCTTTCTTTCCGTCGGCGCGCCTCCGTTGACGTTGCGTCACGCTCCTCAAAGGCAGCAGGACGCGGTGCTGCAGCTTTGAGGTGGTTGCTAACGAGTTCTGCGACGTCGTTTCTTTCAACGGGATGAAGTTGGTGTTTGATCGAACCGACCCTAACTCTCGCCCGCTATAAATGACGCTTTATTGCCAGGTTTGAAAAGAAGCTCTGTGTTCTGAGTTCTGGATGCAAAGAGCCTTCGTTAAATGAATTTTTCAACTTTAGTAACCCAGGAAGTTGAAAATGGGGGAAAGAGGGGAGCAGGGAGTATAGAATCATGGAATGGTTTGGGTGGGAAGGGACCTTCAAAGGCCACCCAGTCCAACCCCCTGCCAGGAGCAGGGACATCTCCAACCAGATCAGGTTGCTCAGAGCCCCGGCCAACCTGGCCTGGAATGTTTCCAGGGATGGGGCATCCACCACCTCTCTGGGCAACCTGGGCCAGTGTCCCACCACCCTCAGCGTAAAAAATTTCTTCCTTATATCCAGTCTGAACGAGAAGGACTTGCTGGAATCCATCAGCAGTCGGTGCCTGGAAAACCTGCGGAGCTGGAAAACAGCTGAACAATACCGGGCCTCTTTTTTCGAACAAAATGAACCAATTTATGCTTTTCTCAGCTTTAAATCTTATTTGATGAGGCGACAAAAATACTCCTGCTTTTCAAAGGTTTCACTCTAAACGGCAAATCAGTTGAAGATCAATGTGGGAGAGTAAATCTTATATTCACACCAGTGAGGGATTAAGATGTTTACCTGAGAAGAAAGGAAAATAGATCAAAACTCTTCAGTAGCTTTAGCCAAAACCACCAGAAACGAATTTTGTCTTGTTTTAATTTAGCTAGAATTAAGTTGTTGCCTTTAACGGAAACGCTGTGCTGAAGGATTTCGCAGAGAGTGGCGATTTGGTTCCTCTGTGGTTTTTTTTTTTTTCCGACGCCTCGGAATTTATTACGGCTTCTATCAACGAGAACTTGTCATTGCGTGGACACATGTCTGTCATGGTTCAGCCCCGCTTGGGACCAGACTACCCAGTCTCTCTCTCGCTCCCCGCCACCCTCCGAGAGAACAGGGGGAGATGATATAAGAAAAATGGCTCGAGGTTTGAGATAAGGACAGGGAGAAATCCTTAAAGTGACCGTTACGGGCAAAACAGACTCGACTTGGGGAAAAGTATTCATTTATTACTACAAACAGCAGGAGAATGAGACAGGGAACAAGATAACCTCCCCCCACCCCTCCCTCTTCCCGGGCTTAACATTATCTCTGCCTCCTTCCCCCCCGAGCGGCACAGGGGGGAAGAGGGAATGGGGGTCGCGGTCAGTTCATCACGCGTTGTTTTATGCCGCTGCTTCATGGTCGGGGGAAGAACTCCTCACGTTCCTCCCCTGCTCCAGCGTGGGGTCCCTCCCACGGGCCACAGTCCTTCGTGGAACTGCTCCGGCGTGGGTCATCTCTTCCACGGAGTGCAGTCCCTCCAGAACGGCTGTCCCAGCGGGGCCTCCACGGGCCACAGCCTCCTTCAGGCCTCCACCTGCTCCGGCGTGGGGTCCTCCACGAGCTGCAGGTGGATCTCTGCCCCTCCGTGGACCTCCACGGGCTGCAGGGGGACAACCTGCTCCACCATGGTCGTCACCACGAGCTGCAGAGGAATCTTGGCCAGGAGCCGCATTACTCCTCCCCCTCCTTCTTCACTGACCTTGACGTCTGCAGCCGTTCCTCTCACCAGAAATTCTTCACAACCAGCTCAGGCAGATGCCTCTCAGGTTCTCTTCTCATCTCCTCTCCACTTCTTGCATCCGGGCCGGGCCGAGTTGGGCCCAGTTGCCACCCGGCGAGAGGCCAGAGGGTGAGGCCTGCAAGGCCCACGAGGCTCGCGCCTCCCCCTCTCTGCCCCCGCTCAGCTCCTTCACATGTTCTCTCCTCTTTTTTTTTTCCTGTTTCTCCGTCTGTAGCGTGAACTTTGTAAAGGTTGCCTAATCCGTCCCTGATGAAATACGTGATCGTAGGCCCTAATTATATGTGCGCGCGCATGCTTGTTCGGATATAATGTAGTTGTGGCGGCGACGTGCCCAGAAACGGGTACGAACTGAGTTTTACACAAAAACCCTGTCTGACAGAAGAGGTCAAGCTTTAGCGCCAGGTTAAGGCGTTGGAAGTTTTTATTTTTTTTCCTCTGAGAACGACGTGGCGGTGAGATTCACGATGGCTCATTCCACCGCTGCTGTCATCGTAGCGAGGAGTTTATTCGAAACGGGAGTGATTCAAGGGCTTGTTTGGCAAGGAATGGATTTAAGCTCTGTTGACAGAGTTGACTTTTATCTCTGAATTAGTCCCGCGTAAAGTAATTGCGTTTAAAAAGGACTCAGCAGGCTGCTGTTATCCAAACCTTTTGAAAGGTCTGTTCTGTTTGATAGTTGCTTTCGGCTTTCTTCAAACGACATCAAAGAAAAAAAGACTAAAAAAGGAAAAGGAATAGAAAAAAAAAAAAGAATTGATAAGAGACCCGCATCCCCTGCTGTTAAAATATGTCCGAGCAGGCTCGGGACGCGCTCTGTACTCCGCTTCGCAGCGGTTCTGGGACAGATGCCGTGTGGTGGTGTGCTGCATGTGGAGCTGCTGGTGTGGACTGCGTCGTAAGGAGGGATGATGGAGGTTCACCAAAAAAGAGGTTGGTTTGTGGCGCTCTCTGTGTTTTTTAATGAAGTTCTTAGCCAGAGGGTTGTCCGCTGAGAGGCGTTTCTCCACCTGCTGATGCAAGGAGACCACGTGTGAAGACTCATCTGTAGGATCATGGAATGTTTTGGGTGGGAAGGGACCTTCAAAGCCCACCCAGCCCAACCGCCCTGCAAGGAGCAGGGACATCTCCAACCAGATCAGGTTGCTCAGAGCCCCGGCCAACCTGGCCTGGAATGTTTCCAGGGATGGGGCATCCACCGCCTCTCTGGGCAACCTGGGCCAGTGCTCCACAACCCTCGGTGTAAAAAATTTCTTCTTCATGTCCGGTCTGCATCTATTTCCTTCTATTTTCAAACCATCACCCCTTGTCCTGTCCCAGCAGGCCCTGCTGAAGAGTCTCTCCCCACCTTTCCTGCAGCCCCCTTTGGGCACTGGGAGCCGCTCTCAGCTCTCCCCGGAGCCTCCTCTTCTCCAGGCTGAACAGCCCCAGCTCTCTCAGCCTGGCCTCACAGCAGAGCTGCTCCAGCCCTCTCAGCATCTGCCTGGCCTCCTCTGGACCTTCTCCGACAGCCCCACATCCTGTAGGTAGTTTGGTTTTCAGATCGACCAGCTCTTGGCTGCCTGGGCTGACGGGGAGGTTGTGGGAGCTCTGTACTGGCGTGGCAGTGGGTTTGAGTTGTGAGGAAGAATCAAGCCCGCATGGCGATCACGTCTCCGCCTGGTTTTGGTCACAGCTCCAGCTTTCCCTCTCACAGGCGTTCCTAAGGAGCTGACACGACTGCAGGAGGCATTTCATGAGAGCCCAGATCAAAAATTCACACAGAGTGAAGTGCTTTCTAAAAACTGTAGCAGAATGGGAGATGAAAATTGGAAAGGTATCCTCTGTTCTGCCCTACGGGGATCTCGCTCACAGCAGAACGCGCAGGGCCTTCTCCGGTGGGGCAGCGTTTGCATCCCAACTGTCTTGCTTCATCAGCTGGAATGGAAAGAAAAAAGGAGATCGGCTCAAACCAGATTCAAGATGTATCTTTTTTTTCTTTCCTGATAAAACCAAGAGCTGAAAAATTCAATTAACGTCAAACGACGTTTCCTGCTCAGCCCACACCGGCGTACGACGCTCTCAGCCCTTCTGAGAAACGAAGGGCTGGAGAAATGACTCACTGAGGAGATGCGGAGAAAAAGCCGGTCCTTTCTGTCCCACCGTCTGCACCGGGGGCTGCATGGCGGTGGGGGACACCAAAGGGTTGGGGCTGGTGCCCCGCCCCGTCTTGAAGCACCCCAAATCCTCTTGGGGTGGAAGGGCTTGGTGGCTCTTCCCACAGAGCTTGTCCACGTCCAGATGTTGGAGAATTTAGAAGAAGGGGTAACACGTGGTCCCTCTGCTCACCTGCTTGGTGGGAATTTGAAACCCTGAACTTGGGATCGGTGAGTATTGCTTTGCGGGATGTCTGGCACTGCCGGCAGCACCCAAAATATCTTGGAACCTAAAAATGATGACATTTCCCTGAGGAGGAGAGGACTTGTGCTCCCGTAGGCAGAGGAAGGAAGCCACCACCGTAACGAGACCGAGAAGCCTTGACGGCACCTTCTTTCTGTTCGCCTTCGCTCCTGTCACTCCTCGGTGACAAACAAAGCGTCGTCTACCTTCAAACAACCCATCCCCAGGAGCCCGGACCAAAACCTCGTCTTGGCCCTTATCGCACGGCTCGGCGTTTGGTCCGTCCCCGCTCCGTGTCGCTCCTCTGCCTGCTCAGCTCGCCGCCGCCGTCGTTGAGTTAATCGAAAGGTCGCTTAGCGGTGAGGAGCAAGGTGTTTTCGCAAAGAGAAATCCGCTGAGGGTTTCCTGGGTGGCTCCAAAACTCGGCTCTGGAGCTGTGAGAAACGTGACAAGAGAATATTTTTCCGGTGTTTTAATGGAGCACCAGGCAGCGGGGGAGGGCACGGCTATGTTGAAGACAGAGAAAATTATATCACCTACAGTCCTTCACGGGATTGTGTATTCATTTTGTACAACAATGAGGGTGGTGGAACACTGGCCCAGGTTGCCCAGGGTTGTCCCGTCCCTGGAAACATTCCAGGCCAGGTCGGCCGGGGCTCTGAGCAACCTGATCTGGTTGGAGATGTCCCTGGTCCTGGCAGGGGGGTTGGACTGGGTGGGCTTTGAAGGTCCCTTCCCACCCAAACCGTTCTGTGATTCTATGATTTGGACACATTGTCTAAAATGACCGTTACCATCTCCGGGCTCGATGGAAGAGCTGCTCCATTTCCCCACCCCTGATTAGCGTCCAGCCCACCCTTTCTCTCGCCGTTTTCAACAGGCTGTTCGCTTCGCCACCCGAGGAGCTCTGTCAAAAGGAGACAGAGGGATAAGAAAAATCAGAGGCTCGCCTTTTTCTTTGCCAAGCTAAACTCGTCCTTTGTCGGGCGAAGGATTTAAACTGTTCCTGCGAATCAAACGGGTTCGTGAAATAATAAAGAGTGGAGATAGAGAGGAGTATTCCAGTCATCCCATCAACTCCTCCCTCCCTGTCAGCGCGGATTTTTTTCCCCATTGTGTGTTTTTTTTCAGGTGCCTTCAGGTGTGATAGCCGATTCGGCTTTGGCTGTCCCAGGCAGTCATGTTCTTCCTTTCTCCCTCGTTAGGGACACCAGCGAGACTCAGCTTCCTTGGGTGAAACGTGGCCACTAATGGAACCACAGAACGGTTTGGGTTGGAAGGGATCTTCAAAGCTCGTTTGGTGTCGATAATTAGTAGGAGGTGTAGCCTTGGGTGGAGTGTCTGAAACCAGAGGTTGTGCTTCCCAACAGCGCTCAGGAGGTGCAGGAGCCGGTCGCTAACAGGGCTCCTGATGTAGGGATGGAGCTTTTGGCATAGAATCACAGAATCTGAAGGTTGGAAGAGACCTCCAAGATCATCAAGTCCAACCATCAACCCAACACCACCATGGCCACTAAGCCACGTCCTGAAGTGCCACATCTACACGTTCTTTGAACACCTCCAGGGATGGTGACTCCACCACTGCCCTGGGCAGCCTGGTCCAGTGCCTGACCACTCTTCCAGTACAGAAGTGTTTCCTCATACCCAACCCAAACCTCTCCTGCTGCAACTCGAGGCCATTTCCTCTCGTCCACGAGTTATTTGGGAGAAGAGACCACCACTCACCTCCCCACACCCTCCTTTCAGGCTGTTGTAGAGAGCAATGAGGTCTCCACTCAGCCTTCGCTTCTCCGGACTGACCAACCCCAGTTCCCTCAGCCGCTCCTCAGCAGACTGGTGCTCCAGACCCCTCACCAGCTTCCTCACCCTTCTCTGGACGCGCTCCAGCACCTCAACGTCCTTCTTGTAGTGAGGGGCCCAAAACTGCACCAAGCATTCGAGGTGCGGCCTCACCAGTGCTGAGTACAAGGGGACAATCACTGCTCCTGCTGGCCACGCTGGTCCTGATGCAAGCCAGGATGCTGTTGGCCTTCTTGGCCACCTGGGCACACCGCTGGCTCCTGTTCTACCAGCACCTCCTGGTCCCTTTCCACCGGGCAGCTTTCCAGCCACTCTTCCCCAAGCATCCCACTCTCAGTCAACATTTTTGGACTTTCTTGCTTCATGTCCTTAAATCCTGAAGAAGCAGAAGCCTGAAATCCCAGACGTGCTGAACCTGTGACGGATTAGTCGCTGTAGTTCGATGCTGCGAACCTGCGGGATGCGCGGAGAAGCTCTTTGAGGTGGGCGAATCCGAAGCCTTTTTCCGCCTCCGTAAAAAATTGGCCCGTTTCTGACCTGCAACATCGAGCGACGCGCTTTTCCTTTTCTTTTTATGTTCCTGAGATTCCTGAGCTTTAAGCGCCGTTGCTTTACGGACAATTCAGGCCCTTCTGCGCCTGCCGAGTCCCGATAGATTTATGACAGTCGTAACCCAGACTGAATTTGCCGATACCTGTGTTTATAGCGGCACTGCTGCTCTGAGAGTGTATTTTTGTTGCGCGGAACGCTGGTGATACATGAAGCAGATGTGATGCTGTCATAAGGAGACCGTGGAAGCGTGGTGAGACTTCTCACGGGACTCGCATTGAAAATCATAGAATCACGGGATGGTTTGGGTTGGAAGGGACCTTCAAAGCCCACCCAGTCCAACCCCCCTGCAAGGAGCAGGGACATCTCCAACCAGATCAGGTTGCTCAGAGCCCCGGCCAACCTGGCCTGGAATGTTTCCAGGGATGGGGCATCCACCGCCTCTCTGGGCACCCTGGGACAGTGCCTCACCACCCTCAGCGTAAAAAATTTCTTCCTAATATCCAATCTGAATCTACCTCCCTCTGTTTTGAGACCATCACCCCTCATCCTGTCACACCAGGCCCTGCTGAACAGTCTCTTCCCACCTTTTCTGCAGCACCCCCAAGTCCTTCTCCTCAGGGCTGCTCTCCATCCGTTCCCCACCCAGCCTGGATTTGTGCCTGAGATTGCCTGCACCCACATGCAGGACCTTGCGCTTGGCCTGGTTGGACTTCACGATTTCAAAATCCCGAGGTTGAACTCACCAGGGCGTGTGACATTTGAGTAGGACATTTTTTGGCCGTTTGGGTGAGCGTTGCGGTGATCTGTGAGCGCCGTGGTGGCCCTCGAGGCTTCGGCGTCCTGCGGTGCTGGTGGAGCATGCTCTGGGTGCTTTTGTCGTTGGCTTATGAATTCAGTTTTTCTCGCAGCTCTGAAAAAGAGTTCGTATGAATTATTCTGAAAGAAGGAGGCCCTTCATTCCGTCTACGCGTGAAGCCCGGAGAGCACCTTCAGAGTGGTTTAAAGTGGATGTTTGTTGATAGAAACCACCAAGAGGTACTTAGAGGGTGAAATTACTGCCTAATCTGCCTTTCGTTTATAAACGACGGTTCAGGAGTCCGTTAGCCGTGTTTAGTTTTGCCTTGAGTGTTGGCTTAGGAAACGGCCTGACTCCGCCGATTCGTCTCTTGGGGATTTCCCGGCAAATCGTGGAGCGGCCGTGCCTTGTCCTGGGAGTTTTGTGCTGTGAGCACAGGATGGCGTTTTATAGAATCCCAGAATGGTTTGGGTTGGATGGGACCTTTAAAGCCCACCCAGTCCAACCCCCCTGCCAGGAGCAGGGACATCTCCAACCAGATCAGATTGCTCAGAGCCCCGGCCAACCTGGCCTGGGATGTTTCCAGGGATGGGGCATCCACCGCCTCTCTGGGCAACCTGGGCCGTTGTTCCACCACCTTCATTGTGACATTTCTTTGAGAGATCTGAGGTTCTTACCAAAATGTTACAGCGTCAGAAAGGTTGGTGTGGCAGCCCTGTGGAAATGGTACGGGTCCAGGGACACGGAGACAAGGAGACAGAATGACAAGGAGAGCGACTACTGACCCACCCGTACGGAGCCCATTGCTGCACGGGCTTTCATCAAGTTGCGTCCTTCCTTCTTGTCTGAATGAACTGCTGTTCCTTACTCCTTTTTTTTTTTTCCTTTTTATTTTTTTTTCCAAAAAACCAGGTAAATCTTAACTTTTTAAATCTGCTTGCACCACACTAATATTTGGAGGCCTTCTAAACCAGTTATCCCCACTTCCATCTTATTTCTCCTCAACAGACCCGTCTGATGTCTTCTGCTAGCAGCTTTTTTTTTTTCCATCAGCTCTTCGCTGATGTGATCAATGAAGTTAAGTTTCTTTCTAAGAGGGTATTTTGGTCTTGGTTTTCTTCTCCTTCTCCTTCCTTGACCTTACAAACCTAAAAAAAACCTGCCTGGGTTTTCAGTCTTTGAGGAGAGTTCATGTTTAATAAGGAAGAAAAGATCAGGATGTGTCGGGCCCTCAAAGAAAAACTGAATTTATTTTCTTGACATGAGAAGATCAGGAGGTGGTTCGATAAATCCCAGCCCCCCCTTTCTTTCCTCTCCTTCTAATGAGTTCGGCAGGCGGTGACGATGTGGAGGCCTTCGTCGGTGAAGGAGGGCTACCAAACTCTGCCTGCAGATGAGATGGGCACCCCGAAGCGTCGCCATCCATCACGGCGAAGTGGTTTGTGACAGATAAAAGGCCGGTTGGGCTATAAAAAAAGCCCTTAGCCTGATTTTAGCCTATTCCTGCTTTCCGCGTTCGTTAAATGGTAAATGCTACAACTAAGCAGTGTTATATTAAAATTAAAGTTCAGGGGCTGTTTGCTATTCGTGATATTTTTTTCGAAAAACCCTCCGGGCCCAGCACCTGCTTCCCTTCATCCCTGCGACGCGGCCCGGCCTAAGCCACCCCGGCGAGGCCTTCCTTTTACACCCGGCGCGTGAGGATTAAAACGGTTTCAAGTCTCCAGTTTGCCAGGCAAACAGAAAATCCCCCATTTCCTTAACGCGACGGCGTTATTCCAGATTTCCGTTGCCGGCTGAACCTGCTGTATTCGCTTCGGTAAATGTTTCGCCTGCGTTAAGGGACCTGGGGTTACTGGTGGTTTGCTGCATAAAATGGGCTTTTCTGAAATATATGAAAACATTATCCAGCTCCTAAAGTTGCTTTAACGAGGGCGTTCGTTTATTAATTCTCTCGCCGAGGGTTGGGAAGAGCGGTTTCCCCCGGTCGGGGACGGCTACCCCAACCTGCCGCGCTGCTCTGCAGACAAAAAAATGCCGCAAGGAGCCCGAGTTAAAAGTCCAGGCCAAGAGCGGAGGCTCTCCAAAATCTGGGATTGGAGTAAGGAGCACTTGACTTTCCTTGAGAAAAGATCGAGGAACTGTTGCTAAACAGTGCCAGCAGCGTTTCCTCGCTTCAAGTGACTGAGTGATGAGATAAAAGAACGAAATGAAAGATCCAGCTTTGCTCCACGCCTTCTCGTCTTACGTTTTCTGCGTCTTTCTTGATGTTTGAAATGTTGAATGATGTTTGTTAACCATGTGATAGCAAAATTTAAAAAAATTTGGTTTTTTTCATCCCAAATAATAGGTAACATGAAATTAATTTTTTTTTTTTCCTGTGATTTATTTCTCCCTGAACTTGGCATCGTATATTTAGGTGGCATCTCGTAGACCTATCAAAGAATTCTTCATACTCTTGGATTTGAACTCCTGACCGCTCTTTATGATGGTACTAAAAATGTTTGATGGCTGAGGGCCAAACTGGAAGACAAATTACAATCAGCTAAAAGCCAGATGTATTTTATTCCAGCGTCCCACACATGAGCACCCCTTAAACTGGTGAGGGCGGTGAGCTTCTATGGAAAATCCGTGGGATGTTGGGAAAAACAATTAAAAGAGGCTGAGCCTCCAGGAGCCCCGCAAACCCCCGTGTTACGGCGCGTCGAGGTCAGCACATTGCGAGAGCGCGAGTCCGTACTTTCCACTAACACAGGCAATTATTTACATTAACTTCTGCTGAGTCCGGTGAAAAAAAAATCAGGTTTTTAGCACTGGAAATGTGTGTTTCCAGCATTTTGCCAATTTTGTCTAACGAGCCTGGACTCAGAGGTGTCTTCCACCTGGAGAGGCACCCGCAGAGCTTGCGTGCGCGCCGCAAAGCACCGAAACCAACTGAAACGGGGCAAGAGCATCCCGTCACGGAATAAAAGTGAAATCCTAAACTCCTGAATTTCTCTCGAGTCATTGACTATCGAACGAGGGAGCTGGGACTCCTGAGCTCCAGGCCTACAGGAAAGATGGGGAGAGACTCTTCAGCAGGGCCTGGTGTGACAGGACAAGGAGTGATGGCTTCAAAATAGAGGGAGGTAGATTCAGATTGCATACTAGGAAAAAATTGTTTATGCTGAGGGTGGTGGAGCACCGGCCCAGGTTGCCCAGAGAGGTGGTGGATGCCCCATCCCTGGAAACATTCCAGGCCAGGTTGGCCGGGCCTGTGAGCAACCTGATGTGGTTGGAGATGTCCCTGCTCTTTGCAGGGGGGTTGGACTAGATGACCTTTGAAGGTCCCTTCCAACCCAGACCATTCTATGATTCTATAAACAAGCGTGCTTGAGCCAACCAGTACTTCTGGTGCTGCCCCAGGCCCAAATCCGAGGTCGTTTGACTCTGTCGTCGTTCGATCAGGAGCGAGCCTAGCACGATCGCGTCTCCCGGGGAAACAGAGGTTTATAGCACGCATGAGGCTCAAAGAGGCATTTAAATGCAGCTGATTGATTTTTGGTTTCATGCCCTGGGAAATCCTTCAGCCCGCTGCCAGGCCTTGCCTGGCACGAGTGGGCCTTCGCAGCTCCCCACCGCCTCCGGGCCTGGCCTACGTCCGGGCCTGGCCTGCGTCTGCGCCGGGTGACGATGAGGACCTATTTAACAGAACTTTAACAGCTCCTAAGGCACAATTAGGCTACGCTTTTTGATTTCTGAAAGTATTTTTTCCCTTAGCAGTTCTGCGAGCGAACAGTCGAACTGCCACCGCTGCAGTTCACGAATGTCGGCAGGGTGAAATAATCGGTTGGAATATGTGCAGAGTTGGAGCTGAAGAACTTCAAAGCAGTGAAAGCTGAGTTAAGGTCTTCAGAAAAACCAGAATTACAAATTCCTTCTTCACCCACGTTACGTAATGCGTGAATTTTTGCCGCAGCCGTGCTGTTTGAATGCAATAATTTACTAATATAGCCTGGTCAGTGGTAAAATAATGTTTTTTTTCAAGCTTTGGTAGAGCTGGATGCAAAAATTTAAATTAATTAGATTAATTATGTTATTATTATCACAGAAATCTCGGAAGAACTCCTTTAAGCAACCTCCAGGCTCCAGGAACTGGGATATTTGTTGCTCAGATCGGTGTAATGTTAAACAATTTTAGAAAACCGGGTTTCCCCGGTGACAATTTTGCACGCTCAGCATTTACGAGCGTACGGAGGAGACACGGAAAAGCATCCCGGAGGCCTCCCCGCCTCCTGATCCATCAGCATTAACGAACTTCAGTTAAAATCAGCCAGAATTTTGAAGCAGTAAGTGTTCAGCAGTGCGTGCGGATGCTCCTACCAAGGAAAGGCTTGCGAAAGTTATTTTAAATTTCGTGTCTGCGTTGCCTCCATTTTGTTTAGAAATTTGGAAGGAAATGATAAATGGCACTCATGCTTGGATGGGATTTGTAAAAAAAAAATTCTTTTTTGATTTTATGGAGCTATAAGACTCTTTTCATTGGTTTGAAAACTATTTCGGATGAGGTGGAGCCCTTGTTATTGCCCTTTTGAAGAATTTTTTTTTAAAAAAGACTTATTGACAAGGACACAAAGCAAGAAAATTATAGGCTGCCTTAATTATTACAATATCCTTTATAGCTTTCTCTTCCTATTACGGCGTGATTTAAACATACGGCTTTTTGCAGCCCAAATAAATATAATTCTTATGCTTTTGATTGCATTTTTGGTGGAACAACACGCATGCCGCATGTCTGCTCTTGAGATGAAGCTGCAACCTGTATTTTCTTTTCCTACGTTTATAATTCATCTTAGTTAAAAAGCCACCATTGCGGCTGACGGAAATAAAACCTAACAGGCCTTAAAAACCACAATAAATATGAATTCGTTCTTGCAATTGTTCCCCCGAGGCCTGACACCGCGAAGCGGTGAGAAACTTGTGTTCATCCTGAAATCAATGAGACTCCGCGAGCCACCCCTGCGATTTGTTCTGATCTGTGAAAATGCTCCCTTTTTTTTCAGGTAAATTTAAAAAAAAACCGCCGATAGATGCCCGAAAGGTGGGTGGAGGAAGGTGGTTACAAATATATTTCAAATTTTCTCTCGATGAAGGTACCCTCAGGCTGAGGACTTTAACGAATTGCAGGGTGGTGGGAGCTGGGACAATCTTCAGGGGAGGTATTTCAGTAGGATTGCCCTCTGCTTCTCGGGGGTGTTGGTGATCAGAGACAAGGGTATGGGCTGGATGGACCTGTGACCTGCACCCGTGCTGGCCTCCTTCGAGAGCGTGCTCGCCGTGGGTTGTCGGGGATGTTACGGAGAGGTGACGACTCAAAAGGACATGACAGGTGAATAGACTTAGGGAAAAAAAGGTGGAATGAGGGTGGTGGAGCACTGTCCCAGGTTGCCCAGAGAGGTGGTGGGTGCCCCATCCCTGGAAACATTCCAGGCCAGGTTGGCCGAGGCTCTGAGCAACCTGATGTGGTTGGAGATGTCCCTGCTCCTGGCAGGGGGTTGGACTGGGTGGGCTTTGAAGGTCCCTTCCAACCCAAACCATTCCATGATTCCATGATTCTGTGATATATGGATGGATATTGTTAATTGGTTGCTGATCTTTGCCGTTATCTGGCACCTCGTTTCATGCAGTCGCTGCCGGGAAAGTGAATCAGGATGAATTAGAGCTGAGGAAAAAGGGATCTTCTGCCGACGAGTCCAGAAAAGTGATTCTCCAAAGTGCAGGGAAACGCCGGAGTGGTTTCTCAAAAAAATGTGGTGGGTCGTACATGGCACAGTGACCTTCATGTCCTCGCCGCGGTTGGGCAACTCAGCCCCGAGGCAGATGGAAAACGTGAAACAAGATTGTGAGTCCAAAGCTTTCAGGTCGGCGGTATTTTGGTAAGGGTAGCAGTGTAACGAGTCATCATCACTCATTAATTAACCCTGCTGGGGTTAACAGATAGCGGTTAGGAGCTTCGTTCTCAAAATATCCGTATGCCGCGTTGTTTGAATCAGAAAAATTCCTGGTTTATGTTCAAGTTGTGTTGGGAGGGGCAGTCGTTACGGTGCTAAGAGCAATTAGGTTACGTAAAAAGTAGAATAATTTATATATACGATAAGCTCCTATCCCTGTCCTTCAGTGATACTGAAATAAATTGTGTATCCCTCCCAACTTGCCTAACTCATATGGAGCATTAAGACAAAATGAAACACAACGCTGCTTTTTTCCTTCCCTTTTCTGGGATTGCCACCATTTTGGCCTTCTCTGTGGTCTCCTTCACCTGAAAAAACCTTCTAGAAGGACGTAGGTCAAAAATTTTGTTGTGTTCGTATATCGTCGTTCCAGCTTTGCTGCCACTGATACGATATTTTGTGATGGATGGGTGGGTTATTACGCATTTGTGTGCAGAAACGGAGGTTTCGTCTGTTTTGCAGCGTATCACATCTCAGACGAAGAAAGTAGAAAAGAGCGTTTGAAAAAATTAAAAAGAAATCAAAGTACAAATTTCGATGTCATAAAAATGTGCAGAGAAGCTCCAGAAAGGTAAAAATAAATGGAAATCGTGATGCGTCGTTAATATTTTAGTGATCAGCTATTGATAGTTAGGCTGTGCTGTGTTGGGTGAAGGAAGGGATGGGTTGAAGGTTCCTCTGTCTTGACCGAAGGGAGGCCTCCTCACTCTCCGAGTTGGTGAAATTAATCTCTCGATCCCGTAGAAGATAGGAATTCGTGACGTTTTGTGAATACCTGATGATAATCACTGTGTGCATTAATTGTGTTGCCCTCTAGCCAAGAATAACAATGCAGGATTTGACGGACCGGCGTGTCGGGGAGGCCAGGTCCCTGGAAATGCAAGCTTTTTGATGCGGAGGAGTCCACAGAGCTCCTCTCTGCATCCCTCGGACCCCTCAAGGTCTAAAAAATTTTGCGTCTGTCGTAAAAGACCAAAACTTCCTTTTGCTGCAGAAGAGTGGGAGAGATTAAGAGCATCGAAGCGGTTTGCTAGCATTAGTTGTTAAGGTTCACGATGTCCACTTCAGAGCAGGTTTCTCCAGGTGTTTTGCGGATAAGAACGCAGTGGATGAAGTTGGACGCTTGACTGCTCGGCTTTTCTGTGAGCCCGTCTCGCGGGGATGCCTTGCGATCGAGGGGTTGCAGTGTGATCCTTTCAAAATATTGGAAGGGGATTAAAAAGATGAGCGAAAAAATCTTGGAGGGATAACAAAGATGAGCTTTGATGGCTGCGACGTGCCCAGGGGCCGTTGTAGAGTGGGTGCTCCTGCTGTCCCCATCCCAGCGAGCTGCAGAAGGTTTCTCGTTGAGTCGAAGGAACCCAACCCGTAGCGCATCCGGCTTTCCCCAGCTGCGCGCCGTAATCCTGAGGGAACGGGAAGCGTAGCACTGGTCCTCTGACGGTTAGGGCTGCATTTTCCGTGGAAAAAGCCGTTCCCCCTCGTCTGCAAGAAGCATCAGCCCCGGAAAGCGTACCCGTTGTTGACGAAGAAATACGACGCTGGCAACCTCGTCGTTGCCAGCCGTAAGGTGAGCTGCGCTCTGTAATGAAGTGTGATGATGTCTGCTCCGTTTTCCACCAACGCTGCTCCTGGTCCCTGGAAATGGACCCGTTAAATGGACGTCTCCATCGCCTCCTGATGAAGGTGAGGGACGTTGGAGAAGGAGCTGGCATCTACGAGATTATTTTGACCGCTGCTAAATTAGAAAGCAGTGGATGGTACAATATGTCCTCGCCTTTGGCCAGAACTTCCTTCTAAGGTGCTCCATCATCTCATTTCCACAGCTATTGCTGCTCACCGCCACCTGCCCCGTTAGCACGCGGATTAAGATTCGTTGTTCGTGGCAGTAAGAATTCAACAGCCTTCTCTGCAGGGTGCCGCTGATGGCAGCGAAAGAGGTTTGTTTTTTTTTTTCCCAGGGGAGCTGCAGACTTCTTTAGGTGCAACATTATCTTTTGGCATAATTAGCAGTTGATTTTTGATGTAATTAGTTGCTATTTCAGTCTAATGGCTGTGGGATAGGGACAGGTGGGACGATTTTTCTGCAGGATTAACAGAAAGGCATGAAAAGCCGCTTTCCTTTCTGTGAAATTTATTCAGGGCTGCAAAAAATGCCTGCCTAATTAATAAGCAAGTCCATAATAACCTTATCTTGCAACGGAAAGGTTTTACATGAAGCCATTAGTGAAGCTAAGCCTTTGCAAATTCAGCTGAACCCATCATCCCTGCTGGTGGAAACTGGCGTGGTGACGGAGTGACAAAGAGTTGCTTTGTATTTTATCGCTTGGAGTTGTCGTCACAATTTCCACAGATCACTTGCGCTTCTCCAAGGTTCATTAATGATCTCTTTATCTAACCTTAATTCCGTGGCGCTGGCGGAGAAGAAATCCGTTCTGCTGGACGGGAAGGAGTTGGAATCGTCTGAGCAGAGCTCGCGCATGGCTTCCAAGGAGCCATCTGAAATCCCGCGGCTGTGATTGATACACAAAGCAAGCGTTGCGTGAGACCGGCTGCTCTTTGCGAGCCTCTACAAAGCGCTGAGCGTGCGTTTTACGGCTCACGTCCACCGCAGGTAGGGTCGGTAGAATCTCAGATGTGTCTTAATCCGCCGTCACCGCGTCCGTTGTACGTTGGTCCTCTCATCCGAGGTGATAGAGGGGTGTTAGCTCAAACAGACTTAACTCTTCAGCTGGGGTTGTAACAAATTGCTCCTTTTTCCTCTGAAGATCCTCAGTTTGGTTCTTGATGTTTTGTCCTTGATGACCGTCCTAAAAATGGCGGTGAACACGCGGTCCCAGTGCTTGAAACGCTAGTAAGTGGCGTCTACGGGCGAGATTGCAAATGAATACGTAAAATGTGGGTTTATATTTGCATTTATTGCATTAAATTAATCAGATTTAACGAAAAATATTTATTTCCAGTTTATTTGAATCTGTTGCTCGTAAGCTGATCTCTTGCTTTAGTTCTGCGGCACAATTTTGGTTTTAGGAGTTGGACCTGAGTTTGCCAAGCGCAGTTTGGGCGTAGCTGCAGGGACGAAGGTAGTTGCATGTCTTCAGGGAGATAAAAACCCCTCCAGGTCAGAAACACGGCTGAATCTGGAAGAAATGAGTGAAATTCCTGGATATTTCACTGACTTTGTTGAGTCACTTCACTCTCTGCCCTCTCTTCTCCAGTGTCTCTCTGGGATGGAGCGGCTCTAACGCGGCTGGCTGGGCTCAGTGGGGGCATTAACGACACTCAAAAATTCCTGCTTGTGTTTTGCATGAATTGGGGTGTTTAAATTTACAGATGTTCTCCTGAAATAGTCTCTCTTGAGTGTATGTGTGATGTTCTCCTTCGCCGGTGGAGGTGCCAACCTCTGCAGCCAGGCTGAGCGCGGAAGCTCAGCGGCGTGATAGAGGGACGCTAAAATAAAAATACGGACAGAAAGACAAGGCTCGAAAGGGTAAATGTGCTGAGAGGAAAGTTAAAAGAAGAGAGATTTTAAAAATGACAGACGGAGAGCGGTTCAATCTGCATGAGGGTATGGAAACTAAAGCCATGAAAAATGAATGAACAATAAGCGCATCGAGATACGAGCTGAATAAAAAGGAATGCGAGAGGAGGAAGGTTGAATAAGAGACGCATCGTGTTTCCTGATTTTTATGCAGTGTTCATGGTAATTTTACTTGTCTTACTGGTGTCAAATTTCAGAAATAGCGCCAGCTGATAGCGTAGCACCGTTTCCTTGCTCTCGTTGGAGGCGATGGAGCGATGCACGAGCGCTTACAGCTCCCAACAACCCTTCACACGGGCTAAGGCGAGGATTTGGGTTTCTGTGATGGGGAGGCACGAAGGGCTTAGCAAGTCAAGGGCTTAGCAAGTCAGGGGCTTAGCAAGTCAAGAGCTTAGCAAGTCTGTGTCCCAGCCTGCAAGGCAAACCATTCCTGACTTCAGATCTATTGCAAACCAGTAGATTTCTATCCCAAACCAGTAGATTTCTACCCCAGACCAGTAGATTTCCACCCCACTTTTCATCTGAAGAGCTTTAAAGGTCTGCAAATGTGTTATCTGAAAATAAATCTTCAGGTGCTGTGTCCAAATGTATGTTTAGCGCTTCATTTTCTTAACAGGTAGAAATCAAAAGTAATTAAAAAACCCTGCTAAAGGCGAGAGGGGAGATCAGGTCCCGATGGGGGCCCTGGGGTTAGCGATCACTTTGGAAATGGTTGGGGATTTTCCTCTTCCGTCACGTCTGGCACCTAATTCTGTCACGTGTGGTTTGAGATGCTTTCACGGAGCTAAAATCTTTGGGCTTAACGTAGGTGTAAGTCAGTGAAACTTAATGGCGTGTGACTGCAGACCAGGCAGCGTAATGCTCGCTTGTCATCTTGAGCTGAAACGATGGAGAACTGTACTCGTTCAGTCCATATAATTTCATCTGCTGCTGTAAGATTTCTTCGTACAAGTAATATTCACTGATGTCGTAGAAAGAAATTCTTCACAACAGGCAGGCAGACGCCTCTCAGGTTCTCTTCACTTCTTGCAGCCGGGCCGGGCCGAGTCGGGCCCAGTCGGCCGCCCGGCGGGAGGCCAGAGGGTGAGGCCTGCAAGGCCCACAAGGCTCGCGCCTCCCCCTCTCTGGCCCCGCTCAGCTTGTTCACTTTTTTCTTTCTTTTTTAAGTTATTTTTTCCCTTTTTAAATACGTTATCGCAGAGGCGTTATCAGGGAACTTTCTGCTACCAATTGGCTCGGCCCTGGCCAGCAGCGGGTCCGCCCTAGGCCCGGCCGAGTCCACCGGACAAAGGGGAAACAACTTCTAGAAGCTTCTTACAGAAACTACCACCGTAGCCCCCCTCACTAAACAAAACCAGAAGAATAAGACATTTTTGGTCTGTACGCTGATAAAACCTGCAAATTCATTTTGCGTGGCTCGTGGCCACGTGATGTTTTCAGTGTTTTTTAACAGTATTTTGCATAGCAGTAAGGTGTGTGTTAACCTACGCTCAGCTACCGCCCGGAGGAGTCGTTTGGAGCCGTGAATTCCTCTTCATAATAAGCGTCGGTGAAATTTTTAATTAAAAATTTCCATCTGAGCCTTGAAACGCCATTGGTGGGCCACCGGAACGGGAGCTGAGCTCCTGGAGAGCGGCACGTGGACGTTCAGGGAAAGCTAGGAAATGCAAAAAGTCCTACAAGACAGGGAAGGAGTCGGCCTCTTGAAGCTGGGACCTCTTTGCTGGTGTTAAATTAAATTCTGGTCCATTAAGCAGGGAGTTTTAATTGAGTAATACTGCTTTGCAAATATTTCTGAATAATATCTATTTTTAGTACATCTGGTTGGCACAGTGGCTGAAGAACAAAGCTAAACGAGAAGAGGCTGAAAATGAGGAATCTTTTGTTTGCTTCATTTTTTTTTTTTTCTGAATATCCCATCTTGTTTCCGTCGGTATGCACAATATTTTTCCTTAATTCTTTATCTTTTTAAATTAGAATATCATAAATGCGGGCTATACCGGGATTATTTTTAAAGGAAAGAAAAAAAAAAATTGTGGAAAATCGTGCAAGTGTCCTGATTTTTCTATTTGCATTCAGGAAATGGGATACCCTTTCCCGAAAAAAAGCCGTCCATTCCCGATTTTTGAGCCTGACAGAACAGGAGGCGGTAGGAAAATCAGCTTAGATAGATGGAACTTCTTCCTTACCATGGAAAAAAACCTTGTATTTGAGTGAATTATACCAACAATATATCCTAGATAATATTTTTTTTTTTTTTAAGCACTACTACTTAGATACAATTACAAATAATTTAACTTTTGTCCGTCTTTTTTTTTTGTAATCCGTAACATTTAAATCCAACGGATACGCCGCGCGTCAAGTTCAACGGAGCTCCTGGAACTTCGAAAAGCCGCAAAAATTTTCGGTCAGGGATACAGTTGGTGAATCCCAAAGGTAAGAATCGCCTTTGTGGACTGTTTGCTGTTAATTAGAGATTTTTTAGACTGATTTATGTCGGAGTGGTAGGGGATAAGCGAGCTGTATCTCGCCGTTGTGCTCTGTCGCGGTGTGAGGTGTCTCGGAAATATTCAGTTTGCAGCTGGGCCCCGAATTTGGCTCTGCCGTCGTGCAGAGAGGCAGCTGATTTCGGTTCTCCGTATGCATATTTAATTTAGCGGCGTACAGCAAGGCAGGGGATCTGATCAATTTTTTATTAAATTACGGGGGGGGGGGGGAATTTAGCGTGCGCGGAGCGCAACCGCGGGTTTGTTTTTGCTGGGATGGTTGCGCCTCGCGCGGCGTGTCCTGCCTGACCTTCGCGCTGTCTGGAGACCGAAGGACGGGATGGGATTTGTAAAGGTCTGAGATCTTGGGAAAACTCCCGCCGAGCGTTTAAACACATCCGTAGTCTCATTAAAACAATCTGTTCAGATGTGGGAATGAATTTGCCGTGTTGGCCTTCTCCCTGGGCTAAATAGTCCTCTCCTACTTCATCGTAAGGACGTCGACTTGGGAGCAGAGTCAATTATGGACGGATGCGCTGTCCCCCGGGGGAGCGAGGGGTTGCGGAGCCGCCGAGAAAGCGGGAGGACAGATGTCCGTTGTTGATTAATGGGACACCCCGCGTATTTTGGGCATCTGGCAGGCAGGCGGATCGCCGCTACTGCGGCCACCGGGTCGACGCCGTAATTGCTCGGTCCCCGGGTCACCGCCCAACCGCTCGTCTCTACTGGAAGGGGAGCGGAAGGGGATGGGCGACCCTGGGGCCGGGAGTCCTGGGGCGAAGTGGGCGCTTCTTCTTCATGCCGGACAATGCCCTCAACTCGAGTCCCTCGCTGTTGAGGTCAATCCAAAAGATGGTTCAAAATAGGAGTTCCCTAGACTTGGCCGTTGGGCAACTCATAGGACCCAGCGTCGCACGTCGACGTTTATTTCCCCAAAAACGAAGGCGGCCCGGATGTGGCCCTCCGAAGCCGGTTCCTCAAGGCACCGCTTGCAGCCAACACTGGACCGGGAGAAGTCCACGAGCCCACCTGGGCAACACGTGAGGGACGTCAACTGCGGAAGGACGGCGTTGTAGAGCGCCACCGCACAACAATTCCCGCTTTTTCCCGGTGCTTTCCTAACGCAGGTGTGTTTTGGTCCCCATGAAGAAAATGACTCCCTTGTCGTTAACTAAAACACCACGTCAAGCAGCAGAAGGAAACGACATCATTTTCTCTGGCTCCTTTGTTGCCTGAGCGAAAAGCCGGGGAAGATAATGGGTCAGCGCCTACGAAAGACGCACAGTTACCTTATTTCCAATTTCTCTCGTACAGCGTAACACAGGGGAAAAACGCAGGTGCAGCTTGCGAAGAGGAATGTCAGCGTTTACTTGAAAACTCTCAACGTCGCTGGGTATTTTGACGTGCAAGCGGTGGGGTTTGAGCTTCCCGGTGGTGCGTATACGGAATTCCTTCCGCCGCCGTCTTTTGTGAGCTGACTCGGAACTACTCGCGTTTTCGTATCCACGTAATTAAAATTTCGAAGTGATGTTTAACTTTTTGTGGTGTAGAAGGAATTGAACGGGGAGGACGTCGGCGGGGGCTCTCTCCCGACGCGGGACCCCGCATCTGCCGGCGCCGCGCCGGTTCACCTTCCCCTCCCGCCCCGGGGCTGCCGCCAGCTGCCCGCAGGTGCGGGGCCACGCCACGCCGTTGGGCACGCACAATGGACGCGTCTTGGCGGTGGGAGGAGGTGGCTTTTGAAGCGGTCCCCAGGGAAGCCGGGTGAGACAATGGCTACCTAAAGAAGCCGTCGGGGCTTTAGATGAGAGAAAGCAGCAGCTGTTTAAGGTCTCGTCCTTGGAGTGGCTCTATTCATCCCGCTGCAGTTGGGTTTGTCCTTTTTAATTACCCATGGCATCGTTTAGCAGGAATGGAACTCTTTCTGAAAGGGAAAAGCGTAAAAGTTGATTTTTTTTTTTCCCCCCCTGCCTACGTGGCTTTTGCTGAGCTTGTTTCCAAGACTCCTTAACTGCCTGCTGCTCGTGCCGTTGGTCATTGCTGGGGACTCTGGTGGCCACGGGCGACCAGGTCAGGATTGAGCCCAAGACATGTAGGGTTGTAGACGTGATCAGCGGAGGAGCCGCTCCTTCCTATGTTTGTCGGGTAAATAGCAAAATGTCCACGGGCTGAGCTCCGGAGGGCACGGCGCAGGAGGAGCTGGAGGCAAGGTGGTGGTCCTCAGCAGGGACCTGCGCTCAGGTTCCTCTTATTTCTCCTCCTGCTCTCTCTCGTGTTAGATAAATAGAAAAATTCCTTATGTTAAGAAATATCCCTGAGATATTTCTCTGCCAGCCCGAAATCAGCATCACACTGAGGACATGAACCCAAGGGGGGATAACCGACGCTGACCCGTTGCGCCAAAGCCGCTGGTGTGTCCCGAGGAGGTTTGGGATGAGCAGGGAGGCACCCAGGGACCACCCAGCTCCAAATATCTCCTCTCCTTAAAGCTCTCCTCTGAGCTCCCAGGGTGGCTGGTGGGGCGGGACAAAGCATCTCCACCCTGCCCAGTGCTGAGGGAAGGTGAGTGCTGGAGATCATCTGGGCCTGGTGGGTTTCTCCCACCCTCATCTCCTGCCCCTTTGAGTTGCCTTGTGTTCAGAGGCTTGAAAGGCCTTCAAAGGTCTCGGAAAGGGTGGTTTTAAAATAGATGGAGGTAGATTTAGATGAGATATTAGGAAAAAAATTTTTACAATGAGGGTTGTAGAGCACTGGCCCAGGTTGCCCAGAGAGGTGGTGGATGCCCCATCCCTGGAAACATTCCAGGCCAGGCTGGATGAGGCTCTGAGCAACCTGATGTGGTTGGAGATGTCCCTGCTCCTTGCAGGGGGGTTGGACTGGGTGGCCTTTGAAGGTCCCTTCCCACCCTAACCATTCTATGATTCTATGATTCCATAATTCTATTAAATGAACGTTCCAGAAATTTCCCCGGGTCACTTAACAGACCAACCTGAGGACCAAACCCAGGACTTCTATAGAATCACGAAATGGTTTGGGTGGGAAGGGACCTTCAAAGGCCACCCAGTCCAACCCCCCTGCAAGGAGCAGGGACATCTCCAACCACATCAGGTTGCTCAGAGCACCGGCCAACCTGGCCTGGAATGTTTTCTGTCTTCTTCTAGCGTCTCTCCTTTGGTACGTTGCATTTCTCCCATGTACGTTGGCTTCTCACCACGATTAGCGTTCTCCTAACCCGCTTCAGTCCTGTTCTGTACCTCCTGTGAAATGCTACACGTGCTCAGACCTCTGTGAAAAAGCCGGGTCGCTTTATTGTGTTTCCCACTCCGCTGCGGTTAAATCGAAAATAGAAGAAGTCCCTTTCGCTTGGCTGGGAGATAAGAATGTTCTCCTCTAGTGGATGCTGCGGGATGCTGTTTCAAATATTTCATTTGCATTTTCATTCCGAGCTTAATAATAATTAAAAAAAAAAAAATCCCTGGGATCAAAGGGGTTGCTTGACAGCAAGGATTTCTTAGCGCTTTAAAGCACGCTGAGACTGCAGCCCGCGTATTTATCGCTGACGAAGCAAAACAAGGAGCCACGCACGCACTTCGTGTTGAGCTTCGTCTGTTTGCAACCGGAGCTTGGGTTTTTTTGGGGCCGTTTGGGTGGTTTTGAAGTCGGTTGGTACGTGTTCTTTCCTCAAAACAAGCCCTGGAGATCCGCAGGGTCGGTTTTTTGGGTTTTTTTTTTTGGTTAGACCAAATGATTTCGCCGTTATTAAATGAGGAGGGATTAGGAAGTCACCCGAGAGGCTCTCCATCCTTTTGACTCCTTGCCTCAAGGGACTGTTTAACTCTTTAGGCCAGAATTGGAAATTCTTCGGCTAACTGGGAGGTGGACACTGGCATGGACGGCCTGAATCCGCTTAGACGCTCGTTAACGTGCAAATCGAGGTTTCTTCTACCGCCAACAGCTTTGTTCCAACAAAGAAGAGCTGGACTAAGCAGGGCTAATCTCACCGCCCAGATTAGCAACCGCAGAGCCCGCCTTTTTGGAGCTGGACTCGGAGATGGGATGCGAGTCCTAATGGGAGTGAAAACCAAAAAGACGTTGTCCCTGTGAACTTGCAAAGCTGGTTTTGTCACGGTTCTCGCGCAGTAACCTGGCCCAAACCTGCTTGATGTTGGCACGTGCGCGGTTGTTCTGCTGGAGCTCAGCAGATTCGGGATTTGATCCGTGACAAATGTGAAAAGCTTCATCGCTTCGTGGTTTGCTTTACAGGAGGCAGCGTAGTCGTTGCCAACGCTAACAAAAAAAGCCTGGTTGTTTACTCCTGAAAATCTGCAATCTATTTTTGACCCTTCGAAATGAGCTCGAGGAGGTCGGACGCGGGGAGGCGGCCTGTCCCGTCCGCGAGGGCCCCTTGCAGCTGTGGGCCCTTCCTCCAACCGCTTGCGTTGCGTTTGATGGACCAGGTCTCTCAAACCTAAGCAGTTCTCATGGGTTTCATGACTTGAGGCATGTTTGTCCCCTCTTAACGGTTTTATCCAGAAGGATGTCAAGGAGTTTCATGCGTCTTGTGCTAACGCCTTGCCTTTCCTTAGCCCAAGGGTTGTCCAACGGCACGAATTTCTGTCACGTTTTGTCTGAGTAACCTGTCGTAGCTCGTTAGAGCAGGTCCCTCTGCTGCAAGAGGTAAAGGCCGAGACCACAGCTGGTGGGTACGGAGCAGCGGCCTTGATTTAGGGTTGTACTTCCGCCCGTTGCGTTTGGCCTTACTCCAAAGTCTCTTGATTTCTTGATTTTAGTAGAGTTGGAGCTTCTTTTCTCCCTTATCATGTTGTAAACCACGAGTAGCTAATGGGTCCTTGACACCGCGTGCTCTGAGGGTGGAGGAGGCCGGTGCAGCCAGTTGTGGCAGCAGCCCGTATCTCACCTCGCTTTGGGAGCCACCGAGATCTTCGCAACCTTGAAAACTTCAGTCATCTCCAAACCGCTTAGATTAATCTCTGACCTCTTCCTCGACTCAGGGAAGCGACAAAACAATTTTGGCTGAGGAAATAATGCGGTTACAACCTTTGAAATGATGCTAAGAACATTTAGGACTCGTCTCATTGAACCTTCGGGAGGGCTGACAGCTGGAGCCGGGCCTTGCGCAGGGGAGGGAACTTAAGCGGGAAAAAATTGCTTCGGCTTTCCGTAGTTAAATCCTAATAGGCTTAGGAGGAGAAAATAAAAGCAATTCATTTCACGTTACGCTCGCTTAAATGAAAAAGAAACAAGTGGGGACAGAGAAGAAGCGATCCGGTTTTTAAAATTAGCCGGCGTTTCACGCCTTTTTCTCCTCACCGTCCTCGTTTGCTGATTTCAGGCCTGTCAAAAGCATCAGTTCGGGCCTTCAATCTCAGGACGGCAATGAATTTTCATGGCAGCCCACGCGGCCTCTCGACACAGGGTGTCGGCCTGGTCTCCTTCGCCGAGGGCGCTCGGCCGGTGCCGGGGGAGGCGGAGAGGCCGCCCCCCGGCCCGCTCCGGCGTGGAAGAACCGAATGAAATTGCGAACGATGAAAACGAGCGGAAAAATCAACTTGTCTGGGGTGACGGGGGGAGGATGGCTCGCTGCCGCGCTTGTCAAGTGTAAATCTCTGATGGCTTTTCTTGATCGGCTTCTGCTCCCGTCGTTAGAACCCGACCCGGCTCCCTTAATTTGTCTTCGCGACAAAAATTGCTACGCGAGATAATAACGTTGCTCCCCTTAATTAATCTGCAAGATGGCGGACCGACAAGGTTGTATTTGTTGCCGAGAGATGGTTTGTTGGTTATTGAAAATAAACACGTACGATGGGATGACATTTTTGCTTTACGGCGGTTGCAGGCGAAGGGAAAAGAAATGATTAGCAGGGAGGTGAGGGGTTTTGATGGAAAATTACCGTAGGTTTTAATTAGAGCAGAAAACAAAAGGCGGAACGGTAAATAGTGGTTGTCGTTGATCAACGGTTATTATTACCGTGTCTGTTAATAAATGCTTCCCGTTTTCTCACTCAGAGTCGTTAATGCAAGCTTAACTTTTAAAGCCGGTTCTAATTCCCACAAATTCCCCGCAAATTCTGCGGAGACGTGTAAACCGGAGAGCGACTCTGCTCTTCTGCGGGCGCAGTGGAGCAGTTTTCGCCCCGCTCAGGCGGAGTGGGAAATAACGATAGCGACCGTGGGGCTGGGAGGACACAGCCTTGGCTGTGAGTTTGCTTTCTTTGGTTGGGAACGCTACGCGTAATAGCAAATTTAGGTGGCCTGGAGAAGAGGAGGCTCCGGGGAGACCTGAGAGCGGCCTTCCAGTGCCTAAAGGGGGCTGCAGGAAAGGTGGGGAGAGACTCTTCAGCAGGGCCTGCTGGGACAGGACGAGGGGTGATGGTTTCAAAATAGAAGGAGGTCGATTTAAATTGGATATTTGTAAAAATTTTTTACACTGAGGGTGGTGGAGCACTGGCCCAGGTTGCCCAGAGAGGCGGTGGATGCCCCATCCCTGGAAACATTCCAGGCCAGGTTGGCCGGGGCTCTGAGGAGCCTGATCTGGTTGGAGATGTCCCTGCTCCTGGCAGGGGGGTTGGACCGGGTGACCTTTGAAGGTCCCTTCCAACCCAAACCATTCCATGATTCTATGATTCTGTGTGTCCAGCCGTGCTCCAGTACCAGTGGCTGCGGCGGTGGCGCGACCAGCTTGACATAAGGCCGTTCCGTAACTGGGGTGGGAGCAAAGTTTGGATGGGATCTGTGGGCCCACTCGGTCTTCTCCAAGGGACCAAACGGCGATCAAGAGATTTTGTTGAAAATTTGCTTCCGCTCTAGATATTTAATCTGTTTGGATAAATAAAACGACTGGAGGAGCCTGTCTGTGTCCCTCATCTCTCGACGGTGCGACGTGACGTTGGTTCTGCTCGCAAGAAGCAGGAGTTGGCTTTTCTTTTCCAGCCGCTGGCCAGCGATGGGCTGGAAGTCATGCCGTCGCCCTTTCCGTCCGTGTATTTTGGCCACCGGAAGACAGAGATGCGGTACGAATCCACTCATTTCGAAAGCTTTCGGGGTTCCGCAGCTGATTTTCGGAAGAGCAAGCAATTTTGGAAGGCTTCATTCCAAAATTTATGCCGGATGCCTACTTATTCTGTACATGCGTTCGTTGTGATTGCGTTTGCTACTCGTCTCGATATATTTAGAAGCAGCCAACAGTTCGACGTCCCATTTAGCTGAGAAATCTTCTGCACAGATGCCCTGTGCATATAAATGTCTTTTTACGTATTGCGGCGCTTCGGTTCCATTTAAAACTTGCTCGGATGTATTCGTTATGACCTGGCATTTCAAAGGATTCTCCAACTGAATAGATATACGCACCGTAAAAATAATAATAATTGCGTTCCCCGCTCGTCTTTTTTGCGTGCACAAGTTTTCAGATTCGTGGTTTTGTACTTTGAAGCCACGGTCCGTTATACCAAGACGTTATTCCTTCATGCAGTTCAGTCACTGAGATGTCTGCTGAACGTGCGTCCAGAAACAAAAAAAAAATATTTGAGGCAAGTGTTTTGGAGAGGAATTCAGTCTGGTTGCAAACATTGGGTCATGGCGATCCCAGGCACAAATCCAGGCTGGGTGGAGAAGGGATGAAGAGCAGCCCTGAGGAGAAGGACTTGGGGGTGCTGGTGGATGAGAAGCTCAACACGAGCCGGCAATGTGCGCTCACAGCCCAGAAACCAACCCCACCCTGGGCTGCACCCCCAGCAGCGTGGGCAGCAGGGCGAGGGAGGGGATTCTGCCCCTCTGCTCCGCTCTGGTGAGACCCCCCTGCAGCGCTGCGTCCAGCTCTGGAGCCCCCAACAGCAGAAGGACGTGGAGCTGCTGGAGAGGGTCCAGAGGAGGCCACGCAGATGCTGAGAGGGCTGGAGCAGCTCTGCTGTGAGGCCAGGCTGAGAGAGCTGGGGCTGTTCAGCCTGGAGAAGAGGAGGCTCCGGGGAGAGCTGAGAGCGGCTCCCAGTGCCCAAAGGGGGCTGCAGGGAAGGTGGGGAGAGACTCTTCAGCAGGGCCTGGTGTGACAGGACAAGGGGTGATGGTTTCAAAATTGAGGGAGGTAGATTCAGATTGGATATAAGGAAAAAATTTTTTATGCTGAGGTTGGTGGAGCACTGGCCCAGGTTGCTGGGAGGTGGTGGATGCCCCATCCCTGGAAACATTCCAGGCCAGGTTGGCCGGGGCTCTGAGCAACCTGATCTGGTTGGAGATGTCCCTGCTCCTTGCAGGGGGTTGGACTGGATGACCTTTGAAGGTCCCTTCCCACCAAACCATTCCATGATTCTATGATCTCCAGCAGAGCGGAGATGCTCGGGATGACTGTGGAAATCCCGAGCGGGGAGAAGACGACGGTCTCTTTTCTCAGGCAGGTCTCTTCCAGCCTGGTGCCCTGGTCCCCGTTGGCGTTTCTTGCTGGGTGGGACCGAGACCAAAGGGTGGGTGGAGGGAGGGAAGCAGCACCCCATCCGGATGCTGTTGTACCCGTTGCTTTTGGATGAATTTCCACAGCGGTGAGCGCCTGAGCATGGAAGAGGAGGCTCCGGGGAGAGCTGAGAACGGCTCCCAGTGCCTAAAGGGGGCTGCAGGAAAGATGGGGAGAGACTCTTCAGCAGGGCCTGGTGTGACAGGAAGAGGGGTAATGGTTTTAAAATAGAGGGAGGTAGATTCAGACTGGATATTAGGAAAAAATTTTTACGCTGAGGGTGGTGGAGCACTGTCCCAGGCTGCCCAGAGAGGCGGTGGATGCCCCATCCCTGGAAACATTCCAGGCCAGGTTGGCCGGGGCTCTGAGCAACCTGATCTGGTTGGAGATGTCCCTGCTCCTGGCAGGGGGTTGGACTGGGTGGGCTTTGAAGGTCCCTTCCACCCAAGCCATTCTGTGATTCTGTGGCAGGTGCATGCTGGTCCCACAGAGGATCCCAAGGCAACGTCTCGTGGGGTGCAAAAACGGACTTTTTGGCAATGACCCTCCAACGTTTCCTTGAGCTTTGGGTCTTCCCCTTTTTTGGGGTAGCAGATCGCAGCTAATTTCTGCGAGGTTTGTTGGGAGGTGGATTATCTAAGCGCAGACCCAAATCTCCTAACTGAATTTAGTTGGCGTGTCTTTGGACACGAAACGCTCTGCTTGGCATTTCTTCTGGTTGCCCCTTCCCACCCCCAAAGGGGTTTCAATGGCAGAAGAAATCCTTTTGTGGTCCTGGAACCAGTCAAGGATTCCGTCATTTCTATACCCAACATGCTACGACATTTTTTTTTTTTATCGGTACTCTAGGAAACATCTGACAACCAACCTGATTCCTTTCCTGAGCTTTTTCCGTCTCGTTTTTTGGAGGTGCAGAAACCCGTGCAGGAGGAAGGAGCATCTGCCCCGTCCCTTTCCGGGAAAATATTACCGGCGTCGATTCTAGCCTGTCCCGATGAACGTAGGCCTCAGCGGCGGCTAGCACGATCCAGCTGTCGTTGCTGTAATGAAAATTAAAAATATAAACTGGAATGATGACACCTTCCTGAAAATCCCCCGTATTTTCCAACCATCCGGGCTGGCAGGTCATCTTCTCTCCGTCACCTTATCAAGGGCCGTTTTTTTTTTATTTCCCCTTCGTGATTTCCTTTTATCGTCAATTCAAGCCATTATTCTGCTTTTTATACGCGCGTTTATTCGGAACGCTGCGAATATTTTGACGCCGCGTTATTCTTCGGGACGGTTTCTGTAAATACAATCGGAGTCGCTGTAACTCGGAGGGACGGTGGGCCTTCCAAGGTTCTCTAGGCTTCCCCTGGGTGCTGTTTCATCCTTTAATTGCTTGCTAATGTAAAAATATCGTTGTTAGTATCGCATCAATCATGACAATCTTGTCCCGCAAGAGGCTAAGAGCAGCTCAGGATGCCATAATTAAGATCTACCAATAGATCCGGCAATTTATAGAAGAGCGGCTTTTAACGAGGTTGAAAAACGATGTTGCTCGTATTGGACCGGAGGTAGAAACGACAAAGAGGAGTCGTTCCCGTCGGCCAGCACGGAGCGGTTGTCTGAGTTTCCGTACTTGCGGGGAACCGCAGGAACGGGAACGTCGCCTGGGAAGCGTTCGAGCTGCCCGCGCGGATTTTTCGGAATCGTTTTCGTGTGCGTTTGGCTTTGTAGATCACTGTTCCTTAAGAGGCGCGTTGAGGGCTTTGAACCGAGACCTCCTGAACTACGGCAGAATTATTCCGGATTTTTCCTTGTAGGGTTAAAAAATGTAAGCTTTGTGATCTGCCTGAGGGGTTTCCCGGGAGCGGGACTGAGGGATGCGGGGCGCCGGTATCCAAAATGGATATTAAAATCCCAAAGACTCAGGGTACTGCGAGCCTCTGTTCCCCCAATCTCTGCAGATTTCTAAGGGCTGGAGAGATTTTCGCCGGCGTCCCAACTACAAATTGCTTTTACAGCGTAGCTTAAACCGGGATTTTATTAAAATCCGTTAACAATTCCTGGAGAAACCTTGGGATTCCCTTTTCTTGCCTTCTCTGCCAGAGGACTACCGTTCTCTCAGCTCTCGTTCCCTCCAGACCATCGAGTCTCGAAATTGTTGTCCGCAACGCCGAACCACGGTTGGCGCTCTCCCTTCTTACGCATCTTACGGCACCCTGAGACCCAAGGACGCTCTTGGCACCGGGGGCTCCTCCACCCAACTTGGGTGACCTCCCTCCTCCGAGCGATGCGCCGTAATCACTTCCATTTTTTTATGGGTTCCTCTGGGCCCAGTGATGGCTTTTATGGATTCCTTAATCCCCGTGAAAACATTTTACGCTGCCAAAGGTGGCGAAACCCCAACGTTGGCGCGAAGTAGCGGTAAATTCGGGGCCGTAAGAGCGACTGCGGAGAATTGTAGACTTTCAGAGGTGGTGCTCTTCATCTCGGTAGCGATTAAAGGGATTTTATAATTTAAAAGCAGTGGGAGTGAAGTGAGGGAAGCGAACGGTGAATCTCTAACTTGGGACGTCAGGGCTGGAAAAGCTCTTTAAGAAACGTTCTCTAGTTTGAAGGCAACGGTTGCAAACTCAACAAGATTTTGTTTTATTAAGCAACGAAGCGGGTAAATGAAATGAGCCCAGTCAAAAAGCAAATCTGGAGTCACTGGGATGGCTTCTGGGGTAGAGATTGTCGCGTGACCATGCCGGTTTTCGGTCAACGGGAGCAGCGAGCAGGACCAGAGCCGCTCGTTGGCCGGGTGAAACTTCTCGTCCATCGCACAGCAAATATTTTTGGGCAGAAACCGAGTTTGCAGAAAATCAGTTCACGTCCAGAAAAGCAAACGCAGAGGGAAGTGTCTTCCCCCACTGTTTGCTTTCAATTACGACAAAACTGGGTGCTATTTGTTCTATTTTAGGTGATGTTTAAGTTGAGGACCTTCCTTTGAAGAGCTGCGTAAGGGTAAAGCGTTTCATAGCGGCTTCAGAAAAGATCTCCTTGATGTTCCAACGCAAGAAGGAGTCAAGTCACATCGTGGAACCTAAATACACTGCCGTGTTCTTTGCTGGTTTCAATGAATTCCCAGCCGTTGGCTCTGAAGAAGAGCGGTAGAAACCTGGTGTGTAGTGTGGGGAGGGCTGGAAACCTGCGATATGTACCAGCAACCCATGAAAAACCAGTGTGAACTGGGGGACGGGGCGAGAGGTAACTGGCTTTTCTCTGCCTGCTTCAGACGGTGCTCGGCACTGGGAATGCTCAGCGTCTCCTCGCCTGGAGCTCCGCTTGGATTTTTAGTCGCAACGCTGAATAATTCAACTTCCGGCATCCCTTGGTGAAAACATCCTGATATTTTAAGATTTTGCGGCGGAAAAAATCCCGGTTTGAGTCTCAGGGATGCACAGGTAGAAAACCTTTTCCTTTTCGAACTGCCTATCAGAGCATCTCTTGATGTGTCCGGATGAACCTCGAAACCAGATAAGCCTTTGGGTGCGGCTGCGTGGAGCATCTCCCGCTGGATCCGGGAGACGCGGAGGGATGCGGACGGCAGGCTTGAGCCTCCCTTCCCGCCTCTCCCTGATTTTGGCAGCGGCGTTTGCGCTTCTTTTCGCTGAACGGGTCCGTCTGATCCGTTGATGAAGGAGGCAGCGGAGAGTGAGCCGCGCGTAGGAGATTTCAGCGAATAACGTCTGCGTTTCGAGGAGCCGGAGCCATTTATTCCGTGGCCTTTGGGGCTCTGGCAGGCGACACCCAATCTGTTTCTCATCCATTGAAATTCCGATATTTGCTCACCAGAAAGACTTTCCTGAAGGTCGCGCGTGGCAGCTTCGGCGTGGCCGTAGTTATCCTCTCCGCTCCCTCTCAAGCCGATGATAAAGCTCCCACAAATTTCCAGAATAACGACTGGGCCCAGCGGCCTTAATGGGTGTCGTCGGGTGGTTGGTGTAATTTTGAAATCCTGATCAAAGCCAACCATCTCAGACAGTTTTATATATAGAAATCGTTCACTGACGACACCAAGCCGTGTGGTGCCGCCAACACACTGGGGGGGAGGGATGCCATCCAGAGGGACCTGGACAGGCTGGAGAGGTGGGCCCGTGAGAACATCATGAAGTTCAACCAGGCCAAGCGCAAGGTCCTGCATGTGGATCCAGGCAATCCCTGGAGGAGAGAATCCGGGGAGACCTGAGAGCGGCTCCCAGTGCCCAAAGGGGGCTGCAGGAAAGGTGGGGAGAGACTCTTCAGCAGGGCCTGGTGTGACAGGACGAGGGGTGATGGTTTCAAAATAGAGGCAGGTGGATTCAGGTCAGATATTAGGAAGAAATTGTTTACACTGAGGGTGGTGAAGCACTGTCCCAGGTTTCCCAGAGAGGCGGTGGATGCCCCATCCCTGGAAACATTCCAGGCCAGGTTGGCCGGGGCTCTGAGCAACCTGATGTGGTTGGAGATGTCCCTGCTCCTTGCAGAGGGGTTGGACTGGGTGGGCTTTGAAGGTCCCTTCCAAGCGAAACCATCCTGTGATTCTGTGGTTCTATATATATATTTTTTTTTGCAAGAGGAGGTTGGACTCTGAGACGAGACGTCTTGTTTGATCTGCCTTGTTCCTGAAATATTTTCAGAGCTTGCACTTCCATCCCTGTCCTAACTCGTGTTGCGTGGCCTAGGAACCCCGAATCTGCTCGGGTGGTTTCTCAGCTGCCCTGGTACGATCTGCTGGGTATTGCGTGGTCATTCCCAAGCGCGGCGTTGCTCACGTTGATTTCCATCAGTAAAAAGAGCAGCGAGATGATCTCGGAGCGCTCGACAGGCCGAAAGTGCGCTGAGCTTCCGAGAGGAGCCCAGGATTTTCAGGCGAGGGGCAGCTGAGCCCGGCGCCTGTTGCTGTGGCCGTCACTTGGGGGATCCTTACGGCCAAGAGGCATTTTGATGAACATGAACGCTCTGCCGGTCTCCCTGGGACTCTCAGCAGCAGGTTACGCTGTAATTTGCTTGCCGTGGGGTTTCTCTCCCCTTGTTTTCTTCCGAACTGTCAAGCACCATCAGCTGTTGGAGGAAGATGGCCGCACGGGTTGAGTTTTAGCAGCCAGTATTCAATTCCTGTGTTTTATTTTTCACTGCAAGTGAAGAACGTCGCAAGAACTCTAGAGGCTGGTCGCCGGACTTTTCCCCCCCGATCCTTTCCTCTCAGCTCGCCTGGGGAAGTGGAAGACGACCTCGAGAAACTCAACATGAGGCGGCAACGATGGAACAGTGGCCCAGGTTGCCCAGAGGCTTTGAAGGTCCCTTCCCACCCAAACCATTCCATGATTCTATGATTCCATGATTCTATTAAATCCGACCCACAGCTCCGACCCAAAGACGCCGCAAAATAGTAACCAGATGTTCCCGAGCAAATGTGGTTGACACGTTACGGAAAGCGCGGAGCTGTTCCTCTCCAGCCCTCTTCCGTTAGCGAAGCTGCGTTATACGCTCGATGCGACGTTCGGTTTTCGCAAGCCTACGTTAAGTCATTTCTGTGTCGCTCGCTGACCTGCAGGAAAGAGATTCGCAAGCGCGGGTGAGCACCGGCGCTGCTTTAGAGTGGGCTGCATCGGTCTGAAACGTCCCGCGTGTAGGTAATTATGGGTTGTGCTGCTGCTGCGGGAGATTGGCCTTGTTCCTTCTTCGGCAACGCAATAATTGCTGGTTTTACCCTGTGGTGGTCGTTGACCCCGAGCTGTCGCCGATCCCCGCCTGCTCCTCATCGGGAGCGTCGCCGCCGCCGGGAACGGGGATGGGTTTCACCCTTCACCCAAAAGGTGACGCTTGCCAGAAGCCTTGAGATGTGCTTTTCCTCGGAGCGTTGCGTATCCCTACGGCAGTTCAATTCCTCGGGGTCTTTGGGATGGCTTGAACCTCCGGGAGATGCTGCTCCTTTGCTCCTCAACGCTTTTAGGCTCTGTCTTGGGAATCTGGGAGGCGTGGCTCCCGGGATGTCGGTGTTTCCGATCCCGAAAAGCAGGATCTTTATGATGGAGTGGGATGTCAGGAGACAGGGGATGGGCCCGAGAGCCGTCGTTTGAAGGATCTGAAGAGCTGCCTTGCGTTCTGCAAATTGGCCCGAGCGTCAGAAATGATGTCCAACTGTTCCTCGTTTTGAAGAAGGAGGGGGAAAAAAAAAAATCAACAGAAAGAAAGCCGCTGTGAAACAGCTGTGATGCTTTACATGACTGGCTAATTCTGTTAAAAAAAAAAAAAAAAAGCCGTTAGGATCCTGGGAGAAGATCGGAACGTCTGCGCAATAATTATTAAGTGATTAACGCGAATAATGCTCTCTGGAAGCGGAAGATTGGGAGGTGTATTATTTTATTTGCAGTGTTTATAGCAAACCAGGTAATAGCGTCCCAATTAACGTCGCAGTGTGCGTTCGTTAGGTTCGCGGTTGATCTTAGGAAACTTCATTCTCGTGACAAATCAGAACGTTTTGGTGGGTTAATGATCATCTCCATAAAAGAATTGCCCTAAATAAAGCCTGGGGCCTGTCATTTATATCTGAATAAGTCACGGAATCATGGAATGGTTGGGTTGGAAGGGACCTTCAAAGCCCATCCAGTCCAACCCCCCTGCAAGGAGCAGGGACATCTCCAACCACATCAGGTTGCTCAGAGCCCAGGCCGACCTGGCCTTGGATGAGTTGCTGCAGCCCAGTCAGCGGAGTGTAAAGGCCGTGGAAATGAGGGGACAGGCGTGAGACGCTGCAAGGAGAGGATTCCGGGTTTTCCGCCAAATTCCTTCTGGGTCTGGAGCTCGTAGGTTGGCTCGGTACCGCGGGGTCTTGGTGTTTGCGCATCCCTGAGCTTTTTTTTCCCTCACAGAGCAGGGAAACGGGGTAAGCAATTTGCCCGAAGGCTTTGTCGGTGACAAAGCCGGGATTAAAACCCAACTCTTGGGATTAAAACAATTTTCTAAATAACTAAATGGAAAGTGCGATTAGCAAAGCTGAAAGAGCCTGGGAAAGAAGGATCCAGCTTGGAGAAATGACACCGAATTGAGAAGATAAAGTGAAATAAAGAGAAGAAGGTGTAGCCAAGAGACCTCCCCAAGAGCGTGGGTACAGGTTGACAAAGGTTTGGGCTTGACAGCACTGTTGCCTAAAGATCTGGGAGAGATGGTGGATCCCGTACCCAAAAACACGGGAGTCTGGAGAGGCTTTAGGGGTTTGGGAAACGATGACCTTTAAGGGAAGTTCTAAACTCTTGGCTGGTTGAGCTAGAAAGTGGAGGTTGAAGAATGAAAATATCTTACGGTGAAATCTTGTTGTAGAGAGGATGTTATTGGTTATTTTCCACATGGTGCGGTCAAAGGACGTGCGGACGTGGCGCTCCAGGACGTGGCTGAGTGGCCATGGTGGTGTTGGGTTGACAGTTGGACTTGATGATCTTGGAGGTCTCTTCCAACCGTAAAGATTCTGTGATTCTGTGATCTACTGGGGACGTTGCTGTAACAGGCCAGCTTAATAACCAGCAAAGTTTTAAGCTGGACCCTTAAAAAGCTTTCCGAATATAAAAATAATTACGGAAAAGTTTTCTTGGGAGGTTCTGAAGGACAGGAGAGGCAAGCATCGCTCGGGGCTGCTCTCCCCAGTACCCTGCTGAGGTGCTTTCTTCCCCCCCCGTGTCCGTGTTTCTCCCCACGCCACCTCCAGCGCTCCAGCCAATCTCTGTTTAACGATAATTTTGGCAGCCGCTTGAGTGGCTTCACAGGCCGGGATTAATTGTGTCACCGTGACAGATGCTTTTCAGCGAGGATTTTCAGGAGGGAGTCGGCAAATTAGACCGCAGCCATCTTTACGCTTTAAAAACGTGGCATCGGGAAGCAACCCCGGTGCCGCTTGTTGACGCTGCCGCAATTAATGGCCGTGCTAATTTGTCATCTCTTCTTGCTCTCGCTGTAGCCATCGCTGGAACTTCTTGTCCCCACCGCGTTTCAATGAAATATTCACGAGCAATCGCCCGACGATGGAACGGGCGGGTAATCGGAAGCGACAGTCGTTGCGTGTGGATCGTCGATATTTGAGATAATTGCGTTTAAAGTCCGGTCTCGTCACGGTTCCTATTGATCGAGGGGAGGTCGCCAGATGTACTGCGGGGCTGCGCTGGCAGCTGGATGCTGCCTCCGCAGATCCGAGCAAGACCTGCCCCGTCGAGTTCAGGGCGTTTTGGAGAACGTCCCATTATTTTCCGCTCTCGGCGAGCAGCTGGCTCTGCGGCGGGAGGCTGGGGAATTAATTTGTGGTCAACGGGTTGGTTTTGGGTTGTCACAGGTTGCGAGCGTCACTTGAGTTTTTACGGGCTGTCATGAACGGGTACGGAAACGTTTTTTATTTAATTGAAAAGGAGAAATCTACTGGTTACTCCACGATCTCGGGCTTCTCCCTCAGCGTAACGTAAGGTGAGGCGATCAAGAGATGTAGCCATTTTTGTCATGACTTCCATCGCTCAGGTCCGTTGAGGAACAACCGACGCGTTTAATCATGTCTTTGATTGCCGTTCAGCTGTCTTCCTTTTTAAGGCAAAGCGATCAGGTTTAACTAATTACTCGCATCAAGCGCGTCAAAATCGGGTAAGCAAGAAGACGCTTGGGAAGGGACCTTCAAATCCCACCCAGTCCAACCCCCCTGCAAGGAGCAGGGCCATCTCCAACCAGGTCAGGTTGCTCAGAGCCCCGGCCACCCCGGCCTGGAACGTTTCCAGGGATATATTTTTTTTTTGAATTTTCAAAACACAACGAAGCGCGGTAGCGGAGTGTTTGCAAATACGGGGCTGTCGGGAGAGCGGGCAGCAGGCTGAAACTGGGGATGCGTGGCTGGTCTGCGTGTTGCTGGGACATTTAACGCAGTCAGTGGCAGGTGACGTTAGGGACGCGGTAGAACCAGCCGACGCAGGAGGTGCTGCATTTCTTTCCCCAGTGTTTTCTTATATTTTTGGATGAGGGTAAAAATTAAGTGCTAGAACATGGAAATACAGGCAAGAAGAAAATATATCTCCTCGCACAGGTCTTCAGAGCGCCCATCTGCAATGCTCCCATTGCTCCAGGACTGATTTCCCCCCTCCAGTTGCAGCAAGATCCGGTCTTTTTTACCTCCTCCTCCGTTTCTACTCCCTCTCCCATGCAATGGCCACGTTCCTCTTTTAAGAGTCTCCATCACGGGCCACCATGAAAGACTTTTTGTGTCTTCTGGGGTTTTCTGCAGGCGGGTGGTGCAGAGGTTACCCATGCTCAGAGAAGACATCGCTCTGCCCAGCGTGGGTTTGGGAGCTCTAATGGGATAACCAGGCTCGAGATTTAGAATCGTAGAATCTCAGGATGGTTTGGGTGGGAAGGGACCTTCAAAGGCCACCCAGTCCAACCCCCCTGCAAGGAGCAGGGACATCTCCAACCAGATCAGGTTGCTCACAGCCCCATCCAACCTGGCCTGGAATGTTTCCAGGGATGGGGCATCCTCCGCCTCTCTGGGCAACTTGTGGTAAGACAAGAGGAAATGGCCTCAGATTGCGGCAGGGGAGGTTTAGGTTGGACATCAGGAAACACTTCTGTACTGGAAGAGTGGTCAGGCACTGGACCAGGCTTCCCAGGGCAGTGGTGGGGTCACCATCCCTGGAGGCATTCAAAGAACATGCAGACGTGGCACTGCAGGAGATGGTTTAGTGGCCATGGTGGTGTTGGGTTGACGGTTGGACTTGATGATCTTGGAGGTCTCTTCCAACCTTAAAGATTCTGTGATTCTGTGACGTGTTCTTTTCAGGCTTCTCTGAGCTGCCAGGGCTGCCTTGGCCCCAGCTTCAGAGAAAGACCTGGAAGTGAAGCACTTCATTTCTCTCTTCCTCGATTTCCCTATCTGCCCAAGCTGATTAATAATAATAAAAGCTGATTTTTCACACGGGAATCTGCTGAGGTTCGGGTCGTTAACGTTGGTAAGAGCGCGTTGGGCCCTCCAGCGGGACGTGCGGGATGGAAGGAGGCAAGAGAGGAAACGAGGCATCTATTTTACGGCGTCGGTGTCTTGACGTAAGGCGTCGGTGGCAAGAAAGGAGACTCTTTGTCTCCGGAAAAGGCTCCGCGTGAGAGAGAAAATAAGAACGGAATTTTTAGAGACTCACTTTTCGGGTATTAATCACAGGCTAAGTATTTACAGAGTGTCGCTGTCATATTTACTTTCCGTCCGCAGTCGATCTTGTGCTCAAGCCGCTGATTAATTGCCTGTCCGGACATCTGAAGTACTGATTAATTGATGACCCAAATGATGACCTAGAAATACTAACTAGCATGCCCCTGCGCTTAAACGCTTTTTTATATGCGAAAGAAAACCCTCGCCAGGGTTTTCCGCCACGTTTTGTAGCCAAAAGTGAAAGTTTTTCCTTTGTTTTTGTCTTTGTGATGGGGTTTTGCTCCCTCCCCAGATGGGTAAGGCAGAAATTTTATGAAACAACCAACCAGAACTGGAAAATCATGACCTTTTGGGTTTAAATCTCCAAATCTGTGCGTGATATTTTTGTTTAGTGAAAAAAAAAATAAATTACTCGGTGCATTTTCCACGTCACGCGTGACTCAGACGTTAATCTTCGACGCCGCGATCGTGGGGGAAAAAGCGGGGAGCTGTACGCGGAGCTGCGGAGAAGAACGGAAAGAGAACTCTTCGCTACGCTTTTATCATCTCCTCAACCCTGAGGAGAAGTCAAAGAAGAAGCGCTCAGGTGCCGACAGCGAAGGAGACGGCGTTTAAGCTACTTCTGCGTCGTTTCCGTCTTTTCCCTGGCCCTCCTTCGGGCTCCACGCGGCTTTGTAAAGTGGAGCCCTGGTGGGATCCTCCGCTGTCATTCTCTCTTCTCGCGCGGGGTCTAAATAATTCAGAAGCCAGGAACGGAGATAATGGGACTGCTGACATCTGGCTAATTGCCGTGCCGGCTGGGGGCCGCCTGGCAGCTGAGGGAGGGCCGATTTGGGGATGAAGAACTTCTAGTGAACCGTGATGGACAGAAGCCATCTCCGGTATCGCGCCGCTTCAGCCTACGGGGGATAACAGCTGCGGGGATGGGAAGGTGTGGGCACCGTTTGACGGTTGCAACGTACCGGCTCGCGATGGTTGGAGCTGAATTTCGGCGTGAAGTCGAGGCACGTTGCGTCTTTTCGGCACGTTTTCCTATGGAAAACTGCAATTTTGTCCCTCTACAAATTGACTATTTCCCCTTTCTAACGTGGTTTAAGACCCAAAATTGAAAATTATAAATTCGCTACGTCCTTACAAGAGATGGCTGCGGTTGGAATGATGCCTTCCCCTCCTACCCTCTATTGTTGTCTTCGGTTTGAAGCTCTTCCAGGTAGACGTAAAGTCTCATTTGGCCTCTGGAGCACGATTGTGCCGTTAGTACGAATCGTCTTTAATTTTGAAAAATTTAAAGCTTAAAAAATATGAGAGCCGTGTGCAACTTTCGGCGTCCCGTAACGGGACTTCGAAACCAGTTGTGACTAAAGGGACTGATTTTGGGCGCCTGATTTTTGCGAGGAGTTGGTTGAATGTGGCGAAGTACGTGTCCCGCCGTTGAATTTGCAAGAAAAAAAATTGTTTTTCCAAATTGGCGTCACTCTGCCAATGGAAACAGAAGCTTTTTAAGTTGTTCGGAGCGGAAATATTATAGAACGTCTCGGGGAAACAATCCAAATTCTTTTATTATTTTCATTAATTAGGTCATTGCAACTCGATGGCAAACTTCGCGTAGAAGCACTGCGTTGGTTTCAGAGGGAATAAAGATTCCCAAGGGCTCTCTGATATTCTCTTCAGAATTTTTCAGGATATTTGATACATTCGCTTGTGGAATAATTTGAACTTGGGATGGTTTTGGATGGGCTGGGGCAGCAAACTACGTTTCTCTCTTAAAAATGTAATCCAGTGTTCTGGTTTTGTTAGTGAGGGGGGGCCTAAGGTGGCAGCTTCTGTAGGAAACTGCTAGAAGTCGCTCCCCTTTGTTCAGTGGACTCGGCCGGGCCTAGGGCGGACCCGCTGCTGGCCAAGGCCGAGCCGATTGGTAGTAGAATGTCCCGTGATAACGCCTCTGCGATAACGTATTTAAGTAGGGGAAAACAGAAAAAAAAGAGAAGAGAAGATGTGAAGAAGCTGAGCAGGGGCAGAGAGGGGGAGGCGCGAGCCTCGTGGGCCTTGCAGGCCTCACCCTCTGGCCTCCCGCCGGGCAGCCGACTGGGCCCAACTCGGCCTGGCCCGGCTGCAAGAAGTGGAGAGGAGATGAGAAGTGAATAAGATGTAAAAAGGATCCTGAGAGGCGTCTGCCAGCCTGTTGTGAGGAACGGCTGCCGACGCCAAGGTCAGTTCAGAAGGAGGGGGAGGAGTAATGCGGCTCCTGGCCAAGATTCCCCTGCAGCCTGTGGTGACGACCATGGTGGAGCAGGTTGTCCCCCTGCAGCCCGTGGAGGCCCACGGAGGAGCAGAGATCCCCCTGCAGCCCGTGGAGGACCCCACGCCAGAGCAGGTGGAGGCCTGAAGGAGGCTGTGGCCCGTGGAGGGCCCGCTGGGACAGCTGTTCTGGAGGGACTGCACCCCGTGGAAGAGATGACCCACGCCGGAGCAGTTTCACGAAGGACTGTGGCCCGTGGGTGGGACCCCACGCTGGAGCAGGGGAGGAATGTGAGGAGTTCTTCCCCCGACGATGACACAGCGGCGTAAAACAACGCGTGATGAACTGACCGCGACCCCCATTCCCTTTTCCCCCCTGTGCCACTCGGCGGGGAGGAGGCAGAGATAACGTTAAGCCCGGGAAGAGGGAGGGGTGGGGGGAGGTTGTCTTGTTCCCAGTCTCATTCTCCTGCTACTTGGAAGAAACTAGGTGTGGAGATTTTTTGTAAGCTATTGTACTGTGTTTGTTTTCCATCACTTATTTCTGAAGAACGTTCTTGTACGACCAAGATGGAAAAAGCACCGGGATTTGGCAGAGCGGTGGAAACGTATACCCGTAGCGTGCGTGCGGGCGCAGCCGCCCGCTTACTTATACACACAAACGTTGCAATTCCACGCTTGGGTTGGACACTCGTTAAAATTTTAACGTACCATTTCCGAATGTACAGAATGTTCAGAGGGGAAATCTCGACGACTGCTTTTCCGTTACAGATGCCGCTGGCTACGTGTTTATGGCGCGACTGAATCTGGGGAGGTTCTTTCATGAATTTGCATCAATTTTTCAAGAAAGCCCTGTTGCAAGCGGTGAATTATGCATTAACAGATGCTCGTGCTAATTGATACGACGCTGACAGCTTTCTGGCGTTCGATCAGTGAGCAACGTTTCGGTTTCGAAAGTTTATTTATTGATATTATCAAGGCAATTGAGAGCACCGTTCAATAAGAGAGAAGCATCGCGTCCAACATGGACAAGTTGGAGAAGGTCCAGAGGAGGCCACGCAGATGCTGAGAGGGCTGGAGCAGCTCTGCTGTGAGGCCAGGCTGAGAGAGCTGGGGCTGTTCAGCCTGGAGAAGAGGAGGCTCCAGGGAGACCTGAGAGCTGGCCCAGGCTGCCCAGAGAGGCGGTGGATGCCCCATCCCTGGAAACATTCCAGGCCAGGTTGGCCGGGGCTCTGAGCAACCTGATGTGGTTGGAGATGTCCCTGCTCCTGGCAGGGGGGTTGGACCGGATGACCTTTGAAGGTCCCTTCCAACCCAAACCATTCCATGATTCTATGATCTTTGAGCGCCATGGGGTTTTTAGCGATGAAGAGTCACGGACGCATTTGTGGGTCCTCGGTACAAACCTTGAGGGATGTCAGATGCCTGATTTGTAAACCAGGGATCGATTGAGAGTTTGACCGATTTAACTTTGTGACGTTGGTAGTTTTGTTTAGCTACGGAAAAGAATCTGCCTGTCGATACAAGGAGAGTTTTGGCGCTTCACGGAAGCGCCGAAAAACACATCCCTGGCCGCGGCGTCGCTCGTGCCTTGGTGTCGACTGGGTTTTCCTTCCCGTGCCCTCAGGGCTAATCGCCGTTTGCTGCGATTTTCGGAAGACTACGCAAAATTGCTTGGTTTTGAGACGACAAATCCAGTTTGCTGGAAGCTAATGGCAAATATGGGCTCGGCCGGTGGGTCGGGAAGGTTGGAAATGTTGGGTTTTTTGAGGAATATTCTGTTGTTTACTCTCATAAATTCATTTGGAAATAAGAGGGTGGTAGAAAATGGAAATGAAAAGCAAGCATTTGTGTCCTTCGTATTGGAGAAGAGCTAGAAAGCTTATAAAACAATGGATTTTTTTTTTTTTTTGAAGTCTACTCTTGCCAATTTTCCTCACGATGATGTTTGGCTGGCCTGTGACGTGCTACGTCCGGGGCTAAAGGCTGAACGTCGTTATCGGAGACTGTGTGGAGTATATATGAGGGCGAAATGTCAAGCTAATCAAATAATAAGGTTTAAATATTAAGATGGCGTGTCATAAATGCGGTAAGAACTAGGAGACAGGAGCCCGGAGGTACGCTGAAGTAAAGGCCGGCGTTGCATACGCACGATTGCCGTCCATTCCTTCGCCGGTTTGATTGGACGATGAGTAGCCGCGGGAACCGCTGGAGCAGTGGCTAGATGGGTTTGTTCCTAGAGCCCGGTTCTCGAGCAGGAGTTGAAATGTTCGCAACTCCAAAGTCTGGTGAGGAAAAGTCAATCGCATTAACGTTCCTACATTTCTTTGGCTCCTTAATCTCTCTCCACTTAGACTCTCATGCTCTGAGCCCCGTAGGACGTTCAGATAAATTCCCGTAAGCAAGTTTAGGGGCTAGAGGAAGAAATCTTGACCTTAAAAAAAAAAATAATTAAAAAAAAGAGGGTAAAACATAAGCAGGCATTTAAGATCATAGAATCACAGAATGGTTTGGGTGGGAAGGGACCTTCAAAGGCCACCCAGTCCAACCCCCCTGCCAGGAGCAGGGACATCTCCAACCAGATCAGGTTGCTCACAGCCCCGGCCAACCTGGCCTGGAATGTTTCCAGGGATGGGGCATGCGGAACCAAAGAGCAGCTTAGGCGCCTCTTCTCCTTTCCTCTTCTTTTCCTGAGAGTTTCCGGTGGAATTTCCCCAGTTTCGTTGGAAATGCCGTTTATTGACTTGAAACTTTTTGGGGAAAAGCACCGCCCGTTTGTTTAGTGCCGGTGCGCTCTTCGGCGCAGCCGATTGTTGGACCGTTTCTCTTGGGTTTGTAGACGTTTGCCAGTCCCAGATTTAAATTTAAGGGTTTTATTTGCTTGTCGCGAAGACTTTAGTGGTTACAATTTTTTTCTTGACGCCTTGATTAGATCTTCACACCTGCTTCTGTCTCCAGGATGAAATATCTCATGATTATTTCATTCAGGGCGTCCCAGCTTCTCCTTCTTAATCTTTCCTACCAACACGATGAGGTTTTTCTCTAAAGACTCTAGAAATAAAGCTCCGTCGTGGTGCCGCTAATGATTAATTGGTTCATAATGGTTTACCGGTCGTGATTTATGGATGACAAGTTGAAGCAATTATTAAGCTTAATTATACTTAATCGATGGGGTATTATGCCGTTGTTTCTCGCAGCCTTTGGTAGGGATGTGAATGAAAAGGAAAAGCCGGAGTTCAGGAGTTGTTAAATGGGTGTGTTGGTTCTGACACGTGTAACTAATTAAACGTCCTACCCCGCGCTGAGGACGTGGCTGAAGGGACACTCCCGTAGCACGTTTGGGCAGAAACAGGGGAAAGGTTGAAGGGAAATCACTTTGATTTTGAGAAAGAATCCTGGAATCATGGAATGGTTAGGGTTGGAAGGGACCTTCAAAGGTCATCTAGTCCAATTAAACTATGTGTTGTATACGTAGTGGCTCAATGTCCAAGTGGAGAGTCGGTGACGAGTGGCGTCCCTCAGGGGTCCGTGTTTGGCCCAGGCACGTTCACAATCTTTGTCGGCGACATGGACAGTGGGACAGAGCGAACCCTCAGCAAGGTCGCCCACGACACCAAGCCGTGTGGTGCCGTCGACACGCTGGAGGGGAGGGATGCCATCCAGAGGGACCTGGACAGGCTGGAGAGGTGGGCCTGTGGGAACATCATGAAGTTCAACCAGGCCAAGGGCAAGGTCCTGCACATGGATCCGGGCAATCCCAGCACAAATCCAGGCTGGGCAGAGAATGGATGGAGAGCAGCCCTGAGGAGAAGGACTTGGGAGTCCTTCAGCCTGGAGAAGAGGAGGCTCTGGGGAGACCTTAGAGCAGCCTAAAGGGGGCTGCAGGAAAGATGGGGAGAAACTCTTCAGCAGGGCCTGGTGTGACAGGACAAGGGGTGACGGTTTCAAAATAGAAGGAGGTGGATTCAGACTAGAGATCAAGAAAACATTTTTCACGATGAGGGTGGTAGAAACCTTAGATGACGCGTGATGGATAGCCGAGAGGAAGCGATATGAAGCTACTGCAGATCCACGGAACGGTACTTGTCGTCGTCTGATCAGGGTGACGGAGAAATAAAAAGATGTTTGTTTGTAACCAGGTTACTTCTGAAAAGTTGGAACTAAGTCAAAAGCTGGAATTAAGCTCTGCGGGCTTGCAGCAAGAGTTAGTACGGGAAGAAGTTTTCCGTGTAAATTATTAACTCAGGATGGAGGGAAAAAGGAAGAACACCACTCAGGAATCGTTCAACATTTCAGGGCTGCCCAGGGGGTCGATCGGGCTCGGTGACGCTTGGTGGGTCTTGGCTTGGTCTCCCGTGAGATTTCAACCTTGAAGATGCCCTAGGAGGAAACTGGGGGCATGGGGCAGCAGCGCTGTGGTGCTGTGGGGCGCGAGCCCCAGGGATGGTCCCCGTTGCCCTAAATCAGGGCTCCAGGAGGGGATTTTTCCCCACGTGAGCCTCCAGCATCGCCACGCGCCCCGCAAAGCCCCGCGGGTGCCTTGTCACGGGGGTCGTCGCGTTCCGCAGAGGCGTTTCTCCGGCGCGGCCTGCACCCGCCGCGCCGCAGAGGGAGGCGCGCCGTCTCATCAGGGGCTGCGGGAAGGAGCCGTAGCCAATTTCATCGTGGAAGCGAGGAGATGATTGCGATCAATAATCAATCAAACCTCTTGTGACAGTAATCATGCATCACTTTTCGACGCGGTTGCTCCATGCTGCCGTGCTGTAGATGCTTCTCTTTAAGCGGCTTTACTTCCCTGGGATTTTCTTTGTGCTCTGGAAAATGCCGGTAGCCCTAAAGTTTTAGGTTAACGTCGGCATTTCGGAGCGGCAGTTAAGGGAGTAACAACAAAGAGACGCCATTGGGCTCGCTCTTCCTTTGAAGGTGGATCTCCTCTCGTGTCGAAGGCACCCTCGGCGCCCTTGCCGCCCTCCTCCCAATGATCCCTGCACGCCGTTGCTCGCGGCCTTCGCCCAGGGATTTTGCAGAAGGGCACGATTCTACTGGTTCCACACATTCATCCGGCACGGAAAGTTCTCTGAGGTCTTCTCGGCACCGGCGTTCGCCTTTCGAGTTGGAGAAAGAAAAAGGCGCGCGTCATGGCAGCTCGGCGGAATGCGCCGTCTTGTTTTCTCCGTGGTGTTCCTCCGGCTGCGGGAAGAAAGCGGCGCTGGGGTTTCGCAGCTGGATGGTAAACATGTTTGCGCCTTCCTTTCAAAGGAAAAAAAAAAGAGAAGTAGAGCGGAATATTCGCCCAAAACCCAAGCGCCTGTCGCTAACGTTAGAAAGCTCTGCTCCGATCTAGTCCCTTGGGTTCACATCCTCGTCGCTTCCCGAGTCAATCCTCGCCGGATTTGAAACGCCGGTGTTTGATGTTTATTCAGACTTGATTACGCCGGCAAATTTCGAGGCGAATCCATCCAGCCTTCTAAGACCTGGGACATGGTGGGAAAAGAGGGGGAAAACATTTTTTTCTCCTTTGGAATAAATAAAAATACTCTGTTCAAAAGTTTGCGGATGAAAATGAACGCTGCGGAAAATACGAACGGGGCGTTTATTATTAATTACTCCTGGTTTTTTATTTATTTGTACACCACCACGAATGAAAACCTCCCCCTCAGGAGTCGCAGGGTGCCTAGAGATGCGCGTGCGCCGTCGCGTGTGAAATGGAGACGTGAAAAAAGCCTGGGAAGATGAATTTGTAGAAAGAAAAGGTTGTGAGGTCACTCGGCGTCGGCTCACCCCTCCGCTGTGGTTTCCTGTGTGAGATGCCTTCAGTTGACCCCCGTTCCATCAGAGCCATGGAAGAAGGAATTAAGAAGGATTTTTCCTTGAGGAATTAATGACAAACTTGAAAACTCCCATCCTTAAGTTTTATGAGGTGCTTTGAAGGTGAAAGCTCGTCAAAAAAGCCGACTGAAATGTCTTCTGCTTCAACAACTTGGTTCTTTGGGAGCCATCTACAAAGAGGTGGAGATTTTCTTATTTTTGTTCTGCTCTTGGCTGGCCAAGATACCGAAAACTCCGATATTACTACCCCGTCCGTCTTTCTGGGATTTTCTCTTTAGGCTGTGGAACTGGTCTTTGTCTTGGTTGCGAGAGAGGTTTTATGGTCAGCTAGGTAGAAAGTAGGAAAAACGTTGTGGTCGTAGTAACCAGAGCCACTTTTGAATGGATAGAATCATGGAATGGTTTGGGTTGGAATGGACTTTCAAAGGCCACCCAGTCCAACCCCCCTGCGAGGAGCAGGGACATCTCCAACCACATCAGGTCGCTCAGAGCCCCGGCCAACCTGGGCTGGAATGTTTCCAGGGATGGGGCATCCACCACCTCTGTGGGACCCGTTCCAATGTTCTACCACCCTCAGCGATATTTTTCCCCGATATCTCATCTAAATCTGCCTCCCCAAGAAGAACAAGACCTTTGCCACCAATTTCCTACTCGCAGTAGGAGAACAGGAGCCGTCTCGGAGCGGGTGCACGAGGGAGGCGTTTGGAAAACAAGAGTTGCCGAAGAGCAGAGAGGCGAGGCGAGGAGAGAATGGTTTCTCTCCCCCGGTGATCTCAGCCTGAGGTGCCCTTTGGACGTCCGGACTCATCCCGACAGCCAAGTGTTGCGTCATCGTCCGGTCACTATTGCCGCTAAAAAGGTTGGCAGCGAAATCACGAGAGCGTTACGACTTTGCGGCCTTCTCAGGATCTTAAACGCTTCTTCCACTCACCCCCGAGTTACTTATTTATTCAGGCGTGAGCTCCGCTCGGTGATTTATTATTTGTCATTCGATTCGATCTTGATTAAAGCTGTAATATCGCCATTTAAAGGAAATCAACTCAGTGTTGCAATTCTGCAATCAATCATGAGTCTCTGTGGGATTTTTTTTTTTTTTTTTTGCCGGCCTCTCTCCCCCACTTCCCCTCTTGTTGGAAAAGAGCCTTCCATTGGCGCTTGTTTGTATAAAAACCATTGATCTTCTGTCTTGGATGTGGCAATAAGGTATTTTTTTTTTTAACGCGTTGCCTAAATATGGGTAGGGTTGGGGTTTTTTGTTGTTTTTTTTTTTTCCCAAAGAGACAATATTATGCGTTACCTAGAGAGAGAGAGGGGAAGACTGCTCTCCCGTGGTGTTGACGGGATACGGAGAAGCCTGGGTTTGGACTAGCCGGAAGGAATGACGTATATATTCAACTCCTGATGCAGGTTTTCTGAGTCCACAAGGCACTGGGAATACCTGTAAGACGTTATACCGGAATAAATATACGATATTTTAAATTTGCCCTCTGATGTGTTCAAGGAGGAACCCAAAAAGACCTGGGCACCAAAAGTGGAGCTTCCATTTCCCTTCCTATAGAAAACCTCCGGCACAGAGCGTCTCTCATAGAATCACACAAGGGTTTGGGTGGGGAGGGACCTTCAAAGGCCACCCAGTCCAACCCCCCTGCCAGGAGCAGGGACATCTCCAACCAGATCAGGTTGCTCAGAGCTCCGGCCAACCTGGCCTGGAATGTTTCCAGGGATGGGGCACCCACCGCCTCTCTGGGCAACCTGGGCCAGTGTTCCGCCACCCTCAGCGTAAAAAATTTTGTCCTTCTGTCCAGTCTGAATCTACCTCCCTCCGTTTGGAAACCATCACCCCTTGTCCTATCACACCAGGCCCTCCTGAAGCGTTTCTCCTCGCCTTTCTTATCAACCCCCCTTTAGATATTGAGATGTTCGGCAGCAGCATGGGCCAGTTGAAGGCAGGAGCGGGCCAGGCTCGTGACAACCTCCGTTCCTCAGAAACCATTCAGGAGCCTACTCGTAAAAATGAGGTTGTGTTCTTCTGGAGATTCATATGCGTCGCCTGTTCGTTAGCTATGTCAATCCATCCTTCGGAAATACAGGGGAAAAATGTCTTCTAGGTAACGGCGAGGAAAGAACAAGTGACCTGACCCATCTTATCAATTTTTAAATTAAATTTTCTATGTGCCCATCACGCAGAGCGCTAATTCCCTGGTATTCCGTTTCTCTGTCTGTAGAAGGATAATGGCTCTTAGCCCTCGTTAGCTCGCGAAGAGAAGTCCTTTTGTGCTGTAAATACCGACGCGCTTGTATTTTTACTGAAAAAAATGAGAAAAATACGATGGCTGCAGTGCTCCTTCTGTACAACGAACCTGATGCGGACCAACGATGACTCGGATGTCCGGACCTGCAGGAAGAGCGATCCATCCCTTTCCCCGACACCAACGGAACTCCTTGGGATGTGAAGCAGGGCTGGGGACGCTCGGAAAAGGGAATCCAGATTTTGGTGGCCGTTGACAGGAGGCTGGAAGGGGCGTGGGACAGGAAAAATGTTGTTTTTTCACCGGTTTCTAGGTACGCAGCATTTTTTTGTGCTGCTCTTTCTTAGACCTTTGTGGTTGCGTTGGGTTATTTTTCCCATTTTTCCCCGGGGATTTCTCTGCCTGCTTGCTCCCCGACGCCCTTTCTCTCCTCCGCCGCAGTTCATAGTATCCTTTTCTTTCTTCTGTCACTTACTGTCCCACGAGACTCTCAGGACCCCGTTACTTTCTTTCCGCAAAAAAAAAAAAAAAAGCTTTTTGACAGCTTCGTCTGAGTCCCGCTCAACAGCGCGGTAGAAAAAAGAAGTGATTATAGGTCGTTTTCTCCCATTTTCCTGTCATTTTCTTTGGCATATCCTTCTTTTTTTTTTTTGTTCCCGTCACCCCTTCAAGATGTTCGTCTTCTGCTGAGATCCCCCCACTGGGATAAGCTCAGGTTGTCACACCACTAACACGTATTTCCAGACCAGTCGGTGCTTCCTCTTCTGCTCTCTCCCCTTCATTTAAGAGGTGGGAGAAAAAAAAAATACTAGTTCTGATTTTATTTTATTTTTATTACAGAAGTATTTCTCTTAAAGAAAGAAGTGGTCCAGAGCATCTCTTCACTGACCACTTAAAATTTTTAGGGGTGGATAAGTTTTTTTCTAACTGCAATTTGATATAATTTTTTTTTTCCCCCAGCCTGTCCTCACAGGACAGGTGCTCCAGCCCTCTCAGCATCTGCGTGGCCTCCTCTGGACCCTCTCCACCAGCTCCGCGTCCTTCTGATGCTGGGGGCTCCAGAGCTGGACGCAGCGCTGCAGGGGGGTCTCACCAGAGCGGAGCAGAGGGGCAGAACCCCCTCCCTCGCCCTGCTGCCCACGCTGTGGGGGTGCAGCCCAGGATGCGGTTGGCCTTCTGGGCCTTGAGTGCGCATTGCCGGCTCATGTTGAGCTTCTCATCCACCAGCACCCCCAAGTCCTTCCCCTCAGGGCTGCTCTCCATCCATTCCCCGCCCAGCCTGGATTTGTGCCTGGCATCGCCCTGATCCACGTGCAGGGCGTCGCACTTGAACTCCACGAGGTTGGCACGGGCCCACCTCTCCAGCCTGCCAAGGTCCGTAGAAGCTACAGTTAGGTACAATTAAAGAGGATCAGTGTCTACCAGGTTCAAGCAATGTCTTTCTGTCTTGGTCAGGCTAATGAAAAGCTACAAATTCACCTGCTTTTACCCTCTTCTTCCAAGTTGACTTTCCATTCTATAGCTCTCTGCCGCGGCCCAATGGAGTCTACGTCGCCAAGAGGTCAATGGAGACTTTGGACAGCCCACGAGTAATTCAGTCGCTTAGAAAACACTTCCGAAGCGCCGAGGTTGAAGCTGGTGCTCTCTCTGTCACTGAAATCCTTTTCTTTGTCTGTTTTAGAGCACAAGACACTGAAACGTAGAAGCTGTTCCTTCATTTTCTGATTCTATTATGTAAAATAGAACGCGGTGATCGAAAGCTCCTGTCACGCAATCATCTTGTCATCCAAGGTGATGCCTCAACGACGGGCGGAAGAATGAGGTCTCCTGGAGGTCTTTCCTCACGGGCTAGCAGGTCAATTCTTCCTGCAGGAACAGTTTGGTTCTGTGCATTGAGCAAGTAATTTTGGAGCTCGCTGTATAAATAAATCAAATATTTTATAGCGTTGGGTTGAAGGACAACGTCCTACATCTTCTCGTACAAAACAGTAGAGGCTGGAGTTCAGTCCGGGGTGGCTTGGATCTTTTGAATTTTGGAATCCTGAGTTTTGATGGTTGCGTAGAAAATTGAAAGTAGAAAAAAAAATAGTTCTGGAGAGTGCCTCTCTCTGATTGCGTACCTGAGGTATTTTTTGTGTCCTTCTTGCACTGCGTCTCCTTCCTGAACCTTCATGTTTAACAGGTTGTATTCATTTGGTCTTAGAGAAATTGTGAGCTGGAGAAAGAACGAGCAAGAAGAGCACGGCTCAAGAAACATCCTGCTGCATATTACCTATTTATCCTTGAGCTTTTCCAGTTAAACCATTTTTTAAAAGCGGTTTTAGATAAGCTTAGCCTGACGCGCCAGCTTAACTCGGGTAATTTAATCTCTAATCCTCAAACACATTTATTTAAACAATTCCGTTCGTGAAATATGACGGGCTCGTGACGAACCTTCAGTTGTATGGCGACTCGGTCAAGAGACCGGGCGCTGCGCGACCTTTCCGTTAGATTATTGGTTGTGCTTTTCAGCTAGTCCGTCCTGCTGACGTGTGAAATGGCACTTAGGTGGAAATCCCCGATAATTTTGCTGGGTGACACGGAGCAGCAGTTACGCGGACAGTAGGAGCGTCGCCGTACCAGAAACGAAGTGCGGTGCCGGGCATCAAATTGATTTGGAATGGTGCCCTAGTTTGTTGCTCCTGCGTGAAATTTTAACGATAAACAAGCTGTAAACGATTCCGTCCCTTGGTATTTCTGAGGAAAATGTCTTGCTGGGTTTATTGATTTTGGTATAGTGGAGTGGTGCAGAAAAATAATTACTAACAATGCTCTATTAATTCTTCCATAGTGCAGTTTGTAATGATCATCTTCTTCTGGAAACGTATTAGAAATTCATACATAATCTTAAATTTTAAATTTTTTTTTCATTTTTTTCCAAGCTTTTTTTTTAGCGGGAAGTTGATTTTGATCACCTCTCCTGTGAGGCCAGGCTGAGAGAGCTGGGGCTGTTCAGCCTGGAGAAGAGGAGGCTCCGGGGAGAGCTGAGAGCGGCTCCCAGTGCCCAAAGGGGGCTGCAGGAAAGGTGGGGAGAGACTCTTCAGCAGGGCCTGGTGTGACAGGAAGAGGGGTGTTGGTTTCAAAATAGAAGGAGGTGGATTCAGATTGGATGTTAGGAAGGAATTTTTTACACTGAGGGTGGTGGAGCACTGTCCCAGGTTGCCCAGAGAGGCGGTGGATGCCCCATCCCTGGAAACATTCCAGGCCAGGTTGGCCGGGGCTGTGAGCAACCTGATCTGGTTGGAGATGTCCCTGCTCCTGGCAGGGGGGTTGGACTGGGTGGCCTTTGAAGGTCCCTTCCAACCCAAACCATTCCGTGATTCTATGATTCTGTGTATTTATCCTGTTATCTAGAAAAGTCAAGAGTCCCAAACTCTAATTATGCGATGCCTGTAGAGTTGAATTTCGTGGTTATTGTGAGTGACTGGATAAAATTGAGGTGAAGGTTGAGATGAAAGTCATGGAAATCACTGTTCCTCTTCTTTGTTGTGCCGTTGATTTAAACCGTTGGCACTTCAGCTTCCCGATATTAATATTTTCCTAACAGCACTGATTTCAAACAAAAAAAAAGTCAAAAAAATTGCTGTAGAGGAAATGGTTGTGTTGGTATCCTTCAGAAATTGCCGAGTCTTGTAGCGATGATGGGTTTATACGCGTGGTCTAGGCACGGGTTAACCCGGCCTTCGCCGTTTGGGAGCTTTCACCAGGAATGTCTGCGTTTCTGCTTAATGGGTTATGACACGAAGGCTAATTATGTACAGGATGCATGATCAATTAGCGAAGAGTTAGGAAAGATCAATGGAAGGAGCGTGATCTTTCGGAGGGACACCCATGAAGGGTCGCGCTCACGCGGGGAGAACCCGGCCTGCTGTAATCCAGTATTAATCCCTTTGCCCTAGAGGATAAATAAATATTATACGGCACTGATCCACTTAGGAACTGTACGTTTTTAATTCATGAATTTTCTTCTTCGTCTTCCGTAAACTCACACGGCAACACGTTTCTAGTTAAAGTCATTGGAACGGGAACTTCTCCGTTCTTACTGTGTCGCTGCTGGCCGCGATCCAGGAAGAAGAACGTGCACGTGTAATATTTTCAATAAACCAGCGTTTGATGAAATTTAGGATCATACCCTCCTATCCAGAGGTTGCTTTTGTTAGTTTTTGTTCCGCGCGTCTTCATGGTCGTGCCAGGTTGGATGAGGCTCTGAGCAACCTGATCTGGTTGAGGGGTTGGACTGGACGACCTTTGAAGGTCCCTTCCCACCCAAACCGTTCTATGATTCTATGATTTGGGCGTGCTCACGGCCATCTTTCTGCTTTTTTGGGGTTTAAGAGTAAAGTTGTGGAAGCCCTATTGAGTTTTTTTTGTTGAATCTTTTGTTGGGAAATGTTTCTTGTTTTCCGTTCCGTTCCGGGTGTATCGTTGAATCCATCATTGGCTCGGTCCAAGGTGTGGATTTTTGTAGGTACCAACCTCTTTTCTCCTCATTCAAGCGAAGTTCTTGGACTTGGCTTTCCCCAATCCTAGCAAAGCACCTTGGCTACAACGGTTTCGGAGCGATTTTATAGAGGCTTTCTTTCCTTTAGAGCATATCTTTGACGGATTATGTTTTATTTCGTTGGGTTTTTTTTTTCCCCTGAAGCCACGTGGATTTTTTTTTTTTAAATTGAAAAGTCTTTCGGAGATAATAAAATCCTTTCTTCCCCAGTTTCCCCAAGGCTCCTGGAGAGTATCAGTAATGGTCATATCTGCTTGTACCTGCGAAATGACTGTTAGAGCCGGTATCTGAAATTAATTACGGGCACAGAAAGGCAGAACCGGTATTTTACAGGGAAAAAAAAAAAAAAAAAGTACTTTTAAAGCCAACAGAAGCTTTATGGAGAGCTACGTGGAAACCAAGTTCCTCAAGGAAAATCATATCGGCCGCGGCAGAATTCATACCATCTGTAGAGTTTCCAAGTCAATTTAGTTTGTTAGCAGTAATTCTTTCCAACATCTTCTTTTTTTCTTTCATCCCGGAGCGCCGTTTTGACTCGCACGCAACCTTCTTCATAAATTGTTAGGCGCAGCAATAGTTTCTAAAAATCCGCAACGTGGAAGAGTTGGAGAATCGCAGGGAGTGAATTATAAAACTGGACAGATTGAGGTTTAATAAGAAATCTCCTGGAAGTAAATCTTGTCCACCGAGTCAGGGCTTGCCTGGATTTCGAATATTTCAGCGCTATAAAACTTGCCGAACTCCAGAGCCGTGGGAGTAGGGGATGAATTCACTGCGACAACTCTGTTGCTTTATTTTTTTCTTTTTCCTGTCATGGTTCACGGTGTTTAAAGATCCAAACTGCTAGTCAATCATCTTGTCCTTTGCTGTCAAAGAGGTAGGCTGAAGTTTTTTCTTGCGCGATGCAGGTTGTAATAAAGCAGACGATGCATCACTGAAGAGCCACGCTTTCCTGACACTCTACCCTCCTCTGTTTGAAGAGTTTTACCGGCCAATATGCCAGCTTGTCAAGGAGTAAATCACGGTGGAGATGTCCACGCCGGTAATGGGCTTCCTTCGGTAATAGTAGTAGATATTTCGTAGAATCACGGAATCACAGGATGGTTTGAGTTGGAAGGGAGCTTCAAAGCCCACCCAGCCCAACCCCCCTGCAAGGAGCAGGGACATCTCCAACCACATCAGGTTGCTCAGAGCCCCGGCCAACCTGGCCTGGAATGTTTCCAGGGATGGGGCATCCACCACCTCTCTGGGCAACCTGGGACAGTGCTCCACCACCCTCATGGTGAACAATTTCTTCCTTATATCCAGTCTGAATCTACCTCCCTCTATTTTGAAACCATCACCCCTGGTCCTATCACACCAGGCCCTGCGGAAGAGTCTCTCCCCACCTTCCCTGCAGCCCCCTTTGGGCACTGGAAGGCCGCTCTCAGGTCTCCCCGGAGCCTCCTCTTCTCCAGGCTGAACAGCCCCAGCTCTCTCAGCCTGGCCTCACAGCAGAGCTGCTCCAGCCCTCTCAGCATCTGCGTGGCCTCCTCTGGACCCTCTCCAACAGCTCCACGTCCTTCTGCTGTTGGGGGCTCCAGAGCTGGACGCAGCGCTGCAGGTGTTTGTGGAGACAGAAGAAGTTTGGAGACTCATGGAAACGAGAAACGACGAGTTAAGACATTTGATCGGGAATTACTGCAAATGTTCTTACTGTGAGAAGACATTCAAGAGTTGTTATCTTGGGAGAAGTTTCAATCCTGAGTTTTTTTACAGGTTTTTTGTGTAACTTTGGCTTTTAAAATCAGCTTAGGTACAATTGTCCTTGATTCCTTTGAGGGTCTGCAAGATAGCTTCGTGCTGCTGTTCCTTTCTGCAAAATAAGTATAATATTTCCCTTAGCCTGGGATTATTCTGGCACGTCAAGTATAAATAAGAGTATAAATTTAAATAGAAAAGATGATATCTGTGCCTTAACATCACATTCTCAGTTGTTCTGAGGAACTAATGAACCCTTTTGAGATGCAGGCTTGAAAGACAGAAATTGAAATTATTCGTACACAAAACCTGTTTTCCCCGAGATAGGAGAGGTCATTTGAACGTCCCTTCAACAGCAGGAGCAGCCGCAGTCCCTGAAGATGCTGAAATAATCGTCGTTTGTGCCGTACCCCTTTGTTCAAGATGCTTTGTTCCCTAGAAATGGCAGGGCAGAGGCGGACCGGTAAGAATTATTTTCAAGAAAAAATGGTGTGTAGTCAGCGGCGCCCACTACCAACCCAGCCTTGCGGTCCCGCTGAGCGCCGGACCGCTGAGGAATTCCGGCTTGTGCTAAAATTCTGCGCAGTGGCTGCGATTAAAGAAGCGATGAATACTGAGAATTATTTTCGTTTGAGAGAGATGGGAAAAAACGAAGCAGGAGAAGGTCGCTCGGGGTGACCCGGGGTCACTCAGGAAAGCCGAAAAAGAGAAGCGACGCTTCCAAGGCCGAACCTTGGTGCTGTAACCAGGAGGAATATTTAATTATGAAATTCCTTAGCGTGTCATCGGGAGAGATGAAAACAAAATGCCCTCATCCTTTGTTTCTTAGATTGGCTTTGCGTTTTTCTGCTTTGCGTTCCAGCTGTCTGGGAGATGACTTCATTACAGAGAATACAGGCTCGCAGATTTTCTTCCACAGTGCCCGTCAAATGGTGAAAACGGGATAGAGTAGGTGGGAGAAACGATGAAAAACGCGTTGAGGAGATCTAAGCTACCTTGTAGGGTTAGCGCGACGTAATGCCGTAACAGCCGTATCGGGGAAACTCCCCTTGAAATCGTCAGGCTAGCCGTTTAAAACTTCAGCTTGTTTTATTCATTTAGCACAAAATAAACCAGTGTTTCTTGCCCGAATCTGAAACATTTTAGATTTAATTGAAGTGCTGCTGCCTAATTTCCCTAATGCCGCGCTGTAGCTTGACAAAGGAAAGCCTCTGAAGATGGATGGTTACTGAATAATGTTTTTTAATGCTCTCAGATGAATACTGTTTGTGTTTTCATACGATTAAAAAATGTAACAATCTCCACTTCTAATGAAGAGAAATATCCTGGAAAATGGCTCTCCGGGGCTTGTTTATAATGCAGGCTCGGCTTTCAGGGGGAGGCCGGAGCGCGGCTCCGCGGGGACACAGCGGTGACTGGCAGCTGGTTGTGTTCGGCAGCGCTCACCGCTCGGTCCCTGGGCACAATCTCTCCTGTCACTTCACAAGCCGGTACGCCATCAGGTAGCCATCTGAATATTCCAGCCTCCTGATTCGTCTTTTTTTTTTTAAAAAAAAGGCACTCATGAGTGAAGGTGGCCGTGTGGATTGTGTATTCGGGGGGCGTCACCTCGGTGCCTGGCAAGAGCTGGCCTGCAGGAGCCTGGCACGTCCTTTTTTAATGCCATCTTCTTGGCATGTGCAAGCAGAGCTTATTTCACCCAGCCTGGGAGATGATCATGGAATGGTTTGGGTTGGAAAGGACCTTCAAGAACATCCGATTCCAGCCTTCCACCAGACCAGATCGCTCAGAGCCCCGGCCAACCCAGCCCTGAACAGTTCCAGGGATGGGGCATCCACCACCTCTCTGGGCAACCCGGGCCAGTGCCCCACCACCCTCACAGTACAGAATTTCTTCCTTATGTCTCATCTAAACTCACTCTCTTCCAGTTTAAAGCTGTTACTTCTTGTCTTATCTCTACAGGCCCTTATCAAAAGTCTCCCCCCAGCTTTCTTGCAGGCCCCCGTAGGCGCTGGAAGGCCGCTCCTAATGGCGTCTGAAAGCTGGCTGTTGTTTTTAGTGGTGGTGTCCATCTATCAACAGCACGCGTGCTAACACTTCAGCTTGCTAAAGCGGGGATTTTTCTGTCAGTAATTACAGCATGTATTTAAAAAATGAGGAATAAATAGGAAAGACGGACTTTCTTCTGGCAAAGAAGGGCCTGTTTCGAGGGCAGCGCAGGCCAGAGCGCCCCGGGTTTTCCAGCAGCGCAGCCTTTACAAACAAAACACAGGAAAAGCTTCAAAAAGGGCCCTGGGCCAGCTGGTTATGGGGCGCATGGGGCCAGGCCAGCCCCACGCGGGGTGGGGGAATGCTGTGCCCCCAGGGGGCCAGGCCAGGTCAGGAGCCATGGGGATGGGCCCACCCGGAGTCCCTGGAGCTGACAGGGGTTGGGGGTGAGGCCCAGATGAGTCTGTGTAGGGTAAATAATCCCCTTAGTGCTGTGAGGGGCCTCACCTGGGGGCATTTTGAAGCCCCCCCATCTCTCAGCTGCCGGCTGTTAACGAGGCAGAGCTCATTAATGAGCTCAGGCCTGCAATTGGGGGCTTTTGGGAGAGGAAGGAGTGACTGCAGCAGCAGAGCTTCACGAGGTGTGCACGTGAGACGCAGGCTGAGCCTTGGTACTGCTGCGAGAACAAGGTAAAGTAAAAAAAAACCTGCTTTTATTTCCTGACTGTTTTTATTTTAGCCTCTTTGTGGTAGCTGAGAAGCAGTGAGAGATCATTGCAGTGGTTTTTTTTTTTTAGTGGTAGGTGATTGTGGGTGAGTTAGAGGTGGGCTTGCAAGTGAATTTGCCGAAAAAAAAATCGGTATTTGAACATGGCAAACGTGCTGGAGTGTTGTGTGGAGAGGAAAAGCATCCTCTGTGTGTTTTGGTTGCTTAGGGAAAAAGATATTCTGCATAATCTGTTTATATTGTGACAAACTTTTATTGAGGGGGGAGTACTAAGGGGTTAAAGGAATGAGGTTGTAGTCTAATATGCAGTGTTTAATCTAGTTTAGGGGAAAGGATAAAAATTGCCATTACTCCTCCTTGTGCAGGCCTTCTGCTCCAGGTTTACACCTACAGAAAGCTCCCAGGTGTAATGTGTCGACTTTGTGTAGAAATTGTGTTGGCCTGGACAGATTTCAGTTTTCTTCTAAGTTACGCCTCCATAAAGATGTTTTTGGTCGTCACGTGTGCAGGTTTAAACCTCAAGTATTTTATTTAGAGGCAGGGAAAATAACGGTGCCGATCTTGCTTTCTGTTTAGAGTTGATCACCCGCCTCATGAAAATTTAATATATATTACTGATCTGCAAGATCTTGGTGGTTAAAAGTGTCAGGTGGTGTGGCTGGTATCAGTGATCAGTGGAAGATCTTCAGCTGCTGTGGTTTCCACAGGAGACAAAAAAAAAAAAGGGGGGGGAAAGAAAGGAAGAGAAGCGTAGGTTTGGAGAAATGAATGTGGCCTGACACCTCCGGAAATACCGGCTTAAAATGTTTTTCATTAGGCCCTGACGAGAGAGAAATGAATTGACAGGAACGGAGCCGTGGATGAAACCTCTTTCTGCTTTTTATAAAATGAACATGTAGCGTTCTAGAGCTAAAGAGAACATAAATCTCTCCGGAAATGACACCCAAAACCTGCTGCGGGTTTGCAGCTGCCTGTCAGGTTGTGTGGGTTTGTGGGGGTATTTATGAGCGAGACAATACAGTATTTTGATTTTTTTTTTTTTCCTCTGAGACTGGCACGTGCGTAATCCTCATTTACTGCTTGTCACTGGCCTGATCTGAAAAGTAAAGCAGGGATAGCGTGGTGGTGTTTAGTCATGCTTCTTAAAAGGGCTTTGTTGGACTACTTTGCTCCCTTCTACTTAATAATACGCTGCTAACATCCTACTCGAACCTTAAATACAGCTCTGAAATAAAAGGGCCATTTTCCTTTCCCTTTGTTTATAATGCCAATCAATGGGCGCCTTCAAGCAATTATTGACTAATTAAAGACTATCTCGGAGAAGGCAGAAAAAGCATTAGTGGCGCTAAACCGTTTCATAATATTTGCCTAGTGCCGGAAATGGAAGAGCAAATAGAAATTTGTTGAACCTTTTAGCGAGGAAATTGCAGCTCTGGTGACCAGACGGAGCAAATCCGTTACCGGAACGGGAGCCCTTCGTGCTTCTTAATCCTTTTAAATGTTATAGCCAAATTAGCTTTTGGTATCGCGGCTCGCCGGCGAGGATATACAGGAGCTTGATGGTATCTGCTTGTTGAATTTGCAGATGGAATCAAAATTCAGCCCTGGAATTTAATCAGCCTGCGGCGAAGGGGTGTTCGGCTCTGGGGTGAGAGGGATGAACCTTTTGGAAAGAGGGAGTGAAATTATGGGCAAAAAAAAAAAAAAAAAGAAATCACCTGCTGATAATATATTCTGCTATCTGCTTGTTTAGGTGTGGGTGCAAGCATCAACCATAAAAGTTCAGAGAGATTTGATTTTTAAAGTCTTTTTATTACTATTTTTTTAGCTTATGCCTAAGCTGTTTTACTGCAGAACTTCTCTAAACCTCCCTGACCTTTCAGACAATCACAGGCTGTGCTTCAGACCAACCTGAGTTGATTTACTGTTTATTTGGGTTTTTTTTTTTTCTTCAAAATTATGTGGACTTTGTAGCCTTTTAGAGTATAAAACCACGTCCAGTAGTTTTCTTCTGAGCTTCTGGAGTCAGTCGAACTGGCAAAGCTGGAAGCGAAAATGAAGAAATTAAAACCTAAGTGACTTCCGTAACCACTTGCGACTCCGCTTTGTGAATGTTTGAAAGCTGAATCCTTCAAAAAAAAAAAAAATAGTTAACGCCGCTACGGCCAGCGTGGTTTGCATGAGCACCTTGGTGCCAAACTGAAGCCAAGCATCTGTGGACTTGCAGAGCGTAATTTTTTTATGGACGGTAGGGAGGATAAAGGCCTTGCCTTGAAGAGTTTGATTGCTAAATTGAAGAGAAGTGATTATTTCCCTTCCTTTAATTACGGAAAGCAAAGAACTGGAGATGAGCAAGTTGCTTACTGTTACCGCGGAAAAGCTTGCATCCGAATTGAAATCCTTTTAGCCAGAGGGCAAGGTTGTGCAACACCATTTTTTTTAATTTAAAAAAATTAGTATTTATTGACTCATTCAGAGTTGTTTAAGAATCTCACTGGAGTAAGCAGAAAGACGTTTAATTCCCTGTCCAGAGACTAAGCCACCAAACCTTCATTTCTCTAATAAATTACACATTCATTTTTTTTTTTCTGTAATCCTTGCTCCAATTAATTAATCCCAGTATCCTGATTAAAACGCAGCTCAGTTCATTTATCCCAGTCTACTTTGAATGTCCCCTGTGTGTTCATCCAGGCAGGTGGAATCTGAATCCTTGCTTGGCTGCAGTCACTGTGACGTTTGTCTTCTGGGTGTGGAGGTATTTGTTTTTTTTTTTTAATTTTTTTTTTTTTCACTGTCCCATCAGCTTGATAGGTAACTGGTGAGCTGCTTATTTTATTTTATCTGCATTTTGGTGGTGCTTCAGCTGGTCTCGTACACCTGGTTTGGAGGTCGGAGTTGTGAAAATTTGTTTTTTTTTTTTTTTTTTTTATCTTCAGTGAAATTTTCCTGGCTCACTCAGAGTTTGCACGGTTCTTCTGGATGAAGATTTGCAACTTAAAAGTATTTATTTATATAAAGAATATTTACCAGAAAGGTTTCTGATCTAGTTTTTTAAACTGCTTTCAGGAGATGAGTAAGTTGCTACACTTCTTAGACACTCACAAGCCTCCAGTTTTGGTCTTTTCAGTCAGAGGATGCAAATACTAGCTTAGAAAAAAAAATATTTTGTACCCAAGAGGATGTCTGCCTTTGCAGAGTTACAGGCCTTATTATTAAAGGGTCTGTGTGCAGCTGCATGGCTCACAATTTATTTATTTTTTTTTTCCTAAGAGTTGTAGCTAAGTAGAAATAAACAGCAGAATAAATCTCTCCCTGAAGGGTACAAGAAGAGTTGTACCAATAAGAAAAAAAAATAGAAAATATTATGTTGGTTACGTTGTTGTTGTTGGGGCTACTTAATTGTTTTCTTAATGTCATGCACAGCTGATTGGAGTCCTTAAAAAGTCATTAATGGCCTCACCAGTAAATGAAATGAAAACAATGAGAATTAAAAATGATTCTTTGTAATCAGGATTCAGTCATTCTCAGACAGTCTGCCAATTATTTGTTCATTCTTTTAATAAAAAGAATATGTATTAGATGAGAAAAGTAGTTTTACATGTTGGCAGAACTTGTTTTATATTTATAGGACATCTGATTTTACAAAAGAGGAAATAAAAATGCTTTTTTTTTTTCTTACCTTTGCACCATGAGGGGGATTTTATTGCTTTTTTTTAAAAAGAAAAGTCTTAGCAAAAATAAATGGTTATGCAAAATAATGGACCTGGAAACGGAACTGTTTCAAAAGGAAAAAAATGTCGCTTATTATTTTCAGGCCTTTTCAAGTAAATTAATTAATAATACCTTTGAGGGAGGGAGGAAGAGAAACACAAATGTTCATGGTGCAGCCATGGGGTTCCTGGCGTCATGCGGCTTCAGGGTGTGCTTACAGGCTCCTTCCAACCTATTAAAGAGAAGAGAGAATGAAACACAAAACCAGACTCATGAGATTCCTAGGTTTTCCTGCAAGATCTGGCCAAAAAAAAAAAAATTTGTCATGCAGGCTGAGCTCCAACCAAGGCCCGAGCTGCTCCTTTAGGAAGGGGTACGGGCCGATTCTGCTCCGGTTTTGTTGCGTTCAGACTGATAACTGTAGTCTCTAACTCTTATTTTAGTTCACAGTCATTTTACTGGAAAACATTTCTCTAATTCTGGTGTACTTGTTAAATATCTGCATGGTTTTTTAGCTCTGAAATAGTGTTACAGAGTTGGGATGCTGAAAAGAGACCTTTGGAGAGCAGAAGTTAACATTTATTTTAAAAATGAGCTCTTGACAATGCAGAAATTAGCATTTATTTTAAAAATGAGCTCTTGACAAAGCACTTCCTGTGGTAGGATACCATTCAGATATTCTAATATTTATGAGGTTAATTTTTTTTTTTGACTGTGTAATTGAGGCCTTCTTACAGAAGCCTTCCTGGAAGTAGCACTGACAGCTGTCTGACAATCCTCCTTCTGAATGGAGCTGTAAAGTTTAGCAGCATTCAGTTATTTTTTTTTTTAAGTTTTCTGGCTGAAGAATAATTTTTTTTTTGTGGCGTTTGATGACAATTCAGTGAAGAGGAGCCCACTGAGGAAGGTTTCTTAGGGAAGCCGTTGTACGGGCCTACCTATAGAACTCAGGCCGGTTTCGCTGCGAGTGCCTCCATCTCCTGGGTGTTTTGCCAACCCGTTGTGACCTCCATCTGTGCTTTGTTTGGATGTTCTGGGGACAAATGCCAGGAGTCTGAGGCTAAATGTGATTTCCTCCACGAACAGCAAGTTGCCTGCAAAACCGCCGCTGAGGTTTGTGAGCAAAGGCGGTTTTGTCTCACTGGTGATGGAGTTGCGTTGCCAAGGCTGTCACCGGTGGAGATGACCCCTGGCTCCAACAGAAGGGTTGTATCGCCTCTTCCAGCTGGCACCGTTGGCCGCTCGACAGAAGTGTTTGTACTTTTTATTCGCACTTGATTTCCACTTTTCCCCGCTCGACTTTGTATTCAGAGTTGGTTCGTTACGAAGTATATTGTTCCAACCCTGTCTTGACATTTCGCTGGCAGCGATCGGTCAATATTGCTGCTGTCACTTCTCACGATGCAGAAAATACGCTATCGCGCCAATTAGGATGTTTACTCAATCTTTTTTTTTTTCCCTCCGCTTCTCCTTGCTGGCAAACGTAGGTCAGGATTTAAAAATGGGAAAAGCATGTTCAAAAACCTCCAGGCTGGAATTTCTGAAATAACTGGCGTGGCCGCGGCGTTAACGGCTTTTGTAGAGTGAGAAGATGAGGGTGAAACTCTGCTCTTACAGCTTTGTAGGTCTGTAATAAATCCTCTGGGTTACGTTTTGCACTCATTCCTCGCTGCCTGGAAATTAAAACAAATTACGGTGGTGTGACTGGAAATAGAATTTGATTTGTTGACCATAAACCAGAATCTTGTTCCCTCTCCACACTTCCACTTATAGCTCGTGTCCTTCACGACGTGGTTTAGTAGGCATGGTGGCGTTGGGTTGATGGTTGGACTTGATCTTGGAGGTCTCTTCCAACCTTAAAGATGCTATGCTTCTGTGATAATTTAATTAATTTTGGTTTATTGAGGAAGTGTTTGAGGAGAGGAAGAAAAGGGAGAGAGAGAATTCCTAGGAAGTGACGTAGCGATTTTTATTTTTCCAGCCGTTTGTTCTCTTCTCGACGCTCGTGTTGGCCGCTGTGCCTGGTTGTTGGGATGAGACGTGTGATCTGGACGCTGTTTTTTATATCCTCTGTGTGAAACTTTGATGCAATGTAATCGTTTGAATTAAACGTACGCGTAGGTCCTATGGATGAGGAAACTGGGTTTTGTCTGGCCTTTGCAAGCAGGGTGTGGTATATGCTTGATTGCCTGTTTGAAAACACTTAAAAAAAATTAAAACAAGAAAAAAAACCCATCTCAAAACCTAAAAGAACAAAACTGAGAAATAAATGAGATTGCTTAAAAAAAAAAAAAATCCTTCATCTTGAAATTCAAAAGGAAACAGGCAGGAGTGAACAAATATTGCCCTTGAAGTGGTAGAATACATTTAATGCAAAATAATCGGACTTTTTCTTTAGAGGACGTGCATGAAGCAGTATAATCTCTTATTTGCAAGTTTACCAACCTGCTTGTCTGCTTCTTTGTTTACCCGTCAGGTTATGAATGTTTTTGTAGGAAGAGAAAGCTTGTTGCCTTTTGAATTTTTAATTCGGTCCCCATTTGCAACTGAGCTAAACTGAAGCTTAAGCTGTCGCTGTTCAAGATGCAGATAGCGATGTCGAGGGGTTTTTTTTTTTTTCTGGTTGTATGATCAAATGTAGCTCGTTAGTCTAAAGGGAAATACCGTGCCATTCAAAATAATGAGGGTTTTATTTTTTTTTTTTTTGGAGGAAAAACCTGCTTTTCACCCTGCCAGCTTTGTAGCGCCGTGTCGCAAACCGGCGGCGATGGAGGTTGCTTTCAATTAACTCGTCGTTAGATTGCACACCGTAATTTTAATAGCTGGTGGCAAGCGTGTAAGTGTCGATAACTGGGAAGAAACTGTAATCAGAAGTTGTGATGTGAAAAAGTGAAACTTTTTCCTGCTTTTTCAGGTCTTACTGGACTGGTGAGGTAGCTTAGGACTATAAAAATCCGTTTAAAAAAAAAAAAAAAATGCAGGCTGCAGGAAAAATGGATGAAATGCCGTAAAGCAGGTTCAAAACTACCCAGAGCCACCAGCCTGAAGTATCGACACTTCTAAAATACAAAC